>NW_026251710.1:600000-1039572 GCF_025024155.1 Gamsiella multidivaricata
GGGGGTTTCGGAGAATTCGACCAGATACATCAACGGTGGAACGTGAGGGAGGCTGTCAAGTATCGATGGGTACCTGATGAGAGCATCTGTGGACCAGGAACAGGAACAGAAGCAGGGACAGTGCCAGGGCCAGGGCCATGGCCAGGAACACAATCACCTCCAGGACCCCCACGACCTCCAGGACAGGCAGAAACGAACGGGGCGACGACCGTGACGGCCTTCAGGAACGAGACCTCGATCTACCAACGCTTCAACGTCTCTCAGTTTTGTTCTTCTCTCTACGAACGTAACGTCCTGGTAGTCGGCGACGTGACCCAGCACCAAATCCACGACTCAATCCTCAGCGCCGTTGGAAACCCCGTTCCCTGTACCGGTGAATTAGGATGTGTCGATTCGAAAGCTTCAAACCCGATCTGTGTAAACTCAACCCTGAGCTTTGTCCGAAACGATCTCCTCTCGGTCCCCACTGCCTTAAACAATGGCGACTCCACCACCACCATCATCAACAACAGCAACAACAACAACAACAACAACAGCGATGACAACGATTTCTCAAGTGGCGTATTGGTTGAACAACCATGGGCCACAGAGGAGATGTTTCAAAAGTACAGGATCGTGGTATTAAATAAGGGACTGATCTGGAGGACGGATGTTGCGTTCTTGACACGCTTGGTGTCTACGATCAAGTATGTCTGGAAGTGGTATCCGAATGTGATGTTCATCTATCGGGCCACGCATCCACTATCAGATTGTACAGTGTTGAAGGAACAGAGGGAGGATGAGGCCATCGCAGGACCCGATGGAAAATCCGTGGTACCCGGGACCAAGGTGCAGAGACCACTGGAGAAGGCGCTTAATCGGGCTTGGGAAGATACAAAGATGACAATTCGTCGGCCGACGTTGGCAGATGTGCAGAGACAGAATCGGTTAGCAAAGCTAGTTGTCGAGAATGCGGGGGGGATCTTCTTGGATACAGAGGAGATGTTTGCGAGGAGACCCGATGGACGGGTCGGGGACGGGGGTGATTGTGCGAGGTTCTGTGCACCGGGGCCTATAGATGTGTATGCGGAGCTGTTGTACAATGCCTTGAGGATCCTTCCTGGTCCTCTCCCGGACGATGAAATACCACCACCAACCATATAGGTGTAGAGAAAAAAAAAAAAAAAAAAAAAAAACATAAATGAATAGATAAATAAAGGTCATATTTAGTAAGTACACTGCCATTTTTTTCATCCCGGCCAGACCATTCATCTTTTTTAAAGCGTTTCTCTTTGATGGTATATAACACATGTGTAATTCTAAAGATGTATGGTAGCTATGAAACTGCAACAGGAACGGAAACAGAGTCCATGGGCATGGACCCCAAGATCCCCGTTGTTGTTGTCGACACCATGTGCGTGGACGCGTCGCTCTGAGGCATGGTGGGTTCTATGTGCTGCCGCTCTGTCCACATAGCGCCATCCTCCGCTTGCTCCTCCGGGGACTCTGGTCCCTCCACCACTATGACAATTCCGGAATTCTCAGTCTCGGCCTCTTCGCTCGTATCGTCACCCGTCTCTTCTGGTTCCTGCTGCTGCTCCGGCGCTTGATGAATCCCCAGACCCACACCTCCGAGACGACTACGTTCCAACAATTCGAGCTGTTGCTGAAGGTTCACAACCTGTCCAGATCCCTCCGCTCGACTGTTGCTGCTGCTCTCTTCACCGCTCACTCTCAGATCCTGTTGCTGCTGCTGTTGCTGTTGCTGGACGACATTCTTCCTCAACAGCGCGACCTGCATCCTCTGGATCAACAACTTGGAGGACTCTCCAAATGTCGACGCCCTGGTCCTCACACCCGGACGCCTCTGTCTCTGTCTCTGTCCTTGTCCCTGACGGCCTTCTTCCATAATACTGCTGCTACTCGCGCCGTCCTGGGATACAAACGTGGGTGTGTGATACGATGGCTGGGAGTGCGATCGGTCTTGTAACCGTATCGCTTCGTATTGCGCCTGCACCTGTATCCGTGCTGTTTCTGGATCCTGCAATGAGAGCCGAGAATGTGACATGGACGATAACGAAGCAGCGTAGAGCGCTCGACCGCGTTGATGTTCCTCCAGATGAAGCTGATGCGGGATATCCGGGGAGAACTCGAGCGAGTACCGTGGTGTCGGCGGCAACTCTCCTTCTCCTCCAACTTGGGCCCCGTGAGGCTGGTACGGTTGACTCGAGGAGATCGTATGGGCGCGTGTGCGGACATGGTGTCCAAAGTAATCGTCCGGAGCGCCCCGCCCCGCTGCCGACATGGGCGAAAGCATCATCGTCTGAGCATCCGATGCAGAGTGAGAGTGATGATGGCTGTAACGAGGATGTGTGAGCGGCGATCGATCAACAACTCTGTTGGGGACGTCGTACGAGGGCGGAGCCGGCAGTCGGGCGAGGTTCAGGGTCTCCTGGTCGAGAATCCGAGGTGAGGGCGCCGTCCTGATCGAGGAGGGCGTGATCGAATGAGAGGACGAGGCGAGTACTGCAGGACTGGGTAGACCTGGTGATGTTTGAAAGCTCAGTTGAGTCGCCAATGGTTCTTCCTGTGGTCCTGATGCTAGTGATGATGCCCGTTCGGTACTGATCCCTGCTGAAGATGTCTCGGTGTTCTCGGTGGGGTTTTCTACAGAGGCTGTGATAGGGAATGGGAAGGAGGAATAGGTGCGTTGGTGATGCGGAGAGGAGGGCACGAGTGGGTCCTCGTCCGGGGAGATGTAATGGTGACCGCTGTCCTCGGAGGGCGAGTGAACAAGGATCGGCCGCACGGGTGGGACGACATCCGGGGGCAGCTCATGCTCGTAGATGCAGACGGGGTCCAGCGCATGGTCCACATAGAACGGAGGCAGGTTGCTATCTGCTCACATAACATGCAAGATAAAGAGCGTATTAGACAACATGTTACACAACACAAACCCGTCAAGACGCCAGAAGAAAAAAAAAGAAAGAAGAAAAAAAAAAAAAAGAGGAATGAGACTCATGTGCTTACCGACGACTTGCTGCATCCGTTGGTGAATCACTTGCTCTTGTACCCGGACCTCCTTCATGTCCCTGCGGTGCTTGCCGTAGAGGATCCCGACGCAGGTGCCGAGCAGGAGAAGCACTCCGGCGACAATGCCAACGTATACTCCAGCCTGTGAGCCCATGTTGTTATCGTAGAGGAGGAGGGGAGTAGGTGTGTTAGTGGGGTCTTGGCTTGGGAAGGCTGTCTCAGAGAGGGGTGAGGTGGGGAAAGGAGGGTATCAATTAGGGCGGAGGGAAGGAATGGGTGAGGGTTGGCAACAGTCGAGAATGTAATGGAGCCGGAGGAAGGAACAACAAAAGCGAGTCGAGTCGAGTCGAGTCGAGTGAGAGAGAGAGAGAGTGAGAGAGAGTGAGTGAGTGGCCGGGCTGTTTGTTCCCCCCCGCCCGCCTCGGCCGTTTATGATAGTTTCAATTTAGTTTGCGATGGGTTTAGTGCACACGATTATTTATGGGAATCAGGGACGAGTGGGTGAGCCAGAGACCGGTTCCACCGTATCTGATTCGAGGCGGGAGGGAGACGGGCGGTTGCATGCTGCCGCCTGAGTGGTGTCTGACTTGGGGCGATCTAGTCCCCGTAGTCCGCTACTACTTCGATAGTGTGCTTGTGTAATAGACTGTGTTATTCGCTATTAGAGTAGAGTCATTATTCCGTATGCATGGATGAATGTATGGATGGAATTCTGGAATAGCAAGCTCGAGTAGGGGCATCCCCCAGCGGTCCAATCGGGACCAGACCCTTCGAGCCAATTGAGGGGCACAAGCGGCGGAGAGCCTTGGGAACCAGGCCGTGCAGCGTCAGCGTCAGCGTCAGCGTCGGCATGTCCAGTCATACAACATGCCATGCATATGTAAGGGCCTCATTGAGGGGTAGAGGAGACACACCGACACACACACAGCACACATCTGCTGCTCACCGCCTGCTCCACTCCTCTACAAAGCGCGCCTCCAAGCCCTACAACAGAAACCGCCGTGGACTGCAGACACCGCAACAGGAAACAGGAAACAGGAAACAGGATACAACGCATACCAAGGAGGACCATAGCTAAGCACTCGATCGCTGACATCACATCACATCACATCACATACGACCAATACACAAGCATGACATCGCAGCATCTCATTCCACCGTTGGTAACGATCTGTCATGAGGGAAAGACGACTTGTGCCTGGGGCCCCCAGTACAAGGGTTTTTTTGTTACCGAACCTGACCAAGCGTTTACGCAAATACATGATTGATTCGACACTAGAATTTCGGCATGATCGAGGAGGATCTCTATCGGTCAGGACAACCCAACGAACTCAACTTTCCATTCCTCGAAAAACTCGGTCTCAAAACCGTCGTCTGGCTCGCACCCGAAGAACCCAACCAGCGCTTGTAAGAGATCTCGCCTTCGTACACTTTAGCAATAACGCTTCCTCAACCGAGTGATAATCTTCATGACGATCCTAACAGAGCACCGAGGGGGTTTTTTTTTACTTGACGGAATCGAATGGTAGCCTTGATTTTATCGATGATCAGGATATTCACCTGTACCACCTCGGAGTGGTATCGTCTATGAACGCATGGGACCCCATCACAGAGGAAGTCGTCCTGGAAGCCTCGGAATTGATCCTCACCCCAAAGAACTACCCCATGATCGTCATGTGTAATCTTGGACGGCATCGCACAGGTACATATACATATACATATACCTTCTTCTTTCAATCTCCTCGCTAGTCTAGTTAGTGCTTCGCAGTTGTCTGGCAATTGATTTTTTTTTTTCTTGTCAACCTCGATATAGGGACGATTGTGGGATGTCTACGGAAACTACAGCGCTGGAATTTGACATCAATCTTTGAGGAATACAGACGGTACGCGGGACCTAAAGTCCGGGTGCTAAACGAGCAGTTTATTGAGCTGTTCGATACAGATCTGGTACGCGTACCGATTGATCACCCCAAATGGTTGTAAAAAAAAGCACGAAAAATCCAACCCCCCGTCGGTCAACATGGGTCTTGAGGGCCGTTGCTCGGGATGATGCACGGGTAACTAGAAAGGAGACATCCCTGGGCACCAGTGTCTGCTGGTACCGTATAAGAACTCTTACACATTTTTTTGGCTCCGCAATGGGTTCACGCACAATAAACCCACAGCAAACCAGGGGGGGGGGGGGGAAAAAAGACACTTTTTTGAATACGATTGAAGATATGAGACTGGAGATCAAGGTTCGCCGTTGCAATCTTCTAAGCAGAGCCATACTCCGGCCTCATCTCACAATTCCTCCATTCTGTCGAGATCTCATTCTCCATGAGCAACCCAGCCGTGGCTCTATGGCTTCAAGAGATCGCCGCCGCGAAAGCCAAGGCCCAAGCCAAAACCACCCCGGCGACTGACACAGCAACAAAGGCCCAGCAGCAGGAGCAACCACCTCACGGAACCTCCGAGGACACAACACCTACGACCACGCCCACGATCACGACCAAACATGCTCAGCCAACATACGGGATCATCTCATCCTACAACCTACGAACACGAAAAAAGCAGCTCCACTTGGTCTTGCCTCCAGAACCGATCAAGCCCGGACCGGGCGAATGCTGCGGGAACGACTGTGTACCCTGTGTGAATACGCTCTACTGGGAGGACATGGTCGCCTACCGAGAGCGCGTCAAGAAGTTGAGAGCACAGTATGAGGATGCCTGTCGTGCGCTCGAATCCGGAAACGATCTCGACGGATGCGCTGGCTCCACAGGAGTGGAAGGCGACGATCACCGAAAAGATCGCGAGGAAGAAAATGAGGACGGAGGACTGAGTATTCGATCGTATCGAGCATTCAAGATCCTCAGGAAGACTCTCCTCACCGACAACACACTCCTCATCGTCTGCGATCTCCCGTACCCTTCACCACCACCATCCAAGACGATCACGGCCTCAATTCAAGACGGACAACACGATCATTATCTTGAACATCGTGCTCGGGGGAGTGGAAACCCGATAAACAGTATGTTCCATATCCTGATCCGCTTCCAGCACGGGGACCAGTTCCTGACCAAGGCCTTCACACCCATCGATCTGTCCCACTCTTCCTTAGCCGACACTGGTACTGGTACTGGCATCCATAACAACAAGATGGCATTCATGGTGAAGTTGTACCCATCTCCGCATCTGACCTCTGAGCTGTTCCGGGCCTTGACGGTCTACGACCCCAAAAGCGAAGACCCCGATCAGCGAGGGGTCTTGTACTTGCGTGGACCTATTCTCACAACCCAAGATCGACGCCAGAACCGCGACCAGGAGTTGGTCATGGAGGCACAGGCAAGGGCAGAGGCACAGGCAGAGGCAGAGGCAGAGGCAGAGGCAGAAGCAGAGGCAGAGGCAGAGGCGAAGGCGAAGGCGAAGGCAAAGGCAAAGGCAAAGGGGCGAGAAAGGATTGTGATGATTGCAGCAGGATCGGGGATTACGCCCATGTACCAGGTGCTCAGAGCTGTGCATCACCAACAACAGCAAGATCACCACCATCAGGAACAGGAGCAAGCGCAGCGGGGAGAGGAAGCCACAGAGACAGAGACAGAACTAGATCTGATTTATTGTAACAGGACATCGGATGAGATCTGGTTACGCCAAGAACTGGAGGAGTTCTCTTTCCACTCAGACAGGGACGACCATTCCAGGCCAACAATAGCAACGGCAACGACGACTACAGAGATTCAGGAGAGAAGACAGTTGATCAGGAAGAGAAGAGTCCGTATCCAACATGTGTTGTCCTCTTCTACAGCGCATCATCATCACTATCATCATCATCATGATAGTGAAGATACAGCCGATCGACCTGGGTTGGGACGGACCCATACAGGAAGTCGGATCACGCTGGAGCTGGTACGGGATGTACTGCTACAAGGACGCCTAAACGATGCACAGGATAACGATAACAATAACGATGCCGACGGCGGACCCAATCCAGACGCGAGGACGGATCCAATTGAAAGGGAGTACCTACGGATTCTGGTCTGTGGACCTCCTTCCTTTAATGAAGATGTCTCCAAAATGTTGAATCAACTCGGATACCGAGATTCAGAGACGTGTGAAGTACATATCTTGGAATAAAAAAAAAAAAACAACAGCTAGCCAAAAACGACTTTCGGGCCTTTTTTTTTTTTTTTTTTTTTTTTTTTTTTTTTTCTTTAGGATGAAATGATAGATAGCGTCGAGCTAGTCTATGGTATATTGTCTAGGAGGGTCTCAAAGACGTTTTTTTTTTTTTTTTTTTTTTTCTATGCTAAAAGAGGAAGGAGGGAAAAAATAAAACAAAAAACAAAATCTATAGGTTGCAAAAACAATTGAACGCGAACAACAAACAACAGCAAATAACAATATATATATATATAAAAAAACCATCATAGAGATGGATAGTATACATGGATACAAGCTAGGACGATATAAATACAACGAAACAAAGAAAGGAAAAATCACAAAGAGAAATGAAAACGAAAACAAACTCCACCATCACTAATACTGGCAAGGATACTCAAGTCTCTAGACATGAACCTGGGCATGGGACTCTTGGACCTCGGACTCTGTCCAAGAATGTTTCTCCTCTGGCGGCGACAGCAATTGCGGGCGCTGCATCTTGACATCCTGGTCCATCCCCGGTACAGGCACAGACGCGTCAGCGGCTGCAGTGCTGGCAGAGGCACTGCAGGGGCTGATAGGCGAATGCATTTGCTCCATTCGCTGCACTGGCTGCATCGCTGCGAGGTTCTGCTGCTGGTGCTGGTGCTGCTGTTGCAGTTGTTGCTGCTGTTGCTGAAGGTGAAGGAGCAGTAGTTGTTGGTGCTGGTATTGCTGCTGGTGCTGTTGCTGGTGCTGGTGCTGCTGGGTGACACGCGCCATATGGCGGTCTCTGAACCGGAGGAGTGCATTTCCGATGCGCTGCAGCTCATCGACCTTGACGTTCAACTCAAACTTGCTCGTGAACAGGAACTCGAGCTCGAGCTGGTTCAGTTCCGGAAGGCTGAGTCCTCCGACCTAGAAGTTGTCATGAACAAAAAAAAAAAAAAAAAGATATAAATGGGTATGCGGTGAGTGGCTAGCGTACACTTTATAGTATATATTTATATATCCGGGTGAGCTGTTCAGCCGTAGAGGAGGTAATATGCAAGTGATAGGTAGAAAGAACGCCATGCGTAAATGTAAAAGAAAAAAAAGGGGGGAGGAGGAGAAGGAGGAAGGGAGGCGAGGGGAAAAGGGAATACTAGAGGAATGGGGAGGGGGGGTGCAAAAGATAAGGTCTCCTGGCATGTACTGGACATACACATGCGACGCGTATATACACCCCCCACGATGTTGCTGCGATGGGCGTTTGTGGCACGATAAGATTAGATGCAATTCTTTAAACTTTTCATGGGTGCACACATCTCTCTGTGTTCTTTGCCGTCCATGTCCATGCACTCGTTCTTTGTGTACGTCCATAACCGATAAGTAGATCTTTTATGAAGGGACACAAGAAACCCAACAACGTGGACCAGTCATTGACCAAGCAAAAAGCCGAAAGATAAAAAAAAAAATGCTCTGAAGACATGTAGGGATATTTGACGACAGCCAGGGGGTACGACGGATGGGAGCATTTAATGTAATTTTTACCTTGGCATAGCGAGCGTTGGAATAAAACAAGTCAGAGGTGAATTTGCCAGCGACCATCAGGCACGTAATCAATAGTCGATGGATGTTGAAGCTGTTGATCCGGAACCCATTGTAGGACGGCATCCCTTCTGGTGCAGGCGAACAAGCAGGCGTTGAAACAGGAGTCGAAATGGAGGAGGAAGGAGAGCACGATGATGATGATGACGATGATGACGGTGATGATGTTGTCGACCGGACTCTCTTGACCTGCTCAGCCCGCTCCTCTTTATCCTCTCTGCCACGTTTCGAGATCATTGGAAGGCCATTGTCGGAGTTGTTCTTCGGTGATGATGATGCCATACTGGAGATTTCATTTGCTGCAGAGAAGGAAGCCGATGCTGAGGAGACAGTAACGGGGGCAGACACGGACGTCGCTGTTGTTGTTGAGGACAACTTCCCGCTTAAGTGCAGATGCACTCCCTCCAACCCACCAATCCTATCCAAATACACCAACACGTTCAGGAGCACCTCGTTCGTGAAGGGGATGTATTGCAGGATCCTCGTCAGGTAGGCCTCGACTGAGATGCGGGGCACGGCTCTTGAATGGAACAATGTGATGGGGTCGCACAGGGGATTGTATCGACTGTCGTTCTTGTGGAGAAGGAGAGAGAGCAATGTGGAGACAATCGTCAGAGTATCCTTAACAGGGTGATTAATCACGTCGAACAGAGCAGAGACTGGTTCAGCTGCAGCGAGGTTCTGTTGCTGAGACATTGTTGGCGAGATTGAAGAACATGAGGAAGCAAAGGGAGTCATGGCGGTGCTGGGTGTGCAGTCCTGAGTAGAGGTGATTTCGGAAGACTGTTCTGGTGTTGGAGGGGGAGAGGGTGTGGTGGTATCTGCGGATGGTGCTGAGGAAGTAATGGCAGAGAGCGATGAAGAGGAAGTGGTGGTGGGGTTCTTTGCGTCAGGAGAGGTCGAAGGAGGGGTGTGGCAGGAAGACATGGCAAGGACAGATCTGTTGAAGAAAGCGCCCTTTTTCTGTAATGTCTTTGTGGGCGAGTGGACAAGCAAGTGGTATGCCAAAAGGAGGGAACGTGTGCGAGAGAGAAAGAAAAGGCGAAGCGAGAGGGAGAGCGAGAGGCAAAGAGAGGCAAAGAGAGAGAAGGCGACGAGAGAGTGGAGAGAAGAGGTGTTCACCCTGGCGAATGAATGAATAGAACCAAAATACATTTTCAAACATAACCCACAGACAATCGCCGATCGACTGCACGTTCTGCCTGTCGAACAGTCGTTCTCGGCCACTGGGCTATTCGGAGAGTGCACCTGCCAACATGCTGTGGCCAAACTAAGGCCAAAGGGGACGGCAAAGACGAAAAGGTGCACATGCGTTCTTTTCCTCACTCTAGACAAGACTGAGCAACCTCCACGGTTTCCATAAATGTGTGACACTCCAGCCTGGTCTAGCCAGTCAGATCCCAGGGATCGGGAACGTGCCCCAATTGCTCGTGGAGAGAGGAAATGCGAGAATGTCTTTTTATTGGTCGAAGACTCTGTTCCTGAAAATGCCTTCAAGCGGAAATTAAAACTTTTTTTTTTATCATCGCTCCCCTGGTTCTCACTTTTTCGTTGAAGTTAGACATGGAACATCGACATTCAAACGAGGATCTTTGCAAGCCCGTTGACGGGCAGCGCAAAAAAAATAACGCGGCTGCGAAGCACAACAGGACGCGCTGCCATAGTCACACTTCAGTCGATTCATGCGAGATTCCGAGTGGTAAAACAAACCAAGGGTACACTTGGCGATGCATTTGCATACCCTCCCCCCTGGGGTCCATCAGAATTACTGCAGCAGTTAAATCAGAATGCGCGCTGTTAGTCGACGACCTGCAATGGAGACTGTCCAGATACACGTATCTCGTGAACAATATGAGTCTGAACTAAGACTCTAGACATTCGGTGCCATGGATTTGTCCACGTATTCGCCATCAGACAGGTTGCACGTCTCGTTCTTTCCCTTTCTCTCTCTCTCTCTTTTTTTTTTTTTTTTTTTTTTTTTTTTTTTTTTTAGTTGCACTTGGGCAAAGTCTCGGTATGCTCTCAAGAGGTCGCTCATGCATTGATTCGCTAATCATGCAGCCAATGACATGTTGTGATGAGGCATTCCTCACTTCCTAAGCTATCGTTTCCTCAGTTCTGTTGTTGTCCGATTCACTCCTCACTTTCGACACGCAAGTTGCTCGTAACGCACATGTGGTCCTCGAAATGTTCAATCGCCGATTTGTTGCTTGGATTTAAAGACGCTTAGTAACTGTGTGTGTATGGCCACAACAGTAGCCTATGAGGTCTAACCAAGTGGTCATGATGCTATTCGCTGGATAAACAGCGGCCTTGCTTTTTTTATTTTATTTTTTTTCCCTAGTACTAAGTGATCATTTATGGATGTATACTTTTGGCGCTGCGAATTATTATCGCAGCGTTATTCATCTGTGTCCCAGTTGGTTCTGTACATTCTCTGTGGAGCGGAGTACCAGAAGTACCTTGGCTCCAGCCCAAAAAAAAAAAAAAAAAAAAAAAAAAAAAAAGCAAGAAAGAAAGGGAACAATGGATGAACCGCATTGTAGGAACGATCGATGCAACTTGACACCGAGTGTGAAAGTTTCTAGTATCATGTCTCTCCCATTGGCCACGAATCGAAATGAGACGCGAGCCACTTCCATCCCTTCAATCGAGCTGTTCATGCTTAACCTATTGGGGATGTATTCAGCATAGGGATAGGGCGAGACACGAGAGTGAAGAAACAGGCGATCTGCCTACCAACGCTTGGGCCCAATTTCTAGGAACACACGAGAGGTCTCTGTTGATGTTGCCGTTTTGCTTCCCACGCTTGGTGGAACAATACACTTTTTTTGTCCTACGATCCATATCAAGAGACGCATACCTAAGACTATTGTCTTTGTGCAAAATGTGACAGATACTAAAACGGCTTTATGCACTTGAATCGTTTGAAGCAAAGTCCTCGTCTGGACATTTGGTGAAGCTACGTGGGAATGCTCGTTGCTGTTCGGGAGTCGTGGTAGAACCGCCATCGATCCTACCAGTTCGCGTGCCCAATAAGCCATCATATGACTACAGTTTTCTAAATGTTTACCGGTTTTAGCTGTCATCTAGAGGAAAAAAAAAAAAAAAAAAAAAAGAGTAGACTAGAAATGGAGTACTGTCCATCCGAATATGCAGCAGCATTGTTAGAAGAAAGCTGTCGTCCGAGGAAGGGGATGAATGGGGGGAGGGGGGGAATGAAGTGAAGGGCTCAATGAGTATTTAATGAAACCAAAAAAAAAAGGAAAAAAAAATTACTCGGCTGACATAGAAGCGGCCAGCAAAGGATACCTATCCGCGACGGCGCCATGTTTTCATGCCAGAGAAAACATCTGCGAGCTGCCACTTGGCATTTTGAATTTATGTCTCGAGTTTCCAAAAGAAGCCATGTCAAAGCAGGCCATCCCATTGATCTTTTGTGCTTTTTGGGATGGTTCGTTCATAGACGCGACAAATGACCCGCGTGTAGCGCATGAATATGCGTGGGCCACGCGAGGTTTCTTGTAGAGGCCACTAGAGTTTTTGGGCGCATTCCAAAGGATTGTTCTGTAATAAGTTCCGACGGATGCTCTTCTCGCTCAGACACTTTGTGTTTAATTCGTGTTACAAAAAAAAAATGGCGCCCTATTTCCGGGAATTGGTGGGATGTTGGTGTGTGTATATACAACTTCATATAAAATCACTCCACTTGCTGAGCAAGATGCAAACAACGAGGAGTGCGGTAGATACATACCATATGGTATGATGAGGTGAGATGAGGTGAGATGAGACGAGGTAAACATACGAATGGTATCGCGCTGTATGTAGATGCAGGGGATCGACAGAGGATGCTCTCGCGTGCCAGTTAAATCAGGTTCGCAGTGCTGCTTTATTTTATCTTATTTGCTGTAAGTGGTGGGATAACCTGGGATTGGTCGAATTTCGCTATTTTTACGCACTATGGGTTATATTTTCAGGGGAAGGTCCAAACATAGACCAAGCTCGCGTCAGAAATGAATCTTATTACGGTGGGTATACAATCTGGGTCCTTGTATCATTATATCAAGACGTAAGAGATCCTTTTCCTCGTGGTGGTCTTTGTGTTCTTATTACTTTGACTAGTGCGGGTTTAGCACCGGAGCAAGGTGCCAAGGAGAAAAACGAAAAGGGGGACAGAGACAGGGAAAATTGGTGCTATTGCCGAAGAATGAGAATAAGCGAGCTGGGCTGAGAGCAAAAAGAAGAAAAAAATCATTAAAGGACTCATGGCTCAGGTGGACCTATAGTGGGAGTGGGTAGAGATGGTTCATCGATATTGTGCCCTGATTGAAATGATTTATGATCCCAGGGCACCAGCATGGGCGGACCAAACTCTAGTCGCAATTGGAACCGGAAGCGCAATTGATGCTGTCTCTGAGCCGTTGTTTTAGGCGCGTAGTAACCCTTCATCGGATTATCAGCCCTGGGCAGACAAAGGTTAGTCCACCGCGCCTTCTTTCCTCCTTTTTCTTGCCAACGGACTTATGTATGTGGGAAAAAGAACCGAGCGAACGAGAGAGAGAGAGGGAGAGAGAAAGGGAGAGGGAAAGAGAGAGAGAGAGAGAGAGGATAGGATAGGAGAGTAGGATATGGTATGAGGCGATAGTCTAATGATATGCGAGAATATATTTATCGCGAACCAATTTACCAAACTGCAACCTTATTGTTGAGAGCCTTTTGGTTTTTTGACTTGGCTCTGTTGCAATCCTATGCAGATGCACATCCAAATTACAAATATACTTGCTGTTGTATTGTTGTGCTTGCTGCACACGCTGCTAGGATCAGCGAGTAAGGACTAAAGAATGAACCCTCTCAGCGCGGATGAAAAGCGAGAGGAGCCCTTGCCTTGCCTGCTGGTACTGAGTGCACACTGCACAAACAGGTCAGCCTAGCCTCCCTCCCCACCCCTCCCTCCATCCTCCCATCCTTCATCCCTCATCCTCCCATCCTCTCATCCTTTTATCCTTTCATCCTCTCATCCCGCCCTCTATTGGCCCTAACCCTTTCCTTCTTCTCATCACCCTTGCTTTCCTCATCTCTTTATTGCTCTCTCTTTCTTTCCTTTGTTCTTTCTTGTTTCGCCATCACAGTCTTCTACCCCGTTCTACACATCGTCCATCACACTCTTTCTTTCTTTTTTTTTTTTTGCAGGTTCAGAAAAGAAAAGAAAAACCCTCGAGTGTTCTTGACGATTAATTCCGGTTTCAACGCTACCATTGAGAAACCCGGAGGCGGATACAACTCTGTAGGTTTCAGGCCCCTCAGGGGTAAACCAACTCCCGCTGCCGGGATCCATTTTTTAAGGGTTTTGTTGTTTCTACTCGATTGACAATGATCTGTACATAGTACTAACCATTGCCCGTCTCTCTTCCATCCTTGTCGCTTATTGTTTGGTGGTCCTTTTGTTTCTGCAGATCAGGCTGAAAAAAAAAAAAAAAAAAAAAAAAACCACCATCTTTACAAGACAAAAAAAACAGACCGGTTACACAGCACGATCGAGTCCAAACACACCCACCACTCCTTCCTGAGAAAACAACAACAAGCAAGTCGTGTCCATGGCCAGCACCGCCGAAGGCAACAGTAGGCACAACTACCACCAACAACAGCAGCAACAACAGCAGCAGCAGCGATATGGCTCCAGCAGTCAACCTCAGTCATATACCCTTTACTCCGACCCTTCTCCTCAGCCGCAGCCGCAGTCGCAGTCGCGTGTGAAGCACCAACACGACCGTCCCCACCAGCAACAACAGCAGCAGCAGCGCTCACATGGAGACTTGACACCCCAATCATCCTTCTCTTCCACGTCTTCACACCATCGGGACCAACACAACGCCCCAGGAACTGTCTCCCGAGGCGATAGTGGAAGTAGCGGCGTCACCAAGCCCAAGCAAAGTCAGCTCAGTTATCTTCGCTCGCCAGCTCCTTCTGTGTTAACCTCTGGGGCTGCTCCGCCTTCACCCATCTCGCCTTCGACTCCTTCGCCAATCGAGTCTATGACTTCGATCTTGAATATCACACGGTTAGATGAACCTATTCGGGATCGAGTCAGCATCCAAAGCTATGATCAGACAAGTTATCAGCAACCGAGGAAGAAGCCTTCCAGCCCTGGCGGCCATCAACAGCCACAGCAGGCTCAGCAGAGACAGCAGCAATTGCAGCGAGTGGATGACGAGTATGGAAACCGAGGCCCACTCAAGCAGTCGGGGTCCAATGGCTCGGCACGATCGATGGGATCCCAGGGCCGAAATGAACAGGCGGGATATGGTGGCAATGAACTGAAGCAGTCAGCATCCTCGGCCTCCGGACACTCTATGAACTCGGCACATTCCCGTGACCACCATCATCCAAATGGACCATTGAGACAGTCCCCTTCTGCAGGCTCTGCATACTCGGCTCATTCTCAGGGTAGCAGCGCCAGTCCTCGTCATAAGCATGTAGAGCTCAAGGCATCTGGGTCGTCCGCTTCTGCGGCCTCGATCGGTTCTCCACGAAGCCAGCATCAGCAACTGTATTCCAGCCACAGCAGCGGCTCCAATGCTTCCAGCTCTTCTAGACGACAGCAGCAGCAAGCCAACCAGGAAGTATCACCCTCACCACCTTCGCCGCTCTCGTATCTCCCCGAGCAAGATGATGATAAGGACCAAGATCGTGAACACGACAGCGAGAAGCATAGACAGCAGGCTATGCAGTACCAACAGCAGCTCCAGCAGAAGCCTCCTTCAACACATGGTGATGATGATAGTGATGATTCAGATTCTGGATCAATGTTGTCTTACAGACGTTCGATTTCGAGACTGTCCATGTCATACAAACGCACTCAGAATGGTGCACCCAACATCGGTTTGTTTGCACCTGGTCAGAGACCAGCGATGCTGAATTCGGCTGGTTATTCGGCTGGTTTGAGCAGTTCACAGAAGATGATTCAGGAGCAGAGGGAGGAGAGACTTCGTCAGCAAAAGATGCAACAGGGTCAGCAGGAGCAAGGAGGATATGGTGGACCAATATCACCAATTGACCAACACACGCGACAGGAAGAAGGCCGATCGATGGTGATGCGTCAGAATCAGGGTAACCATCCTTATCAAGCAGGGGGATCATCAGGACCGCAGATCCCGGAGAGAAGCACTTCCGCGGACAGTTATACTGGTGGCAACGGCAGCAGCAGCAGCGGTCGATCGCGACAACAGCAATATCCCGGATCTGGTGGACGTAGTAATCCGTCTTCACCAAGCATAGCTACTCGACAGATCAATGGCCAGCAGCATCCACAGCATTCACAACATTCACAGCATACACAGCATTCACAGCATTCACAGCAACAGCGACCTAGCCATGAGCAGCGCTCGCGGCCTGACCGATTGAACGTTTCGTCGAATGATTATCAGGATGACAACAGCAATATCACAGGAGGCCCACGCTCGCGCTCGCCTGGTCCCGCGGCCCCACCAGCACGCGGCCCTGGTTCTTCTTTGCCAGGATCTTCAGCACCAGGAGGATCAGGAGGATCTGGGGGAGGAGCTGGAATCTACCGTCAAAATGGATACCCCGGTGGATTCAACGCCTCTTCATCTTCACTCCCTCTTCCAAATTCCTCAGCTCCATCAATACGTTCTGCAACACCTACAGGCGGACCTGGGCTGAACCCTCATCCTGCACACCACCTTGCCTCTGGAGGATACGTTCGTCCTGAGGAAGCCATGGGCCCCTCGAACCCGATGCCCGAGAAGGCTGAGGACTTTGTCCGTCAGGGAATCGAGTACCATGAGGTTGGAGATATCGGAAAGGCGACAACTTTCTTCCGGACTGCCGCAGAGCTGGGCGACCCTGTAGGGATGCTGATGTACGGGTTGAGTGTACGGCACGGATGGGGCTGTCCGGCGAATCGACAGCTCGCATTCCAGTATCTTCAAAAGAGTGCAGAACATGCGGTTGGGGATCTCAAGTCGAGGGATTCGTTTGCGAGCACGGCGGCCAAGGGTGAGTTGGTGCTGGCGATCTATGAGCTCGGAATCTGTTTCCGACATGGATGGGGAGCTGACAAGAACAAAAAGACTGCGGCCTATTACTTTGAGATCGCAGCGAACTTGGTAAGTGAAGCATCATATCCTTGCAGGCACGAAAAGCGAATTTTTTTTTTTATAAATTGGCCGGTCTTCTAACTGTTTTTCTTTCTTTTTCTTCGTTGACAGGGCGATCCCGACGCACAGAACGATCTGGCATGGTGCTATTACCATGGTGTGGGCGTCAAGAAGGACATGTACAAGGCCGCAAAGTACTACCGCCTGGCTGCGGCTCAGGGGTTGAACACTGTAGGCAATTCATGGATCTGGAAGGACAAGTATGGAGGCATGCCTACAAGTCCAACAGCCGAGAAGTTTTAAGTGATACCTCTCCCCATCTCCCTCTCCTTGTCCTTTTCTTTCTCGGTCTTCAGGAAGAAGCAAGCGTTTTTTTGTTATTTTCTTTTATTTCATAATCAGATACGGAAATCGCTGAAAAATAAAAAAAGAAAAAAAAAGCGTTGAAGGGCAACGGCATTAATCAATGACTTTAGTTTTTAGGAAATGGGTCTTTTGAGCGTTGATTGGTTTTTTTTCTAGGTGAATATTTAATGGGCTGAGAGCTATGACAACACAAAAAGGTGAGCAAGCTACATGAAAGGTAAGGAAAACGAAATGCTGGGAAAATGATGCTTTGAAAATAAGAAGAAAAAAAGCAGGAGAGCAGAGGATGAAAAATAACTATCATACATGAGATGTGAGTGCGTGTTCGTTTGTGCGTGGGTGCATGCCCATGGTGGGATGTCGAATAGCGAAGAAGAGTTGTTTCACAGAAATGAAAAAAGAAAAAGAAAAAAAAAAAAGAAAAAAAAAAAGAGAAGAAAAGGCGAGAGCATAAGCCGGAGGTGATGGGGGTATCAGGTACAAAACACTAAAAAAGGCCAAGGTCAGGAAGGGCGCAGGTCTCCAGAACACGGAGCTAAGGCATCGCGCGCGCACAAGACGCTAGAGAGGGAGTTCCACAGAAGAGGACGGTACAGCCGCAACTCCTGCGTCGTCATCTTCCTCGTCTCCGTCCAAATCCCCCTCGTCTTCCTCCCCCTCTCCATACTTGACATCGTCATCATCGTCCACCTCCACATCTCCATATCCCATCGATTTCTTCTCCGCCCCAGTTTTCAGGGACGACGATACTCCAGACAGATCATCCTTCCTGGCTGCCGCTGCTACTGCCGCCGCCGCCGCTGCCGACAAAAGGTTCGAACCTTTGGTACCCAACACAGAACTTGACGGCGGTAGCGATGCTCCATCGGCGCCAAGAACAATGACATGTGAGATCGAATTGCGTGTTCCGTTCACCAGAGCCGCCGTGCTTGAGCGCTCCTCCTTCGGCTGCTTCTTGAACAGCTTGGTCATGTAATCCTTGACAAACCGCCGGATCTTGTTCTTTATCACCGTCGTGACCTCCGTCAGCTCTCCCGCCTTGAAAGTCTTTGATCGCATCTCCTTGTCAGCAATCAAGTGTGTAATCTATATGAAAGAGAGTCAATATCGGTCTTTAGAAAAATCCGTGATCCATAATATCGTCTTGGGTCGACAGCGATAGACATGGATACTTACCCTGCGTGCGTGTTTCTTGAATGCTTCACTGGATCCCAGCTTAAACTTGTACTTGGCCATGTTTTTGACAACATTGGCGGAGATCTAATAAACAAAGCGAGCCGAGTCAGATTAGAAAGTGTCCAACTAAATGAATAGCACCTAGTTTCGATGGGGTAAAGCGTCTGTGTAGCACTTACAGCAGCCTTTAGGTCCTTCTCGTTCATGGCTTTCAGAGGCTTGCCGTTGTGTCGAGCCATCGATGGTGAGTGCATGGTCCCGGTTCGGTTGCTCGGCGAATCCACATCATGAACACTGGCACCCGCGCTACCGATGCCATTGGCGAGGTTCTTTTGTTTCTGTTTATCATATGCTCGTCCAATGACCTCCTGCAGCTGCTCCTGCGTGAATCCATCAATGTTAACCGGCTTTGGAGGCTCAGGCGTGGCTACCCTGGCCACATGAGTTTGCTGCGGCTGGTGATGATATGTGTGAGGCTGCGAGTAATGGGAAGCAGGTGCTTGGGGGATCGACTCTGAGGCGGATGCAGTGGCCGCAGGTGGTTCCATTCTTGGAGGATCCCATTGTGTCGCCCGTGTAATTTCATTATAATAGTAAATCCGGCCCTCAGAGTCGCTGGCTTTAGCCCAGTTGGGAGGTAACTCGGCCGGAGGTGGATGGTTGGATGGTGATAGATACGTACGCGTGGATGGGTTGCGGTGGTCATAGCGGGATTTGGGGTAGTGGGGATAGCTGGAGGACGAATGACGGTAGTAATGAGAATGATGATAGCCACTTCCACCGTGGCTGCCGTAACGCGGATGAGGATAGTCACCATGGCCACTACTGCTCCTGTAATGGTAATCGCCTACATGCTGAGATGATGAAGGGCCACTGCTCCCAGAAGGACCGACAGCCTGAGCAGAATGCTCTATTGACGGTGCAGCGGGGCTAGAGTCCTGCTGATCTCCTGACAAAGAGTAGTTCCGCAGAAGCGTGGATGCCAATGGCGCCGCCGGACTGCTGATCCTGGAGATGATGACTGGGGGTGAGCTGACAGCCTTTTCCTCGGCAACAGTTCCACCAATATTTGCAGTCGAAGGTGCAGGGGTTCTTTGATCTGGCACATCGGTGTGCTGGGCTCCTGATTCTGAAGTTGCCACTTTTGCGATGTCGGCCTGTACTTGGCTGATTTCCAGTGGTTGAAGAACATGTTCTTTGGATGGCGTTGTTGAGCGGGATTTGTCTCCACCCCAGCTATCTTGACGAGTCGACGAGGAGGGCGACCTTTCGCGGTGTGCAAGAGCCCCTGGTGATAGTTCACGGTCCCTGGGTCTTGGAGAAGGCGGTGGATGCGCATAAGGATCGCGGTCTCGATAATCGCGAGGATCTCTGTAGTCACGATCGCGATCGTCTCTTAAGTCCCTAGGGTCCCTGGGGTCACGCATATCCCTCATATCACGGTGATCTCTGTGGCTCCTGTAATCCCGCTCGTAGTCTCGCTCGCGATAGTAGTCGTAATAGCGATCTCGTTCCCGATCTCGTTCACTACGGTAATGTTCATAGCGTCCACGATCGTACCCACCCTTGGGCATACCATACGAGTCAATGCGGCCAAAGTCCGAACGATAACCGGCATCTCCTGAGCGACCATAAGATCCCTCTCTGTTATGCGGGTCGTGCCGTCCATAGTCCATACGACCATAACCATTGTCGCGACTGTCGCGACCGTCGCGTCCGTAGGCATCTCCCATCCTTGCATAAGGGTCCGATGCGCGCTGAGGATCTGATCGCGGACCGTATTCCACAGAATCGTAAGGATAGGTGTGATATCTTGTTGGATCGTGTGGGATAGTGGCGGAATCTATGTCCTCTAGTGGCGTCTGAACTGTATTATTCTCAAACTTGCTTCGTTTCTCCATGCCGGCAGGTGTAGAGGCACGATCTTCATCTTCGTACTGTCGTTTGCATAATCCCTCGGCAGATCCTGATCCATTCGATTCTACAGGCGACATGAAACTGGATGGCTCATCGATTGGTGTACTAACGGCATCCGTGGAAGCAGCTGCAGCCTTAAAAAGTTCCATATAAAAAAATAAAATAAAAAAAGCAGAGTCAAGATCAGTATGAAGGTTGGTGACAAGAAAGAACATATCGCTACAGACCATAGAGTCAACTTACCACTTTCTTGGCTTTTGGAATTCTATAACTTGGCTTCAATTCTTTCCACTGAGTCAAGACAGCCTGTGCCATGTCCTTGGACGGACACTCTGCTCCATCAGCAACCTCTTGAATAGCTTCCTCGATCTGGGAGTCCTCGATGGCGTTCCTGGATAGCAGCGGGATGTTGGGCAAGACGAACATGATACCCATGACAATATCCGGCTCATCCTTGTAGTGTCGCAGCCACGCCTTGAGAATAACAAGACCGTGCAAGACCAGAAAACGCCGCAGACAGGCCCGTTCGGTTGTTGCCATCAGTTTCGCGAGTAGGCGCTTGCTCTTTTGGACCTTAGGCTTCATGAACATAATGCGCGCCAGTTTTTCCATCAGGATTGGGTCTTCAATGCCACGAGTCATCTTTCGCTGCTCATACTCGACCTCATAATCGCCATCGTTGCCTTTCTCCTTCTTTGGATGCCGGAGACTGATCTGGTTTTCGAGGTCGATTTCATCTTCATCCTCCACTTCATCCAGGTTGTTGTAGTTATCGAGCCTGGTGGCAGACGACCTCTTGTTACCGCCGATGAAGCCAGTGCAGTTTGGTTCACCACAATAGCATTTTTGGGCCTCGGCGCTATAGAATAAGATCACATTACAGTGGAATCGCCCGGTCAGAATACGATGCGTGGTTCAACGAAAACAAAATATGACCGCAATAAGGTATCCAGTGATCTCTCTTACCCATAACGTTCAAATTGATAGTCAAAGGTAAGCTCCTCGCCTTCGGCCACGCGCTTAATGGTGAAAATACCAATCCTGAGTTTGGAGCCGACAACCCACTTTTCCAAATGACAGTTGGGGTTGCAAGAGTGGTTGATGAAGCGCGCAAGACATCCTCTTTTTGTGGCATCGATGACCTCGTCAGATTGGAGGGACATGAAGTAGAAGTGCTCTACGCCAGCCATAGAATATTCCCGTGTCCGTTTCACAAAACTGGAATGAGGTAATACCTCGCCGATATATTCCATCACAAACATCCCTCTATAAGATAAACAAGAGACCGAAGAACAAGATGGGTAAATACACCTGAGGACGGTGTCTTTGTGCTCATATCATAGTGTATCACGAAGGACATGTTAACATACGCTGCGAGTCCCTCCATAGCCCGGAGACCATAGCCCTTCTTGTCGGTCTTGACAACGTCCACCTGCGCGTTTTGCTTTGTTTGAAACCTATGGAAAAGAAGAGAATCCAGGTTAGCGTCATGGCTTGGCAAAAAATAAAAGAGCACTAGCGCACTCGAAGCTCTGAGGAATATTGCTGCTCACGTAATACTTTTCAAAAGTGTTTTGGAAACAAAGTGTTTTGGAAACAACAGCATACGAGTCCTTGGTACATCTCCAATAACATATGAAAGGGTGGCAACGTACCTCCTGTTTAGACAATAAGAACCGCATGGACAGTCATCCTCTATACACTCCACAAGCAGGTTTCGGTTGATGCAGTCGGGTCCACAAGCCTTCCACCTTGGATCTCGATCTAGGAATGGGATATCAGTCCGTGCGAAAGCAGCAGATATTCGTCAGTATCCATATGCAGCTATATAATGAAGCGTTTCTTTCCAGTTCCTCTTCCTCGAAACATTCTTGTCCATGCACTCACGAGGATTATATTTGCATTGACAAGGTAGACAGTCGTCTACCGGCGAATTTCCTGTATTGCTTCCCCGATAGATGTTGTGCTCGATCTGCTGGTATGAACTTTGGGCCTCTTCCAAGGCTGACGGCAGGTGCTTGATTGGGGGTGGCCCGATTGGTGGCGGTGGAGGCGGCGGTAATGGAAGCGTACTCCTATCTGTACGTTCTCTCCGCGCGTCTTGGTCATTGTCATCGTCATCATCATCGACGCGAATCTCCTCCTCGTCAGAGTCATAGGTTTTGGCATGACCACTATGGCCATTCGTGTAGTCGCCAGTCCCACCTAAGGTTCGACCTCCATTTTGGTTGGTCAACTCTTCGAAGCCAGCATCGAACTCATCCCTGAGCTTCTGTTGGTACTGCCTCTTGGACTCATTTTTGACGATCTGATCTGACTTCTGATCCTCCTTATCAAAGTCGAACAACCGAGACAATGGGATGGGACTCGATATCTCAAGTTTTTCCATCTTTTCGATCTTTGGAGAGCCTGCCGAGGCAAGGGATGGTGACGCTGCCGCATCAGTCTGTTTTGGGATTCCTGCGTCAGTGAACGGTGCCTTGAGTGATCCTAGTGAAGCATATAATTCTAAATCATTCGTTCGTGATGACATATGCTGCTGTTAGTCGAGTGATGGTCACTTGGCAAACGAGATTTGAAGGGCCCTGCATATAAAGAATATTCTGGATGGTGCTCCGAGTCGTTACCTGGGACGTCTTGCTTCAGTTGTGGAATAATGCTACTGAATCCAGTTTCCTTGGCATGTTCAATCGTCATGACGGCGTCGCTTATTGAAGAAGACGGCGAGGTAGAGCTCGAGGTGCTTGCGGACGAGGGTCCTGTAGAACTGTCAACGGATCCTGCTGCAAGTCGCTGGGTCACCCTGCCACTCTCCATGACAGAGTCATCCTGCTGCAAACTGGGCAACATGTGATATATAGTAATGCGGTGCGGACGTATACGATAGATGCTGGCTCAGGCAAGAATCAGAAGGGTTGGAAGGTATTGTGGGGTCGGTCCTATGACAACATGAGTAGATTGATATAGAAAGCCAAAAATACCACCACGGTTAGTTTTGCCAAACTGCCCTGCAATGCCCGCTTAGACGAAAGTTTCTTTGACGCCCAAAGTATTTCAAGGTCCTGAGAAGCCGATTATTACGCTGACATCGGGACGCCATCAAGGTCAAAGTGAAGGTAGCCATCCTTGAGCGCATCCATGTAAGAAGTCCAAGGAGAATCACAGGCATCCAGAACTCTGATGTTTTTACTTGATTTTGATCGCAGCGTTGGGTAGTGGCAGAAGTGAGAATGGTCTTCCGTGCTGAGTAATTACGGAGGACACTGGATCCAGCGCTGTCGGTGCCTCCTTTCAAGCCGAGGGTGTCCCGAGATTTATCCGTTAGATGTCAATGTCGATTCCGATGGTTGTGCACACCTGTAAAGTTGATTCCCGTTCTACTTTTCTGACAAGCAGACATCGAGGACCTGGTGGGGATGATTTCAAGGGCAATACGAGATTTGCGTTTTTTTTTTTTTTTTTTTTTTTTTTTTTTTTTTTTTTTGATGCAGCGTTGGATGAGGATGACACATCAGATATTGGCATTGTGTAGCTGATACTTACTTTGGAATAATTGAATGAGGGCCGACGAAAGGAGAGTCCAATGACTTGACGGTTGCTTGCTAATGTTGTTGTCGCTGTTGTTGTCGCTGTTGTTGTTGTTGCTGTTGAATATGTGCTCGAGTAGTTATCTCGCCTTGGTAGGGAGAGGGAGAAAGAGAGAGAAGTGAATGAGGGAGTGCGATGCAAATAATAAACAGTAATAGTAAAAATGAGCGTATGTGTTTGTTGTAGCGAATGATAATAAATAAAACTATGATAATATACAAGAGGGCACAGGAGAGAGTAGGCGAGAAAGGAAGAAGTGGGTCTGGAAGAAGGGGTCGAATAACAAGAAAGCTATATGCGGCCTATAGCCTGGAAGAAAAGTGCAGCTTGCTGCGCTTGGGGTAGAGAAGGGTAGGGAAGAAATATTTCTTCGTCAGGGAAAAGTAAAAGAAGGGAGCAGGGACTGTATGATGAAAGGATGATGGGCAACCCTGATGATCGCGATCAAACAAAGATGACAGTGCAGAAAGAACCTTTACAGCGCATAGAAAGGACCGACCCCCAGTTTACTGGCCCCACACCTTCTTTGTCTCTCCTTTGCCACCATTTTTTTTTTACTCTGTTTTGAATTGTAGACCTGTCTTCAGATCCCGTGTGACGCGCATTCGAGCCTCTCTGGCTGGACTCCAAAGGGCCTCTGCGCACCCACCCACGGCGGTTGTTGATTGAAGTTCATTTATTTCCAAAAGAAGGGGCCACAAACAGCCGATGCGCTGCCTCATCCTAATATGGTCTGACTGCAGCTGGGGTGCTGAGTTCATCGCCTAGTCCTAAAACAGGCGTCGCCTTAATGTCCACCAAACTGCTGCTGTCCCCCAAAGGATGCGCCCGGTGGGCTCGACTGCTGAGCACCCTGCTGGGATGGCATGCCAGCATTGGCGCCCATGTAGTTCTGTTGCGGGTATCCTCCGTACTGGAACTGGCTGTTGCCCTGCTGCAACCCGGTGCTACTTCCATATCCTTGTTGCTGCTGGCCATAGCCCTGGCCATATCCTGGCTGACCACCGGCGCCCTGACCACCATAGGGTACGTTGCCCATCGCTCCATAGCCGCCGCCAAATGCTAAAGATTGAAAAGAGGTTTGGGTAGTCGGGTCAGTCAAGCTCGTAACCATCTTGCCTTATTTGGGTGTTGCTATTGATATTTTTTCCCGCCAAATTTTGGGTCCTGTATCTTGTTGCTACATAAACAGCAGCTCATTCATTTGGTCGGGGGAATAAAAAAAACTTACAGTTTGGCCCACCAAATCCGCCATAGCCGCCGCCATAGCCGCCACCGCCGTAGCGGCCACCAGTACTCCTGAATGATCCATTCCTATGCAGTTTGAGTCAGTTATACATGTATCTGTCAACAATTGCTGTTTTCTCCAAATGATAATGAGGTTGCACAGGAATCATGCACTTACCCGTAGCCGCCGCGGCCAACGTTAGGATCGCCGCGGACGGGTGCGCCATTGGGACCTGTCACGTTAGCGGCTTGCATTCCCTTGGGACCCTGGACAAGATCATACTCGACCTATGCCGTATCAAAAGAGCACATGTCAGCAATGGTCGCATGAACTCTTTCGCATGAACTCTTTCGCATGATAGATCAAATCGTTTCATATGCTCATACCTCTTCACCCTTTTCAATCGCAACAAAAGTAACGACATAGGCGTGGAAACGATGGGTGTATAAGTTGATTAGTGCCTCAGCATAAGACTACCATACCAACTAGAGATAGGATCCCGTAGAGAGCGACGCAGTACTAATTGATACAAAGTATAAAGATTCATTCGGATCTCAAAAGGAGAAGTAATACCTCTGCAAGACTCTTAAATCCTCCATCGTTGTGGATGGCGGTGTGATGAACAAAGACTACAAATTTCGTCCAGCAGCACATAGACCATATGACAGAGTGCGCAGCGTTGCACCAACAGAGGTATAAAGAGAGATAGAACGAGAGAGAGAGGTAGAAAGAAGGCGGTATTTGATCAGCACAGATTTACAGACATTGATATACAGCGCATATGGCAGTGAAAGCGATATTGCAATAGGAGAAATGGGACATAAAGGGCGCTGCATGAGTATCTGAATATCGAATAGTGCCACTCATATGTTCATATGTGGTATTGACGATGGAGAAAATGCGGCCGTCTCATGCGAACCACACTCAATTCTGTAGGCTATAAGGATAAGTCTCATCCGATATTGCCAGGGCACAGCCCTTCGCCGGTAGATGAGATCTCGCAGCAGCAACACTATAGCGCGCTGAAAGAGGACCTGAAGCACACAAAACAAGACTCCCATTAAAGTTCTTCTTCTCCTCAGCATGCTAAACGAGGGCCGTTTGTCCAAACTGGCATTCATGATATCCTTATTCACGTATGAAGCCATGTTATACGTTAGGGCAAGAGACCATAAACACCACGGGACGACTATGACGCACACCTCAGATTCCGAGATTCAGCGCGATAACCACCAGGCTGAAGAAAGAAACACAAAAGGCATATTGCGGCAGATGTCAATAAAGACTCTCTGCGCGATCAAGCACTGTAAAGGCGATGTAGAGTGTCGCAACTGCCAAGGATTGTCCTTTAGACAGAATTACGTATACCCTTCCAAATGAATAAAGACCCCACGATGCAGGTGTGAAATCAGAGGCCTCAAGAGGGTTGGTAGAAAAAAGGAAGGCGAAACAAAGGGCACGCTCCCGACTTACTTTCATCAAGAGGAGCGGCATCAGTGCTTTCAGAAGGATAGATGAATCCAAAGCCTTTCTGGCTATTGAAAAACTTGACCTTGCCGGCCCTTCTGACTGTGTTAACGGACATGATTCAGACCAAAGATAACGGGAAAGAGCTGTAGAAGGCAAGAAGGTAAAAAATGATGGTCCAATGCAGCTAAAGGTCGTTGTGTGGTGTGGCAGAAAAGACAATTGATCCAAAGGAAGTAAGGGACAGAAAGCGATCGAGTGTTGAATGAGGAATGAGAACAACGGGGTGTGCCAAAGAACAAAAGAAGGCAGGGAGGATGAGGCGACATCCAGTCACACATTTCCTGGGCTTCTTTTTTTGGCACTCTGGTACTCCTTACAAACAACTCCGCGCGAAATGGCTGGACAGATAGTTTATTGGTTTTTCCTACGTCTGTCCTTCTTGATTCTTCAATTGACACGCGGTGCACTTCGATAACTGATCATGTTGCCTTGGCAATCTTGATCTGGAAGGTGCAGGCCGGTAGGGACGATGGTTCTGCTACAACATTGCACACAATGCCCAGGTTGGAAAGAATTCCTCGCAGGATGCCACACGGGAACCAGAGATACTATGATTAATAAGAGGTAGGTTACATGTGAAAAGTCCGGTTAAATAATTGCATCGGCGGATGGTTTGTGAACGAAAGATAGCAAGTTCGCCTTACTGGTGTTACACGTTTTATGGACTCTGCAGAGTTTGGGTCGTGAGCCATCCTGCTGAACCAGCGGAAGTTGCTGTCCTGAAGAACATATACTCCCTACGCGAGGATCAAGGCGCCACCGTTAGTGAAGGCCATATCTCCCTGTGCCAAAGTGACATTGAAGAATATTGATCCCTTCATTGACGCGTACCCTATGGTTCGTCTTCAAGTTGTCAATCTGCTTCTTGAAGAGAAACATCCAGACCTCTTTGCACACAAACTTGATGACTTCCAAGTTATCTGTGAACCTCATCCTGTCCTTGCTGATTCTAGAGTTGGAAAGTAACAGTCGACATATATATAATCCTGTATTAGCATATCCGTTGCCTTGCAAGCATAATTACTAGTGAACACGATGCATCTGACCGTGATATCATGTCGCTTGCCTTTCAATCAACCGCTCACCCACGCGGAAACCGATCATTTCCAGCTTATAGAACACTGCTTCCATGGCCTCGTCTCCTTCTGAATAGTCCTTGGGTCCACCTGCAGCATCATTGGGGTTGCCATATGAAGGGTCGCTGTCAGAGCCGAGTTTGAGCGAGTCGTCCTTGACGGTCCTGATCATGGCTTCGACCATCTCTGTTGTCAAGAACTCGAATATGGATTCGTTCACCAGCTTGGGTGGTGTTTGATTGGTAGCCATGATGGGTATGATGCTTATTTGTGGTTTGAATCCTGTTCTGTCGAGTTCCTGCTGTAGATGAGGAACTGGTGCTTCGGCATTCTGCTCGTACTGCACGTGCGGAAGGTGCAACACCAAAAAAAAGAACGTGGTCACACAAAAGGGCAAGCGAGACAAGACAAAAAAAAAAAAGAGAGATGAGACCTTCGTGCTCAACTTTTCAACCCCCTCTACCAACTCACACTCTTCCATCCGTCTATCCAAAGTACGCGCAACTCATCTAAAAACTATAGCACTTGCTACGCTTCCACCGAGAAAAATCCAACCATGTCTGAACAGCATCAATCCGGCGATGAATTAGACGACTACAAGGAGCAGGATCGTTTCTTGCCCATTGCAAATGTCGCCAGAATTATGAAGAAGGCGCTTCCCGACAACGCAAAGATTGCAAAGGAAGCCAAGGAGACTGTGCAAGAATGTGTATCCGAGTTCATCTCCTTCATCACCAGTGAAGGTAAACAGCATTAGCTTCAAAGCGTAGCAGCAACAATTCCTAGAGAGCTCATACTTTGAAACACAGTATATAGTATCATTCCTTGCATCTAACCAAACGATTCTTACCTTTGCACTCTCTTCAATTCAATCGCTAGCAAGCGATAGATGTCAGCTCGAGAAGCGTAAAACGATCAATGGCGAGGATATTCTTTGGGCAATGCAATCTCTTGGTTTTGAGAACTATGCCGAGGCTCTGAAGATTTACTTGGCAAAGTACAGAGAAGTATGTGTGTGCATGGACCACAATGGCCTTCCTTCTTTGAACAAGTGGATATTCAAGAAGCCACGTTACAGTTTCCACTTTGGGCACAATTGCTGACATGTTCTTATTCTCGTTATTAACAGACGACAAAGATCGAACGACAGGCTGCAACGCTAAAAGACAAGGATGGCGAGGAGGATGTCAAGAATATTGATGACGCTGCTCTGTACCATCAGCAGGACGTCAATACAGGATACTACCAACAGCAGAACGGCGACTACTCCAACCTCCACCAGTAAAGAGCAGCTGAATTGGGCTCAGCACCATATCATGACCGAGTCTTCAAGCTAGACGGCATCTCATCTCACCATCTGTAAAATATGTATTCATTTTTATCCCATTCACCCTTATCGTAATCATACAGCAAGCATATAATAAACAAAAAAAAACATGTTCTCATCATCAAGGAAACGACGGTACAAAAAAAACTCTGTGCAGGGATAACTATGCACACGCACATCAAGCGTCCGTTCGTTCGCTTTATTTGTCTCCAATGTAGCCAGCCAGTGAATTATCTTCAGCATCCTAGGAACGACAGGGCTTTGTCCAGAGAGTCGGCAGCAGTCTTCATGCTCTTGATCTGCTTCTCTGTCCAGCTATCCCTCGGTAGATCGCGCAACCACCATGGCGCGATATTGGCTTGCAAATGGTAGAGCACGACCTTATACTCTTGATTGTCTTTGCCGTACTGAAGAATACCATATCTCTCCTTCAGAATCCGCAAAAAGTACTCCAACAGCTCCTTTTGATCGCTTGTCATTTGCTGCAACTTATTCTGTTCGCCTTCATCATATGGATCTTCTGAGCGCGCAAACAGCCATTCGAAACCAGCACACCACTCCTGTTCGGATGGGAACCCTCCAGCGAACTCGAAGTCATGAAGACCCGTGATCTTGGTTCCGATCACCAGCATGTTCCTGGCCTCGAAATCGCCATGGAGGAACGAAATCGGATTATCCACTTTGGCTCTTTTGAGCAGTGTACCCTTTTCTCCAAATCTCTTCTCGAGCTCCCCTGTCTTGACCTTTTCAACCAATGCTTCGATCCGTGGCAAATATGGAAGGGTCTCAATGAATCTGTCCTTGCTCTGGAGCATGTATGTTGTCTCCTGCTTGATGTTTCCAGCCACAAACTCCCCCCAGCTCGAGAATGGCCCTCCACCGCTTTCCATCAAGGGGCCCACAGTCGCTTCGCCGCTTGGTGCTTCCACAAAGTTGCCAATGGCTTTCAGATTGATGGAGCGGAGGCGTGAAAAAATCTCGGAAACCTGATCGACAACCTTCTTCTTCTCGTCCTGTGACAAGTCTTCCCAGACAGAGTCGAGCGGCACACCGGGCAATCGGTCCATGATGATATAGTCGTGTGGGATGATTCGACTGCTCTCGTCCAGATGGATCTTGGACTCCTGGATGCTGGTGCCGATAAATGCGGGGACTTGGGCGATATCGTCCAAAGCGCTTCGGGCCATTTCGAGCGCCATGGCCTCATTTGTGATCTTTTTATGGTCCCAGAAGCGACCTCCAAGGCGTATTACATACTCAGTGGCATCGGTGCAACGCGCCAAGTAGACGCGATTGTTGTAGCCGCGTTTGAAGTACGAGAGCTCTTTCAGTTGCTTGCCGGGGATGTGGAAGTTGAGCAGGCGCTGAGCATTGGCGAATGTCAGATAGATACCCTTACGAGGGCCTTGGTCTTCGGTATAGATCTTGGAGACTAGGGTCGCCTCGTCCGCGGTTGGAGGGATGATAATGGTGTCGGTCGGCATTTTTAGCGCTGCAAAAGGTCGATGGTCCAAGGAGCTTTAAATACAAGTCAAATGCAACAATGAGTTTAGGTTTGATCCATCCGCTCCATTTCCCGCAGTTGTCAACATGATTGTCGTACGCACAGATGAGATGCTGGATAAGTCCAAGGGAGAACTTCAAAAAAACACCCCCAACACTCAACACATCAACTTTTATATGTACTTTCCCGCTTCTTTTCTCTTTCTTTATTCGGCATAGTTACCTATCTATCCCTATCCACGGCTTCTGTCTCGGGATCCTTGTGTTGTCTCTTCCTTCTCGTTGCGCCTGAATACGCCACCAATTTCAAATAAAATGAACTCTCTGTGCCTGAAAGAGCAGAGGGGGAAGGGCTATCATCATGTGGTCATTAGGAATGGAAGAGCATTTTGGCATTGCCCTCTGCATAGCCATTGAGACAGAATAGCAACCGCACTTGCTCTGGAAATAGGCTAACAGGGTCTTTTTTTTTTTTTTTTGCGGCTCATGCGTATCAAGGTACATGTACTTTACACGGAAAAAAAAGAAAAAAGAACTCAGCTTAGTGCACATGTTTCTCATTCCTTGCTGCTTATTTTTTCTTTCATCTTCTTTCTTGCCCAGTACCCTATTGCTTTTGGCCATATCAAAAACCACTAACTATTCATCACTCCACAGTCCTACGACTGAAGAAAGGTAAAGGAAGAAGAAAGACACAAGGAAGCTGCTGCTAGACGACGAAGAACCCCAGATGCACTTGTCGCCAGTTGCCCCATTCAGGAATCCCATCCGCGCGAGTCGTCTTTCGAATGAGAGATGACAGGACTTCCTCCCCTTTTTTTTATTCTTCCCTCCGTCCCTATATAGCACACCAGTCCCCAGAAGAAGGTTAAGAACGCCTTCCACCGCCCCTTTCCTCGCCACACTCAGCCGGACTTCATCGTCCTCATCTCTCTTTCCTTCCTTCCATCATCTCTTTTCTTCATCCGCACCATAACAGACTCTGCATTGTGTAAGGCGACGATGATAGCTCCCTACCTTGATCAACATACAGCACACCTCGACAGCGTGGCAATAACTGAGACCGTTCTTGCCTGTCATATGCCGTGCTCGAAATCCAGGCACACTTAACTTGCACGTCCAGTGTCTAACATCGCCTTCTCGACTTAATCGATCCCATAGGAGTGCTCTTTAGGACGGAACGAGCAGCATCTATACCCAAACCCACCCAAAGCGGATAGCTCTACAGCCACAAAGGGAAGCGAAGAGCGAGTCAGAGCACACACACTGTGACATAGACTAGGCGGCGCCCTTTCCCTGCACCATGTCCAACAATATCAAGGTTGTCTGTCGATTCCGTCCTCAGAATTCTATTGAAATCAGAGAGGGCGGTCAACCAATCATCACATTTGATGACAATGGTCAATCCGTTAAAGTCGATGTAAGTCCCATCTCTTTTTCTACTTTCATGAGAGAATCGTCTAGTCGAAGCAGTAACCATTGGAGAAAGAGGGACATACCCAGTGGGCTTTGTTGAAAGGAACGCTCTTTTCTTTCAGGCATGGCATATGAAAACACTTTAATATACGTGCGTTTTTATTATCGTTGCGTTTTGGAGTCATTTTATGCGCATGCCGCCTCCCGTGTGATTGTTGGGGAGGATACTGAGCGTGAGGATAAGGCGGCATGCGGGAGTGCATTGACAACCATGCTGGCGAAGCGTGTCTAATTGAGATATGAGGTTGAAACTCGGCATGATGCCATTTTTTTTTTGGCATGTGCAAACAACAGTGGGAAACATAGGTCTGTTTAGTAGACAAGCCAAACTATATCTCATCTCACGGATGCACTCACACAAATAAACGTGCACATCCTTTGCGCACGCGGCGAAAGAGGAGGGAGACATCGAGAAGGGACTTTTTCAAGGGGATATGAACAAGCACCAGACGCATTGGCTGCGGAGAATGGCGGCAGTCAGTTGCCAGTCTGATTCCAGCACCATTTATTAACCATTTTTTTTGCTATGGTAACCACGGAAACTATAGAGCAAAGATTACCCAGGGACGTTCACATTCGACCGCGTCTTTCCCTCAGACTCCAAACAAAAGGATGTCTTCGATTATTCAATCAGCACAATCGTCGATGGTAAGCGGAATAACACCGATCCAGCTTTTTTTTTTTTTTTTTTTTTTTTTTTTTCGATATGTGGATGCCATATGTCCATAGTCTAACGAAATCCTCTTTTGCGACTAGACGTCATCAATGGATACAATGGTACCGTGTTTGCCTACGGTCAGACTGGATCCGGAAAGACATTCACAATGATGGTATGTCTCTACAGTTTGAAAGTGCTGGTCAAGAGCCAACTAAATGAAATATGGGCACTAAAATCGAGATACATTGACCGGTTGTGTAGGGACCCTCCATCGACGACGAAGACACCAAGGGTATTATTCCCCGTATCGTTGACCAGATTTTTGCAAGCATCCTTGCATCTCCCTCAACAATGGAGTACACCGTCAAAGTCTCATATATGGAAATTTACATGGAGAAAATTCGCGATCTTTTGAATCGTAAGTTCATTGCTTTCGTTATCCTATGGTAAGTATCTTCTATATCTGTCGATAGGTCGCTAATAGTTGTTTTCGTCGTTTTTTCAATCCGAATAGCCGTTAACGATAATCTGCCGATTCACGAGGAGAAGAACAGAGGAGTTTACGTTAAAGGACTGTTTGAAGTCTATGTCAGCTCCATTGCTGAGATCCATGAGGTCATGCGTCGCGGAGGCAACAGCAGAATGGTCGCATATACCAGTAAGTTGAACCTGCCACTGTGAATATGCATTTCTGGTGTGAAGCCTATGCATTTCGTCCTCTAATCACCCTCATCTTTCTTCTTTCTTTGAACAACAGACATGAACGCAGAGAGTTCTCGGTCGCATTCCATTTTCGTTGTCACTATTTCGCAAAAGAACTTAGTGGATGGAAGCGTCAAGAGCGGAAAGCTTTACCTCGTCGATTTGGCTGGTTCAGAAAAGGTTGGCAAGACAGGAGCCTCGGGTCAGACATTGGAGGAGGCCAAGAAGATCAACAAGTCTCTGTCAGCCTTGGGAATGGTCATTAACGCCTTGACCGATGGAAAGGTGTGTTTCTTGTGGATCTCACACACATTACCCGTACAGTCGAAAAATACCGTTTCTTAACATATTTTTTTATCATTCCGCATTGTATAGTCGACACACATCCCATACCGTGACAGTAAATTGACAAGAATCTTGCAAGAGTCCTTGGGAGGAAACTCGAGGACAACCCTGATTATCAACTGCTCGCCCTCTTCCTACAACGATGCCGAGACAGTTGGTACACTACGTTTTGGTACGAGAGCCAAGAGCATCAAGAACAAGGCCAAGATCAACCAGGAACTTAGCGCTGCAGAACTCAAGCAGCTTCTTAAGAAGGCCAAAACGGAAGCTATTACATTTACTCAGTACATCGCCGCATTAGAGGGAGAAGTCGTTATTTGGCGTCAGGGCGGAACTGTTCTGAAGGCCGACTGGGCCAGCATGGAGAAGATTCAGGCCGGCGGAGGAGTCACTCCGCTCTCAAGTCTACCCGGACATATGGCCCAGCAGGATACATCTCGACCCTCGACTCCTGCTGTCGTCTTGGATTTGGATGAAAGGGAGGAGTTCTTAAAGCGTGAGAACGATCTGACGGATCAGATTGCGGAGAAGGAGGCCGAGTTGCTTAACAGGCAACAGCTTTTGGATTCGATGAAGGAAGAGCTCAGCTTCCTTAAGGAGCAGGATTCATCAAGCGCCGTCCATGAACTCAGCGAACTTAAATTGCAGCTTGAGAAGGTTTCATACGAGAATAAGGAAGGCGCAATCACCGTCGACAGTCTGCGCGAGGTCAATCAGGAGCTCTCCAAGGAGCTGGAAGAGCTCAAGAAGACACTCATGGAGATGCGTCTTGCCCAGAAGGACTCTAGCGAGGGTGACAAGGAGAAGAAGAAGATGGAGAAGATGGCGCAGATGATGGCTGACCTTGATCCGTCTGGCGAGATGTCCGCGAAAGAGGCACAACTGCGCGAGACGCTCTTCAAGTTTGAATCGCCACAAGGTCTCACCCCCGAGGAGACGATTGCGATCCGCAAGGAGATTGCACAGTCGCGGTCTAAGATTGAGCAATATGAGCAGACTATCGCTGATCTCAACAACGAAAATACCGCCTTGACCGTGAAGAGGGATACCTTGGAAATGCGCCTACAGGCAGCCGAGCTGGAGTATGAGGAGTTGCTGGACAAGACCATTGCGGACGAGGAGGCCAATTCGTCGATCGATGTCTTGGAGACGATCTCGGAGCTGCGAAACAAGGTTGAGGCACAGTATGCGGCCAAGAGGGACCAGGCACAGCAGGAGATTGATACGCTCAAGCAGGAGCTCCTCCGTCGCAATGAGGATATTCAGAGGTTGAGCATCAATGTCACAGAACTCAGACGTGGTAACGAGGAACTCAAGGAGCAGATCGAGCGCCAGAACAACCACACTAGCAGCGGTCTCTGGGAGGGCAAGGACATGACTGAGCGTGAGCGGGATATGGAGCGCATCCGCAAGACCATGGCCCAGCAGCTTGCCGATTTCGACGTGATGAAGAAGGCCCTGATGCGTGACCTTCAGAACCGTTGCGAGAAGGTCGTTGAACTCGAGATCTCTTTGGATGAGACGCGGGAACAGTACAATAACGTGCTCCGTAACAGCAATAACAAGGCCCAACAGAAGAAGATGGCATTCCTTGAGCGCAACCTTGAGCAGCTTACCTTGGTCCAAAAGCAGTTGGTGGAGCAAAACTCGGCACTCAAGAAGGAGGTTGCTATCTCTGAACGCAAATTGGTGGCCCGCAACGAGCGCATCCAGAGCTTGGAAAGTCTTTTGCAGGATGCCCAGGAGAAGCTGACGACTCAGAACCACAAGTACGTGTCAAGCATATTTGAACGATGAACAACTATTCCGTATGTGAATCAAATTTGTTTCCTTACATTCTTTTATTGCTTTCTTTTATTATACTAGATTCGAGACTCAGCTTCAGGCCGTCCGCGAGCGCCTCGAACAAGCACGATGTATGTCTTCGTTTGCATTTTCTTGATCGCATGGAAAGCGCTATCATGTTAGATACTAACCATAAGTCTCACTGTGTCTTCATTAGCCCAAAAATCGGCTGCCAACGCCATGAACTTCAACTTTCCAAGGATCGCCAAGCCCCTTCGCGGAGGTGCCCCGACTATCGACAGCAAGTAGGTCCAACTATCACTGTGGATAAATATGTTACTATCCTTGCCCTCTATCTTTTCGTGACTAACAGGACTTGTTCTTCTCGTTTCCTATTTGATAGCGTCCCTGCAGAGGAGAACTACTCGCCCGGCTCGCCAAAGGGACAGGTGCCGGACCGCAGGACCAGCTGGCTTGGCGGATGGAGGAACGGCGTATAGCTCTGGTCATCCCTTGCCACATATTTTGTTTATCTCCCATACATTCAAATAAACTCTTCCCCAGCCCTGGGGCCCTCGTTAACTACGTCGGCAAAAGGTGTCGTCATAGAATTTTCTTCGACTCGAGCCGCCAGCTCAATGCAGCTCAACGCCGCAGCCTTCATTTTCCGTCCAAAGTCCTGCTTTTTGAGCGGAACCAGAAACGTGTCAAACTGAAAGAGCCGGAAAACTCCTTTAAAATCCAACTGCCAAAGTTTGGATTCGTCCTTATACAGTCGAACCTCGAATATCCGAACAATTCACAGCCAAAATCGTTCGGATAAAAATTAGGTTTAAATGAATTGATTTATTTAGAAACTCGCCATTTGTTTGGCCATTCGTTTGGAGTCATGCAACTGAGGAAAGCTAGGCGAGTCAGCCGTTTGTTCGTCCTTGCATTTAGGGAGCGCTTGGAAGAGGGAGTATATATTTTCTGCGAGTTTCTAAATAAATCAATTCATTCAAACCTAATTTTTATCCGAACGATTTTGGCTGTGAATTGTTCGGATATTCGAGGTTCGACTGTACACGACAGGGGATGGATTCGCGGCATGTGGCTCTCAGCTGGCTGATCCGTGAATCCCGCATTGCCCTCACCAGTTTGTACTCGTCCTCCTTCAGCTTCTCAGCCTTGGATTGGTGCCACTATTGACGAGGTGTTTCTGTCCGGGACAAGATCAGAGTCATCGAGTTACCTTTCAAGTTTGGCAATAGAAAGCAAGGAAAGGTGAGCAAGCAAGGTGCCTGTAAATTCTCTTAGTGCATATTCATTATTTCCGCACGCGAGAAAACAATAAAACCCAACGCTATTTCGAGCCAATCAATGATTACCCGGGGCCCTGGGTGGCGTCTTTTTTTTTTTTTTTGTAGATATAAAAAAATATAAATTGTTTGCGAAAAATTTTTCTTCTCAACTCCACTCCCACCATCCATCTCCCTTCTCCAATTCATACCTATTGCTCTCCCTTACATCCACTGGTCACACCGCCCACTTATAGCAAGTATCTTTTATTGTGCCTCCCATGGTTTGCTGCTTATTAAAGACTGAAATGTACACTGGATTTGCCTACGATCTATATGATGAATTTTATGTTTGCTGTTGCCTACATCTTCCCCTGACTCCCCTCAAACACACACACACACATACACCGGGGTCTATTCAATCGGCTGCGCGATATCAATGCGCAGTTGTATGGGAAAAATCCCGAAGAAAGTAAAAAAGCGAGGGACTTACTATCCCTTGCGCACCATGCTCTTGCAGCTGCTCCTCTCAGAAGAGGGTGGGTGTTGCCGTTGTCGCCCTGTTTTCGAGGCAGGGTACGATCATAAGAGACGTGCGAAATCTCTTCGCCTTTTTTTTTTATGAACCAAGTTAAACAGAAAAAAAAATTATATTGAAATAAAGAATGAAGAATATCAAAAACAATTGCCTTTTGCTTGTTGTTTTTTTATGCGTGCCGGGTGTGCAGTTCGCGAGAGATCGACATCCGCATACAGGGATACCTTCTGATTCGACCTCGACAGGGCTGTAGAGCGCATTTCCGGCGTCGAGGACCCAGTGAACAGAAGTCTACCGTACATCCGTGCTGTGAATGTTCCACAGACGCCACACACACACTTTCTCGCTCATTTTGCAACGGCATAGTTGTGAAACATTTGGTCGCGATGCAATGCTAATGTTGAGCATAGATCGGACGCGTTTTCGAACTGCCTACATCGCGTTTCTTGAGCACGGCTTTGATTTTTATGGATTCCTTTTTACAACGTCTCTCTTTTCCGTGATTGGCCTAGTCTAGACGCGTGGAGAGACATATAATGAGATTGCTACTTTGACACAAGCAGCCCCAAATCCACGAACGAGCAAGTCTAATGTACATTTAAGATTGTCGTGCGAAGATGTCTCTGCTCAGCATCTTCGCACTGCGCTAGACGAATGCAGATTTTAGTGAATGCTGTTGCCTATCACGAAAGTGTTAGACAATACGCTGAAAAGAAACGGCACACATGAGCCTATGCGTGGCCTCTACCCCCTTGGATGCAATCCACGCAGGAAACAAGATAAAAGATCTTCATGCGATCTGTCGGTAGAACAGAGGCTTGCATCTACCATCGGTCTGCAAAGCTCACAGCTATATAACGAGCCACAGGTGCCCGATCGGCATTCTCCACTCCAAACTCATCCTCAATATTTCTGTCCACCACTCAAGTGATCTCCTTCAAGCCCTCGATTTTTACGCATACAACAATGCATTCTTTATCACCGGTGGTACCGGGCTCATCGACAAGACTTTACTCGAAAAAGTTGTAGAGTTCATTCAGTGATCAGCCACGCGATCAGCCATTCAGCCAATAGGACAAAGCTTTGTAAAGAATCTACCTGTTGATGCGATCCTCGGCCAAGTCGCCGCTAAGCACTCGGATCGAAGAAGAGATATTTGGAAACCACATTTGTGAGACGCTGCGATTCCAGATCCCGAACGAAGAGCAATTCCGACAGCAGGTGATAAACAGGGTCATGCCTATTCAAGGAAACATTGTTCAGGAGAGACAAGAAATCTCGGACAAGGATCACGAGATGATTCATGATACGACATTCTTGGTGAACTGTGCTGCATCTGTGAACTTCGAGGGCTCCCTGCGAATTGTTCTTTCGGTAAGCAGAAAGAGTTACTCCAAGTTTGACAGTTATCGTATCCTTCCATTGCCCATTCCGACCGCGAGTGTTGTCACGCTTCGTCGGTGAAATACTTATTTCTGCTTATCTGAATACCCATAGGTCCTTACAGCCCTTCGAGGCGGTTACGCGGATGCATAATCTGAAGGTATTTGTCCATGTTTGCGCCTCATATGTGAACGCACACATCAAGAACGTGCACATCAAGGAGTAGATTCATTCATTTCCGTTTGGGGTCCCAAGAAGATCTTTCACGCGATGAACCAAATGTCGGACGACGAGATCAATTTGTTCAAGCGCACGATCGTTCTCAAGACCAACCCGACCACGTACTCGTTTACAAAGTCACTGGTGGAGCACTTGATCCAGAGTCGATACCAGCCAATGAGCTTGCCGATCATCACTGTACGCCCGCCTGGCGTCGCTGGCGCTCTCGAGGAACCAGTGCCCGGATGGAGTGAGGGCTTGGGAGCCACTTTGGGTATCATGGCCAATTGCGGCCTCGGGCATGTGCAAGAGTGGGCTGCAGATGAGCTATGACACAGTCCACATTCGGATAGAGACCGAAAATCGGTCTTCATCCGAATTTTTTATCAATAAATATATGTCACCTCAATGATATCTCCCCTTCTAGTTCCTCTTCAAGTGCCATCATGTCGTCCAGTAGATCAAGCCCCATTTCTCACGGCTTTGACAACACTGCGACTAAGCGGTTGCGTGGGGACACCGGATGCTAATACATGTCTCCTATGAGAAATCATGGAGCGATACAAGTTCATAGCGTCCTTCAGACCCTGCATCACTAGCCCGTACGGCTCTTCATAAACGCTTGATTCTTGCGATGAGCTCACGTTTGGCGGCAGCTCCGTCTCATGTGTGCCAGACCGACGTTTCATGACTCGTTGGGGAGTTCTGCTCGTGACAGCCTCATTGCTTAGCGGTAAAAGAATAATCCGTGTCGGAGAAGTCATCGTCTTCATCCTTGTCGTCCTCGCCGACTAGTCGTACACTCCCGGGAGGTAGAAAGAACGTTTTGAATTTCTCGTCAGTCGAGACAGTCTTGATGTCGTCCATGAGGTCACATGTAGGGCCTTTGCCCATACACCACTTTAGGTACGCGAGCACAGCAAAGTCTTTCTGTTTCTTGATGGCTTCTGCACGATCAGGGTACAATTCCATTATCTCTTACTTGAACTATTTCACCTCTTTGTCGTCGTTGTCGAGATTGTCGGCCGTTCGTAAGAGATCCTTCATTTCTGGAGGTATAGTAAGAATGTGGGCAAAATAGTAGCGTCCCAAGCAGAACTAAGGCGTGGCCACAGTAGATTGTCAGGGATTGGCTTGCCAGGTTCAGCCTCTGATCGCCATTTGGATACAACATGAATCATATCCCGACTATATTTCACTTTGAATGAGCGAATGATCCCTGCATCCAAAGGCTGAGAATCTGAGGTCGCTTTTGGTGGTAGTCGAATGATATCAATATTCTTGAGAGCAAGGTCGTCGGCATTGCCGTGTCCTGGTGCGTTGTCGATCACCAAAACAATATGTCGCCCCTCCATAGCAGCATCGAGTCCCTCAAGCTATCTGTCGGATAGGATACGGTTCATGTATCCTTTATCACTGTAATGGGTTTTCAGTTGTGCCTCTGTATCCTTATCCAGGCCTCTAGGACGGCATTTAGCTAAAACGAGGCCAAAAAACACAACGAAAGGGTTGTGTTAAATTCTACTGGCTTGTCAGTGCTGCATTTGGAGGTACGCTTAAGTTTGCACGCCTTACACATCACAAATGACATACGTTTATCCGATCCATCAGCGTTGCAGCACAGCAGGATGGATACCCTGGAGGCTTTATCAAGCTTTCGGGTATGGATCACACCATTTGACAAAGCCCTGTTCGACAAGCTCTTGAGATACAGGCCGATTTCATCACAGTTGTAAATATCTGCCGGTTTGTAATTGAAAGTAGCGCCGCAATTGCCTTGAACTTAGGACCGTTCCCGACCATATCCACGTCGCCTTCCTCGCCATGTCCTGACTTCATGCGAATGGCATTGTTTCTCTTGAAGTCCGTGAACCAACCACCAGAGAATTCGATCGGCTCTGGCGCCATGGATGGGTCCAAAAAGGTCATCTAAATATGCCTGCACGGCTATTTCCCTTAATCGGCTGTCGTTCACAAGGACCTCTATATAAGATTTTAGTAAGGTACACATAACCTACCGGCATTGCAGTAACGGTAAATGATAGGCATAAACACTTTTGATAATCTCGATCTGAAATTGAAGGAAAATTACTCCTCCATGGGTAATCTTTGTTATCTTCATTGCATTCTTAGGGCAACCTTATGAAGAATGTCTTCTGCTTCATGGAACGTGCGAGTGGCTTCCCTAGGTCCAAAGCTGTATTTTTCTCATCTCCCGACGGAGGCTGCTGAACGTTTTGGATCCCGTTGTCGTGCGGCAAGCACATCCTTGATAAACTCCGCCTTTAAACCTAACGGAATACCTTTACGTTGCTTCTTACTGGCAGCTTCTCCAGCCATGGAAGTTGTCACGGTATTTTTCATCTTGGATTTAGTTGCTGGGCGTTTCTTCGCAGGAGGTTTGACCGATGTTGTAACTGTTGTTATTGTGGTGGTTGTGGTGGTTTTCGGTGGAGGCTTCACGTTGGCTTTGGGCTTTGTCACTGGGTCCTTGGTCGCCTTCGATGTCGTCGCCTTGGCGTTAATATTTATAGGTTCAGTATTTGGTATAGTGGAGTCGAGGAGGAGTATGGGGATGGAGTTGGGGACACATTCAGCACTCAGGCACCATGGCGTACTAAGGTTTACATGCATTTATTGACAATTCTTTTGTCGCTTTGCGCTCAAGGATCTGCGGAGTATCCCTGGCCCCGAGTAGCGTTTTCTTGTATTTCTCTCCCTCCTGAGCTTCTTCGGGAACCCATACTCGGAAGCGCTGATGAAACTCGCTCGCAGCATAGAAATCGAATCATTGCATTAATCGTCTGAGACTCGTTTCAGTACTGTTCAAACCAACACACGACTTTCCTAATGATGACCGTAGTATAGAAACTGGCGCCGATTTGGCATTACTGGAGTAATGGGTTTTGAAAGAGGGACTCTGTAGCTTACTGCAGCGGTCATGAGTATGAAATTGCACAGGAATTATGTGTGCATCAATGTCTGCGTGGAGACTAGGAAGAATTGCGTATTTGGGGATCCAATCCTTGTTTTTATGGTCCATTCCTGGACAATCTCCAGAGCGTAAGTGATGATAACACTTTTCGCCGCATCTAAACCCTTCATCCATCCTGGCACTGAAGTCGGTCGCATAATCATTGTCATCAGGCTCATGGGAAAAGCCCTTTCACTTGCGACGTTTTCTAATTGTGGCTAGGGTTGCCTTTGTATTTAGCTATGGGTAAATAAGAGGTGTTTGTTAGTGAATGTTACTGAAAACGAGAATTACCTGAGTGCTGGGAAAGTTAACTACAACGTGTATTGGACGCGGTTTTCAAAGTACTGTTGAAGCGTACAGAGGTGGCGCGGTGTAGAAACACTTCCACGTCTTCATGTATCATCTCAAGTCAAAGTCAGTGAGCCCCAAGCCGATCCACCCAAGGACCTCGTCCTCGATACAATTCTGAGGAGACGTCTTGAATAAGGCTCCTACCAACAAATAGGTACTTTTGCAATGAATTCTTTTGAGTGCAGTACGTATATCATGATCTGGACATCAACGCATCGGTCTCCGCGGTCCTTGGCCTAAGACTATGACCGGAGAATATTTTTCAAGAGGACATTACCAACATTATTGCGCGTATGGCGCTTCAGTGCTGGCAGCAGACCGAGAGAGTGAGAGTTTGACATCATGGAGGGCATAGAAATCCTGTCAAGATAGGCCTAAATAAACGAACGTAGACTTTTGCCGATGGATCACATAAGATCACAGTAGACAACCGACCTAGCATAGGTACTATTTAAACTGGTTCCCATGAGCCTGCGATGGTTGTTATAATTGTTATTCAAGACGATCAGTGATATTTTATTGTAATAAATAAAATAGAGGGTAAAGGGTATATCTTGCGGTTTTGCGGTTCTAGACGCGCACGTTCATACTCATAAATCCTTCTAGGAGACTACGGTCAAACCATTTCATCATCTCGTGGATTATTAGAACCATCATAGGGGCGCGCCCACAGCATCGAATGTGGCGAACGCGAAGATGACGATGACATTCCGTCCTCCTCCTCCGAAAGCGATGGATCCCGCAGATCGCTAGGGTTGTCCCGTCGGACCTTAAAGTACAACCCGTCTCCGAGCATTGGCTGTGGCCAGAGCCACAGTAGCGGATTCTTCCCTAGTACTTCTTGAAAATTTGCAAGAACACCTCGGTGGTATGGGCATTTCACCTAATATAGAGTAGATATGCAGCACAGGAATGCATTAGTGCGATACTAAGGTACATCAATTAAATTTAACGACATAGTGGCGACTTACATCTCTGATCTTGCCGCGCCGGATCATAGTAAGCACACGATCCTTTTCCCAACTTTCAATCGTTGTTGTATTGCTGGAGATGCACCAGATGTGGTATGTTGCCAGGATACTGATGCCGAATAGGACCGTGCCATCGAGACATAGATCCACAATGATAAGGAGAATCTGCTCTTGTGTTGGCGCACTTTGACGATTCTATTTTAGTTGAAGTTCATGCAGACAGGCAGTGCATTAGCATAAAAAATAAATAAAGTCTCATATCCAAAGACCAACCATATTGTAGGCACATACGATGCCTAGTTGCTCGTTCTCATATGCTTCCAAGCACCGAAGAATAATAAGGGCGGCGCACATGAAAGTTGAGATCGTAGTCCAGATAATGAATCGCACAAAATGGCCGTAGTTGAAATATCCAACGCAATTCCGGATCCAAGGACAATGATGATCCATCTTGAGAATGCACCTCTTGCACGTCCTGCAATGATGCGTCCGCGCGGGTTTGTATGTATCGCAAGTGCGGCAGTAACGTGGAGTATGAGTTGTCCGCTTGTACTCGACACCCGATCCATCCATTGGTGGGTTCTATGAGCAGAGAATCAGACAGCAGTAGAGTTGAGATGGAGTAATGGGCATAGATCAGACGAGTTTCGGCGGGCAACAGCTCTTTTTTCCTTTGATGATGATGTGCTCTTACCCAATTCAGCGGAGGCGAACCTGGGTCGGTCACCATGGCCAGATAATAGTTCCAACAAAGCATGACCAGTGAAAAGTTGAACGGGACTAAGTACAGTAGTGCCTGGACATTGAGGTTACTCCACATGGTTGACAGGTATCCGAGAGCGAGTCCTTCACCACTGTTTTTCATGTCATAGTCCATGGCATTGGTTATAGAGTCCAGAGACTCAATTGAATTCAAAGAGGGTGCAGAGGTTGGCAACGGCCCAAAGAGCCAGGGCCAGAAGATGAAGACTTGAGATGAGATGCTGATGAAGGCAAAGATTAGCCACGCCAAGCAGGCGATCCACCGGTCGTTACCACCCATCCTGTCTTTGATGCTTCTTCAGCACTGTCCGTTGTTGCTGTGTATTGTCGGCTTTCTTTGTGTACTTGCGGTGTTCAGCGATCACTCTTTCTTCTCTTCACACATCGTCTTGACTCGCGCCCCCCCCCCCTTTGGTCAGGGACAGCATCGTGACGACTCCATCCAATCGCGTACGAAGCACGTACGAAATTTCATTTCCAATGCTGAACGAATAAAATGATATTCCAACCGTCCAGTTGGACCAATACAGTTTATCCAGCTATCCAGCTATCCAGCTATCCAGCTATCAGTGCTCTGGGACATGTCAAAGACGATGGCAAGCGTGATATTGATCATTTCGTTGAAACAAACACCAAAAAAAAAAAGTCACCCACCGCCAAGATGAACAAGGGATTACGCGACACGAGGACCCTGACGGGTATACGGCATATTACAAACTTGATTTTTTGTGCCATGTTCGTTGAGGATAAACATCGCTCCTTTGATCAAGGAAGTATGAATTAACATCAAAGGAATTATCCTGTTCATGGTTATCTTGTGAAATGTACATATACTCCACTGCTCTTTTGTCCTAGAATTTCTCCGGTACATTCGATCGATTTAAGTGTTCTGCAAGCCGAACCTTATGAAGGAGGGTAGACCCTGAGTCTGGACAGCCATTGTTGCCAGCAGCCATTTCGACATTTTAGCCGCCTGTTTCAGCGTTTATCCCTGGTACGGCAGCGTATTTGCTTTATTTTTATTTTATGGGTCTCAAATATGGGCTGTACCGAGTTGACAATCTAGAAAGAGGCATCATGAATTCATCCGTTGCAGAGACAAAACAACAACACCAACACCAACACCAACATGGAGTAACAATGTGTAGACTGCAGAGTAGCGTGCGCAATAAAGCCAAGAGAATTCACCGCGCCATCTGCACCCTCATCACGGCCTGTCTGTGCTCTCGTGAATAAATAAAGCACAAAGCTATAAAAGCAAGCAGCTCACAACCCAAAAACGGAAGCTGCTGCCCCTCTGATGAAACTTCTTCCTTATTCCTTATTCCTCGGACCCCTGCTACTCGTGTGTCCTTTCTTTTTCTTTACCTTCTTCTTCTTTTTCTCTTCACACATCCTCCCCCCGCCATTCGTAGCTTATTTTCAGCGTCTACTTCTTGCCGCCATTCGATCCTCAGCCTATTCATGAATTGATTTTCACTGCTCCTTTGATCTACTCCCTCCTCTCCCTTCTCAGTCTCCCACTCTACCCAAAGATGACCCCCAATAATACTTTTTCGCTCCGCCAGTCAATCCAACATCTCTTTCGACGGCAATGCAAACACAGTACCAAAACACTGGCCCTCGCCCTGCTAGTCCTCTTCATCACTCTCAACCTCCTTGTATATATGAACTTCTCATGGCTCTTTCTACCATCAGTCCTGGACCCGGAGCTACCTGTGGAGAGGCGGGAAACCAGCTCGATGACCCGTCCACCACAGCATTTCTTTTCATCGGCACCGGATTGGATGGACGAATGGCTTCGATACCAGTGGCTCGATCCCTCTTTAAACGAAGCAGTAGGCGCAGACCTAACAATCGATATCGTCTACACTTGGGTTAATGGCTCCGATCCAAAACTCCAGGCGTTGAAAGAACACTATCAGGACATCTCACCTCTCTTTCAAATGTACCGTGCAGGCGCGGGCCGAGGAATGGGTGTTGGAGGGGGCAGCGTCATCCGCGGAACAGGAACTACCAAGGACCAGACTGCGAACCGGTTCAGGGATATGGACGAACTCAAGTACTCTGTACGGTCGGTGGCCGAGTATGCAAAAGACATGTTTAAGAAGATCCATATTCTAACGACTACCGTGGATGGCGAGTCGGATGAGGTCCAAGTGCCGTCGTGGCTCGACATGGACACGTCCAAGGAGGTGATTCAACTAGTGCCGCATCGTGCGATCTTCGGGAACGTATCTGTGCTGCCATCGTTCAGCAGTTTGTCGATCGAGAGTCAGATCCATCATATTCCTAACCTCACGGACGTTGTAAGTGTGTACCTGTGCTGTTGTATTGCTTTTTATATCGTGTGCTCTAGCCCGTCCTCTTTTTACCCGTGTATGGTTTTTTTTTGTCCATCTGACAAAAAAAGGAGCATTTTGATTTTTATAGTTCCTCACTTGAGGTCTAATTATGGTTTCTTAAGTGAAGTTCATCCGCGGAGGATGGGCCTAACTGCACGCAGCACATGCATGTGCTTCACAAATAACAAACAAGGCTAAGCGGAATGTGCATTGTCCGTTTTCTTACCGTTTCGTCTCCTCTTATGCTTACATCATGCTGTAGTTCATGTACCTGAACGACGATGTCTTTCTGGGCACTCCCACGACCGCTGCCACCGTCTGGACTCCCCTCTACGGGTTCGTCTTCCACATGGAGCCAACCTTGCTCGTGCCACCGACCCTCCTTGACTTTCCAGCAAACTCGATCGTCTTTGGCGAATGGAACTCGCTCCAGTACTCCAACTATCTCCTCTCCAGGCAATTTGGCCCCCGCCATCGCTCCTATCTTGCCCATGTTCCTCATGTGCTCAGCACACCAATCCTACAAGAGATGCAAGATATGTGGCCTGAGGAGTTTGCCGAAACTAGCTCACATCGCTTCCGAGGAGAGGGACAGGCCATGGATGTGCATGTGTCGTTCTTCATGGCCCATTACGTAATGGAGCGCTTGCGTGAGTCCCAACTGAGCTCGTTCTGGTTTTATCGACTGGATGCGAACCAAGATGGTGTCCTCGACTGGAGCGAGCGCCAGCAGTTCATCGAGCGCGTTGAGAAATGGAACAAGGCCGAGCAAGACCTTCTTCAGCACTACCCACCTTCGCCATATTCCAGAAATTTTTCCAGTTACACCCAGAACAGTGATGCTCGTCTCCGGCAACTGGGCTTCTCGTCCCCGAGCCCATCTATCTACCGCTTGTCAGGACAGGATGGATACCCCTTTATGCTAAAGTATGCCAACACAACATCGAGCCCCAACAACTGGCAGTCAACGCCCTATCTGCCGTACGAGGAGGTCGGACTCAGGAACTGCCATTTGGATGTCAAATTTTGTCTTAGCCCACTCTTCTTGGACAGCACAATACCTGAAATTGACAACATCACATCCGCAAAAATCTTTGAGCGCCTGGCGTTCTCAGAATTCCACTGCGGCGACTGTCTGCTCCACATGCTTCGCCAGACAGCGACTGAGCCAGGGCTGGCAGGGGAGATCATGCCTCTAGACAGGACCTCGGATGCCTACAAAACTGTGAGCTCTGACCTGTCAAAGTACAACTACGTGATCGCGACCTCGACATACTCGTTTATCCAACTCCAGGAGCCTTATACATCACAGAGGGATCTGAACAAGATCCTAACCAACAAGGCTTCGGAAGCATTCTTCTGCATCAATGACAACGTGGGTGACAGCCCTAGGGTCGAAAGCGCCGTTCGTCAGGTGTTCAAGCAGTTCCTCGACGAGCGATTCTCGACGCCTTCACCATGGGAGAAACCATAACAAATATGACAACAATACACATCCTCATATCGAACAACTAAACAACTTGTACAGTAGCATCATTCGTTCCACAATAATAAAAGTCGCCAGAGCGCATAAACACACCTCCTACCACTGTCGTGTATGTTAACGTTTTAATGTACTCGGTATGAAGAAATAACTATCCATTAACGAGAGCGTGATCTGGATTGACTGCCCTTTCTCATACGCATCCTCTTGCGCTGCTCCATAAAGTCTTTCGAAACTTCAATCGTATTGGCCCCAGACAGCTTGTTGCCGCCGCCTGATCTTCTTCCCCTCCCTCCTCCTCCGCCTCCTCCTCCTCCTCCTCCTCCTCCGCCGCCGCCGCCGCCGCCGCTAGCTCGAGCAGGTGATTTTGAAGTCGTTCTCTTTCGTCCCTGTTGGCCTTTAGAGTCAGACCCACCGCCCCGAGCATTATTACTGCTGTCATTCTTGTCGCGGTTCCGCTTGGACGGTGATCTGCTCCGTGATCGTGCTCTGTTTCCGCCTCGTCCAATGCGACTGTTGGAAGGACTGCGATCCCGATCCCTGTCTGCATTCGCCTGGCTTCGATTGTTGGATCGTCCGTGTGCACCTGAGCTGGCATGATCCTTTCCGTCCTTCTGTTGACCAGACCGGGTGCGACTATCAGATCGACTCCGTCCAGCGCGATGGTCGCTTCTAGTCCTGCTATGCGACTGGCTGCGTTCTCGGCGAGCGTTCCCACTTCTGTCACGATCATTCGAACGGCTACGGGCCCTGGTGTTGTTATCATGCGGGCGCTGACTGCTCGATCGACTGAGCTTCCTGCCATGGGTGTCTCTGATACGGCTTTGGCTTCTTGAAGGGCTCTGATGGCTGGTCGAGTCATCTGCCTTGTTCTTCGATGGACTTGCCGAACGGTCCCTGCGTCGACCCCGGCCATAATATGTATCCCGATCCCTGGATAGCCTGGAATTTTCGACTGGCGAGCGCAACTTATCATCATCCTTGGCTTTGTCTTTCGCACTGGTGTCCGCTGCTGCATCAACTGCAGGCTTGTCGATCTTTTTCCCCTCTTCAGCCGAATGCTCCTTCGATAGTTTCGTTGCCTCGTGGTGTTCCTCTTTCGAATGACGTTCACTCCTGGAATGGTCTCCGTCTATCCTTCCAGAGATAGCGTCATCCTTCTTGCGTTCGATTGCCATCTCCACATCCCCATTAGCATCCTTGATGTCCTTGCTATTCTCGTGGTCCTTGCTATTCTCTTGGTCCTTGCTGTCCTTCTTACTCTTGGGGTTCTCGACATCAAGCGAGCGCTTTTCCGACTGATGCGGAGTTTCTCCTCGGGCCTGTCTCTTTGCTGGCGAATGACTGCGAGAGCGAGAACGTGAGCGAGAACGAAGCGGAGATTTGGATCTCTTCCTACTGTTACCCTGTCGGGATGGTGTTCGTTGTCTAGAGCGACGTGTTGCTGGGCTTTTGGATCTAGATCGTCGCCGTGAACGTGTCGGCGACCTCGACCTCGATCGCGAAAGAGGAGACCGTGATCGTGATCCGCCTCGACGGGACGTCCTCCTAGAGTACCGGTCGTTATCTCGGTCACGCGCTCGGTCTCTGCTTCTGTCCCTACTCTTGTCTCGACTCCTGTCTCTGCTCCTATCGCGACTTCTGTCCCTGCTCCTATCCCTGCTCCTATCCCTGCTTCTATCTCGACTTCTGTCCCTGCTCCTGCCTCGACTCCGATCTCGTGCCCTATTTCGGTCCCGTACAATGTCTCGAGCGCGCTCACTACCATCGTAATGATCCAAGTCATCTCTGGGTCGATTTCGACGTTTGTTCTTGTTCTTTTTCTTCTTCTTTTTCCGCTCAGTGTTTCCTTTATTGGCGCCTTCCACGTTCTCAATGCCCTCCGTATCAAGAACGATCTCGTTAATGTTGTCCAAATTAGCGTTGCCATTAATTGATGTCGGATTCGTGAGTGCGGACACATCATTCGACATCCTGGGTTCCATGATTGGCTATCAAGTGTAAATGAAAATTATTAACAGCCGAAAATGTAACCTATTGCGAACCCACTCTTCCTTCAAAGCCTTGTCCGTTCATCTTACATTGAGACGATGATCTTCTTCCTGCGCCATGGTCGTTTCCAGATACTGGCGTGCCGAGATATTTGACGGGTCCAGCGCCAATGCAGCACGAAAGTCCATGACAGCATTCCTCCACTTCCTCATATTAGCAAATCTAGCTCAGTAAACCATTAAGAGCCATTGTGAGATAGAAATGCTTCATTCAATTCAAGCAATCCTTGTAGTCCGCTTTTAATCAGAGCATGCAGTCTAAACTTACGTGCATCCTCTAGCGATATAGGCCTCTAAGCACTTTGAATCGATCTGAATTGCCTGGCTGTACGCCTTGATCGCATTATCCAGCTGGCCTTTCTGAGCGTGGTCAATTCCTGTAGCAAAACTAGCATATTCACAATAAGAAATACAAACCGTTAGTAAGCCATCCCAGAGGTACAATACCTGAATATGAAGCAATCCAGTTTTCATCCCCATTGGGACATAATTACCTGTCCATCGCCCAATTCCTATTCTGTTCATCCCGTAGATCCAAATACGTTTCCTTTCGATGCAAGGGTGTAGCAGATTTGGGATCGCCTTCATTTGAACCAGGTCTATCAAGAGGTATAAAGCGGTGGTCATGATCAGGAAGCCGATTGTGAGGAGCACCCGTCCGATCCCGTTACAGATCCCGTATGTAGTACCCGAATAAGTTACCTTTCGCACTTGACCCATGGCACTTTGAGCAAGCTGTCATCCAATTTCGGACTGATCCCAAAGACCCTCATCCAACGAGCTGTCCAGAACGGGTTGTTGGAGGCGACTTCATCCTGCATCAGATTTTGTCGCCATATTTTCGTCTCCTGCTGCGTCAACGATGTAGCCGGGGCGAATTTGTAGTCTAAAGGTCAATCCCATTGAGATGCAGGCAACCGGTCAATAAAACGGTTCCTGGAAGACATCAACCGCCGAAACATCCTAATTGTCCCTGTGCTACTCACTTTGCCGCCCTGGAACTGAGGTCGCTCGAACGATGTATTTTATCTTGCGAGCATACTTCTCCGAGCGTACGAAATGCTTGACGACGCCTTCTAGTGCAGGGTCGATATTTGAGAGCGCAGGGATGGCAGAGTGGTGTTGTTGGTAAGGGTGACTCATGCTATGGGTAGGGGAGTCGAGTGGGTGTCGACTGGTACTGGATCTCTTTCGGCTAGCGGCTGCAGAGGCCGAAGTCGTAGATGAGGATGCGGGCGTTGATGCTGCAGGTTGGGCAGCAGCTGTTCCTGCCGAGAGCGGCTCCATGACGCGATACGGTGCCTTTGATGGTGATGCGATGCGAGGCGGTCAAAAGAGTGGACGAGACGATCGGATTGTTCAACCCCCCACAAACGAGTTCAATTGAACCGCAGGGAGGTGGCTTAGTGTCTCCCCTTGAAAAGTCGCTCAAAACTGTCCCTCCCACGGCAACACTCACCCCAGCCGAGCATAAAGTGTCCACTATCGTCGATAACCAGACGGCGTAACCTGTACACCCAGGCACGCTCAGCTACACCAAACATGGATATCGACCTGTCAGAGCAGCGGGATTTGCTGGACGCTTTGGAAGCAAGGACCTTTGTATACCTGCAATCGTTCATCAAGATGACCCACCCTCTGCGACAGACACGCATCGAGGCAAAGGACCTGGAGTTGCAGTGGACTCGACTCTGTCGTACGTTTTATACGTTCAAATGTATCAATCGTTCAATTTTAATTATGCTGAAAAAAGATGGCGTGCAACTTATTCCTACGTCCTATATGCGTGTGTTCCTTTACAGGAGGAAAGCAACAGGCGTTGGATCATGATTTTTACTTTGTTGAGAAGCACCATATTATCGAATACGGTCTGGAGAACGGTTTCGTGGTGCGTCTCGATCTCGCGACATTCGCCCATGAAGTCTTTACCCCAACTTTAGACCTGAAACGCTGCAAGCGGGCGTTTGAGGGCTTTATCGAGCTATTCCTCATCGGGAAGGAACCGTTGGTCGATCCCAAGAACGCGCCTCAGAAAGCGATATTCATTCAACTCGTTGCCATTGTAGGTGTGATGATCGCTTGCCATCATACATTGCATATCAACCGTTGGAATAAAACCGCTGATCGAAAAATCTTTCCCGTCTCTACCCCGATTTGTTTGTTCTATAGATCCTAGCTTTACAAGTGAGGCAAAGTCTATCCTCTTCCAGAAAGGTGTCTCAGAGGAGCATCGAGGCTGCATGCAATACGAAGAACATCCCAGAAATCACGAAGCTAACAAAGATGAACTTGGTATGGAGTTCAAAACTACTTTTAATTTTTAATTACCACGTCGTCCGTCAACTGCGTGTGATCATTTTGAGAACTAACCCGTATTTTGTATGCTTGTGTGGGTCCTTCTGTGTAGACCCCAATGTTTGAGCTCGCGACTCGTGTGGCCAACGATGAAAAGCAGCGCCTGGACCTGTTCGGCGACACTCTCAAACAGATTAAGGAACAGATTCATTTGAAGATGAAGCCATTGGCGCCGATCGCGAATAAGGAGCTTGCGCGAGAGCAACAGGAAGCCCGGGAAAAGGACATCGCGGCACTATATAAAAACCAGTTGGACGGCGACCAAGGCGAACACAATCACGCTCCTTGGCTTCCATTGGAAGATCCACAAGATGAAGGGGAGAAGGATGGGACGGATGTCGCCCAGAAGGATGTTGTTCAGAAAGATATTAACCAAAAGGAAGTCGGTCAGAAGGATGTCAATCATAAGAATGTCGCTCAAAAGGACATCGCTCAGGAGGCCTCCGAGCAGGATACAGCAAATTCAGGAAAAGCCAGTGGTAGAAAGATGGATAAAGCGCAGGCGCACACCCCATCGTCCCGAACCCCATTGAGCCGGGCGGCAAAGGATTCACGTAAAGAGACGACTACATCATCAAAGCCATCGTCGGATCGGACAACTAGAACTGCAGATAAGGAGGTCGTCACCACACGCTCGAACTCATCACCAAGCAATATGACAAAAGAAACAATCAGAAATGCCACCACAACGCCATCAAAGGCATCATCGAACGATACGACAAAGGACGCGGACAAAGAGACCCCCGTTACCTTGACAAGGAAACGACCGTCATTAGACCGGGCGGCTAAGGACAATGTAAAGAGAGCTAGGTCAGGAGAAGCAGCTTCGGACTCCGACTTCGACCTGGGTGATGATCTACCAGCACCAGTGTCAGAGAATATCGAGCATGACCTCATCGATGATTCCATAGAACCATCTGAGGTGTCCGACTCGGTAAATAAACAGCGCATTACGGACGAGGCTTCTACGGGAACCGATGCAGCAGCAGCACCTACTGCAACCCCGACTGGCTCAACAGACATACACGTCCGGAAGAAGACCCGACATTGGTCACACGCAGAAGAGGAGCGGCTACAGGAACTGGTGCCTCAATTTCTTTATAAGGAGGGAGAGGCCAAGAATAAGAAGAGGACCATCAAGTGGGCCAAGCTGAAGGCCCACGATCAAGCGTATGGAGACATCCTCAAGCACCGGACTCAGATCATGCTGAAGGACAAATACCGCGACTTGACAGACGGTGGCCAGCATCGAAAGTTCGTCAGTGAGTTATACCGCAAGCAACGGGATGTCAGCAAAACGCAAGAAACGGAGTAATAAGGCACTAGGACTACATGACACGTAGCGTATATGTCCTGCCTCTAGTTGCCATCTATAATTCTCCTCTCATAAATAATAAAGCCCTCGAATTCAGGAACTTCTGAAGTCCTGCCCTTCCAATGACACCTGATTTCAACATCAAGAATCGTTCATGGACAACAACAAAGCGGCCACATCACTGACATCGAGAAATGACCTGGCCTCACAGCTAGCGTCATTCGACTCGATTCTTGCCCTGGCGTCCGAGTTCAACCTCTCTTCATCACAGCCTGAACACCACACGTTGGTGCCACCAACTTTGCGGCCGAAATCCATCACTACCGCACAGTTGATATTCGATACTGAGGCCATTCAAGAACAGCTTGCAGAGGTATACACAGCAAGTCACCATGATTTGTGATGACACTACGCTTTTCTTCTTTTTCTCTATTGTTGACAGGCTATGAATACCCTAGATAGAGAGACAATTGCGGACGGTGCACAAGTTACGGCTCGGCGGTGATATTGACGTCCCTAGCTTTGGTAAAAGGACACCTGGCTCTGCTCTTTACGATGATGTGAACAAGGCGCGCTCCATAATTGCTTTGCTCTACGTAAAAATAACGCCCTTTTTTTTTTTTTTCCTTAGATGACCGGATACAATATCTGAACGAATTCATCAATCAACTCGCGCTCCTGCAAAAAAATCGCGCCCAACTCGTCCACAAACTAAGCCAACCACGCGTTGGTGACTATATCCTGATGGACCACGCGTACCACAAGGATTTCGTAGGACTCTTCCAAAGGATCCAGGAGGAAATCCCAAGGATGCAGCAGAACCTGGATGCCATGGCCTGGAGAGACGAATCCTTGGGATCGACCAGGGAGTTGGATCAAGTGGTAGGAAATGAATAGAGCACATCAAATCAAGGAAAAAGGAAAGTGCCTATTCTTTATTCTTTTGTTTTTATTTTATTTTTAACACTCTTCGCTGCTTGTTGTGTATTCGATAGAAGACATGTTTAGATGAACTGACGGAGCTTTCGCAGCGTCAGTCCGAGATCGCAGATGCGTCTCAGAAACTGCAGACGAACCTCATCAATGTCCTTCAGCATTACAAAAAACTGTGAAATAATAACAATAAAGAAAACCAGAGCGTTTATTCTTGATGCTACAACGTGCTAATTAGAAGTAAAGAGAGTTTATTTACAAAAGTGGTGGAAAGTACATAGAATGTAGCTGATATAGGACGCGTATTACAGGGCCATCATCAACGACGCAACCATGGCCAATCCCATAACCGTATAACCCATAGTCTGAGCGCCATTGTGAATCATAGCCTTAGCTTCGCTCTTGCTCATCGACAGACCCTGTTCGTTCTTCGTATCCTGCGCCGTTGATCCATTGTAATCAGCTGCACCATTGCCCGGCGTAGTGATCCCTGGTTTCGTGGCCAGGCTGGTATGATTGCCTGCACCGCCATTGGCCTTCTGATCCGTCAAAGAACCCTTCTGGTAAGGGCTAGCATCGTTCAAACACCTATCCAGACTCATGGGCCTCAAACCACGGTTCATGCCCATGGGGATGATCTGCTTCGAAAGGTAAATCGTGCCGTCTGTCAAGTCGTGCTCCAGTGTTACGGGACCACCGGGACCACCAGTCGAGGACCTGATCAGCTCGCGGTTGTCGAGTGCGTTCTCGAAGGTTTGCATGATCTCGTCCGGCTGGATCTGGTTCATGGCAACGCGCCAGTCGTTGGTGTCCCAACCTAGGGTCCAAATCACGGTTACGTATCCCATCTGGCGCAAGATTTCGCGTACACGATTGTCGACATCGCCTATTGAATATACATATTTAAAAAAAAAAGTGGTTAATGGATAACTATAATCGCGCGTCGTTTAGATGAAGATAAAGGTTGGAGACTTACCATAGGGAGGGCGTATATACTTCACCGTCAGGCCAGTGGCATCACGGATGATCTTTTCGGACCAACGAACCTCGGCGACGATTTGCTCGTTGGTCAAGGTAGTCAAGCCAGCATGCGACCAAGCTAATACAGAAAGGAGGAAAGCAATCGGCTTTAGATCGAGAAAATAAGCAATATGCTCGTGGTATCAGACCGGTGAATAATATAGTAACATACTGTGCATAGCAATGTGATGGCCCTGCGCAACCTGCTCCCTCAGAATATCAGGGTACTCAAGCACTCTACTCCCGACAATAAAAAAAGTCGCGCTGATCTTATTCGAGTTCAAGTACTTCATCATCTCCCTACTCGCCACGCTTGGTCCGTCATCATATGTCAGTCCCCAGTCGCTCTGGTTAGGACATGTCACCACATCCGAGGGCTGAACACACCCGTCACAAGACCACCAGCACGATCGCTTGTCGACCTCATCATCCGGCGGGCAGTTCGGAAAATGAGGCGAGTCTGGAAGTCCTCCTGCGACAGGAATCTGAGGGACCTTTGACCAGTCGATTTCGGACACCCACTGCTTGACCTGTGGGTGACTTACATCCGGGATTGTATCCTTGGGGGGGTAAAGATCGCCATTCATTTGGTTCTTCTGATCGTTCGATTGCACGCTGATGGTCGCGCCATCGTCGGACGTAAGCTCCTGGCGCCAAAGATCGGTCTTCGCAGTGCGGATGATGCCATGGTAGTTTCGGTGGTGGCTGTCTCCTGGACGCCTGAGGAGCTCCATAGCTTCCTCGGTGGTCGCGACCGAAGGGTTTGCGCCCACGACAGCCTGGACGAAGACGGGGGTTGTGAGCGCAAGGAATGCGACGAGGATTAGATGATGATGAGTGAGCAGAGGGAACCGAGTATCCTCCCGGGAGGGCAGCGAGAATTGAACCATGCTGATGTTTCTTCAAGAAAATCCTGGGATTGAATGATAAGAAAGATGAAGCGCGTTGAATAGGCTAAGTGGATTGATTGTGCACAAAGACTGAAGTAAAACGAGAGCGAGAGGAATAAGAGCGACAAAAAATGATACAAATCTAGGTCCTTTATAAGGTGCCTTTCTATGTAAACCCCGCCTCCACCACCTCGCGAGAGTGTCGGCTGTGCGTTGTGGTCTTGGCTGATGACTGCAATGATCTACGAATGTCTGCTGGTCTAATTTACAATGTAAATCCAAATCGGAATACTTCCACTGTTTCGCATTCTAACGCGTATGGTGTGCATTCTAAATATTCTTTCGTCGACGATAGTAATACCTGAGGGGAAAAAAGGGTCTTCTTTTAGGGTATCAAGTATTTTTAACACGCGCTGTTGTTGTAGACATCAAGCTGTGGGTATAATACGCAGCATCGAGGAATAGTTTATTATGGGGTTTCTAGCTTAAATGAAATAATACATGCGATACACGCGACTTTTTTTTGTGCCATGAGGGCAAGTACGGAGACCATAATGAACAACAAAAAATAAACGGATAAAGTGCATAGCAGGAGGAAAATAAAAAGCGAAATTTGTACAGTGGCCAAAAAAAGAAGAAAAGAACGGCGCGGTGTGAAAAAAGACTGGATGGAAGCAAAGGAGGAACTCAGACAAGCGGGCATTGGCTGAGTTTCAAGGTAATCAGCGAGTCAACCAATCGTTCGCGGTCAGACGCTTGGTCAGGGCTTATTCTTGTTCAACGCGTCGATCACTGTAGCAGTCTTGTGTGGGCGGCATTCCCCTTGGCAATAATGAAAAAAGGCCTCAAATGCATCACGCTTGTCGTAAGAGAGAGTGACCCCGGCGGACCATGGGAGAGAGGAGCTTGATCCGTATCCCGCCTTTCTCCAAGGCAGAACGAGGGGCGAATCAGGTTCGAGGGTTACAATGTGTGCTCTCATTTTTTTTCCCCCACAAGTAAACCGAGCTTGCTCTCCGCGCTGACCATGTTCCGCAAGGAAAGAGAGCAACGAGAGTCGACCGAAAGGAGATTTTTTTGGAGAAAACTCTATTGTTAGAGTCCCGGGTCCAACAGTTCAGGAACTGTTGTTGTCAGAAATGAAAGGAAATAAAAAAAGAAAAAAAAAAAAAGAGAGAGAACGCGCTGTGTGTTTATAACGGACTTTTTCCTATGCCGTAAAACGGTAAGAGTAGCAGCAGAGAACATGGATAGAAGATGGAAGGACTATGGACAATGGTTATATGTATTATTGGAGCTGTGTGTCTGAGGCACTGCGATAGTTTGTGTGGAAGATCGTGCTGGCGTGAAAAAAGAAATGTCAAAGGGGATTGGGGTTCCTCGGGACCATCCAAGTTATTTATTGATCCTGCGGCGGACCAGAGGGCGAGATAGGTCGGAGTGCGTTCAGAGTCGCATAGAACAGCGGGTATTGTGCAGCTGCTGAACCGGGCAATGGGTTGCTGAGGTGTATTGCTGGCGGTGCCGTGGACGACTGTTGCTGCTGGAGGTGATGGCTCAGTGCTGAGGATCCGTTCCCGCCAGGGGAGAGGTAGAGCGAGCCAGGCGGGTTCGGGTTGGAGGTGCAGTGGGCATAGATGTTGGGTATACTTGTCCGCTGCTTGCGAACGAAGGGTGGCATCTGATAGTTGTCGTGAAGAGACGAGACCGAGGATGCTGCCGCTGGCAGCAGAGCGCCGTTCGGGTCTGTCATGCTGAAGCTTGAGGATGATGCGGACGACGAAGAGGAGGACGCTGAAGAGGAGATGAGGTCTGAGGAGCGACACTCTGCAGAGCAGTAGGTTGCACCGCTGGAGGTGCGTTTGTCGCAGACCAGGCACCAGTCGCAGTCGACACCGTCCATGGCCTTGTCAAGGTGAGCTTTTTATAAGAAAGTGGCTATCAAAAGTCGGGACGCTGTGCTCGATCTTTCAAGTCGAGGAACCAGACGAGGAATAAGTAATGAAAAAAGAAGAGTGTAGAGGAAGAATGCAAGTGTACGAGGGAAAGTGTGTGGGGAAGATGGTGCGATGCTACGGTTGTGTTCAGCGGAGTTTGTGTTGAGAGGACGTCCTTCCGAAATTGAGCGCAAACAAGAAGAGGATACTGTGGCGGCGGGAGGGCTATTCTCGGGAAGGGATGAAGAAAAGAGAAGAAAAAGAAGAAAAAGAAGAAAAAGAAGAAAAAGAAGAAGGGTGTGATGGAATGTAGAATGCCTTGGAGTGAGATGAAGGAATGAGGGCGTGCTGTAGTGGCAGTGGTGAGTGCGGTGTATGGCGGGATGAGCAAACCTCTAAATGTATTATTATGGGCGGGATGGGAGGGGCGTGAGTCACTTGCAGTGTCTTTTGTCCTGCTGAGCAAGGTGCATGTTTGGAAATGAAAGCGCGCGCTAGGCCCGCCATGACTCTCTTGCATCTGAGCATTTGGAACCAGGCAAATTGTCCAATGGCTCTGGTCCAATGTGCCTGAGCGATAATTTCTTTCTATTGCCTCCCGCCTCTCTACCCTTCCGCGTCTTTTCTGGGCCCGTAGTGGACTCGAAACAGCTGTCTACACCAGCAACTTGGCAGGTCTGACTGATAGGACAGACATTTTGCCCAGCACAAGCACAAGGAAATAAAATAAAGGAGACACACGGGCTGCAAGAAATCCAAGTGGACGTTTCGATGATAAGAACTGAGGAACAACTCAGCTGCTGTCAATCACATCGACTATGAAAAGGCGAGCAATCTCCGAACATGCCAATTGCACCTCGCCTACCATGCGAACCTGAATGAAGAAACTGCCTGAGAAAAAAGCACTACAGGTGCCGTTCTTCTCATGTATCTGTTTTCTTTCTGTTTTCTATCGCATTCCAGCTTTCACGCCGGTGGTTGAAATAGGTTGGCGAACAATAAAAGAGCGTCTTTAAACACGAGGAAAACATACGGCGAACTAACCCGCCCTGTCTGTCATCTTTTTAGCGGCGAACTGGCTACATGTTTTAGCCAGCCCACACAAAGACACAGACCCTCCTCCGCAAAGGCATTCGAATCCCAGGAGGCTGCTGCTGCCGCTAAAAAAAAGTTTCTGGTTTCTTCTCCCAGGGCCTACGACATTCAGTGTAGCGATCACACGACTTCAAAAAAGAAAGCCAACCCATGATCCACACTCTCTTACTTAATACTGAGGGATTGAGATCGCAAATGATCTAAACACACCTCCTCCATACACACACATAACCCGTTGACGTGAGAAAACCCAGATAGGTCTGCATTGGGACCCCTTGCGCTTTTTGCATAATCAGTCGCACAAGCATCAAGGAAACAAAGAGCAAACAAAGCGAACGCGTTCAAGGGTACAACATTATAGGCAAAACACTCGTTCAAAGATGAACAGCATACAGGGCTGTTGTTGTCCCGAGGCTTCAACGGCACAGGCAACCCATTAAAAAAAATGGTGTAGCAGTCTTTTGCAGGCTTGCCCCCTCCCTCTATGGTCGATTTGCGGATCCTGTCTGCCCTTCAATGCGTCCAGCGAAATAGAGCGCGCCATATTTCGCCACCAATTTTTTTTTATTATTATTTCCTTCTCGCGACGCGTCTTGCCACCAATTTGTCCCCAAACTTGCACATCGCCCCTGTCTTCAAGGCGCTCTGATCCCTCTTAACCATGCCATTCGCACGCTACCTAGAAGGAACAGCCTACATCCTTTACGCACCTCCCTTCGCGCCCGAGAGGACTAATGACGCAACGAATGACAGCACGGCAAATGATCACCAGCATCAACATCAACATCACTGTCAAAACCATGAGCACCACCGGAATGGTGATTCAGACGATCCACAGCCGCACTTCTGGGTAGTCTTCAGGCCCGATAGCGAAACCCCCATAACTTCCGGTCAATCCAACCATCAACAAATCCAACATCACCAAGGATCAGATAAAGAGTCGAACTCACGGTTATTCGTCCTCAAAGGTACTCCGCACCCATGGGGTAGTTACCCCGAAGACGTGTCTGAGCCCCACGGATGTATCCCTCCACACCTCTACTACCATGTCACCATATCCGAACATCACCATCATTATCATCATCATCATCAAGACAACGACAAAACAGCTGCGGAATGGACGCTACCGTATGTACACAGGATCGGCGATGGGAAGGACGACGCAGGTGGACTCACCACCTGTTACAAACTTCTTGAAGATCTGGAGGACGCGGATGACTTTGGCTATTTCATCCAACAAATCCTTGAGCGATCAGGGTCCTATTCTAAAGAGCCTCTGTCACCATTGCGTTCATCACCAACTACGGAAACAACGACACCGGCGGCAGAGCTTTCATCCGCTCCTAGTCTTTATGCCTGCACAGAGCTCTTGATCTCAGAAAAACGGACGCCGGAGGTGATAGAGCAGCAGTTCTTTTCTTGGATCAAGAGTGGCGACAGGAACAACAGCGATGAGGCATTACCCAGAGTATTGAGCGAACTCTTGAGCGATATTGCAGGCATTACGAGCACAACGGAACCATCAAGACCCCGTTCATCTTTCATAGTCAAGTCTGATCTCAAGCTTATTTTACCTCATCGCATTCCCGGACGAAAATAAAGGAATGTGCAAATGTTTTAGCAATATATTGGCGTTATGGCTTCAGTATTTAGTTCTTTTTGATCAATGCAATGGGCGCTTGAATTAATGATGACAAATTTAACAGACGATGTCCTCCATGATTATCCTCGCTTCTCAAGGTCTAGCGCCCCGACTCTCTCTTGAACCTTTGTCACCTCGTTGTCGTCTTTGACATTCCTCGTATCAATTTCCAGATTACTCTGGCTCTGAGGCGCACTGTCGACCGAGGAGGTTTTCACAAGTTTTGGTTCACTAGGGTTCGCCAGGTGAACGACCTCCATCTCCACGGGCACTGACTCCGGCTCATGTGCTGAGAAAAGATCCGCAGATGACAAAGACGAGGCAGGGGTCGATGGCGGTTCAACAGCAGTGGAAGATATTGAATTTGCGCTGCTGCTGTCCGAGGAAAGTAATGGTGCTGAGGACACCGTGGAAGTTGACGAATCCTTGTCTTCCTCTCCCAAAGTTCCCTTGATAACGGGCGTTTCCTGAACTTCGGGTGCAAGAGCAACAGGCTGCAGGTCCAGGCTGTTAGAACCTCTCGCTGATACCTCAGTATAGGGCATCTGGATTTGTTGGACATCCTGCGTCAAGACATTGCCTTCAACTTCATTCACAGCAGCAGGGCTTGAGGTTGAAGATGACGAGACAAGCACCGTGATTTCGCTCGGTTCGCCATGGTCATGGGTATCCTGTTTGTCTGTTGTAGTTGCGGCGCTATTTGCGGTAGTGAGCGGTGGCGTGGTGCTTGTTGGGTGTTGAGTCGCAGGGATAGCAACAGCGGATCCCTTCGTATCCTGTCTAGATTCTTCCGGTGCTGTGCCGACATCCGGTAAAGCGGTAGCAATGTCCTTCTCATTACTCTCCTCATCAGGAGGAGGAGCCATCTTCATACCGGCTGAATCACTCTGCGATCTCTCAGATGACTCCGTCAAATTCGCACTGAGCTGTGTCGCTGAACTTTGCTCGGCTGTCTTATTCTCAGCAATCATGTTTGGCCACTGCGAACAATATAGAAACGATATTGTCATATTAGAGTCAAGCGATGCTTTGACGAGAATAAAACAGGATGTAAAGAGATATACTTACAGGTGCATTCCAGGTCTCTTCATCGACGCCCTCCTCGTCGTCGCTGTCAAAGACCATACCATGGCTGGTTCCGAACGGATCGCCCATAACATCGGGGGCTCCGGTGCGGCGCATATCAAATTCGTTTTCGGCACCATACTCTCCGATCCAGTTGCCGTCCTCGTCATCCTCGTCCTCATCGGACGATCCAAACTTGTCAGGCAGATTGTTGGTAATCTGCTGGCAGAGATATCGTGCAAACTATTATCAAAGGAAGAGAAGGTGTCTTGTGAGCAACCGCTGTATCTTGACAACCACCCAAGAGTTTTAGTATAGCGATGGCAATGTTGTAGACCTACCTGATCACTGGCAACATCGCCTTCATGGCCAGTACCACTGCCACCACCCAAGAAGTCATTTCCACTGCCGTATTCATCATCGTTGTCATCCATATAGTCATCATCATTCCCGTCATCAAGGCCAGACTTGTGACTCTCAATCACGTTAGGACGAGTGCCTCCTAGGACTTGTGCGTCGCGCTCCTTGGTTTCCTTGAGGATTTTTGAGACGTAGTTCCACCAATCCTCCAAATCGATGTACTCGTACAAAGTGGGAAACAGAGTCGTTTGCGAGTACAGCTCTAGCAGCTTGACGGTCTCGTCCGCGATATAAGTCAAGTGTCCCATGTATCCAAGACGAACACCCTTTGGTTGAGCACTATTAGATAATTGATATGACGTTCAGAGATAAGTAACTATTGTAATAGCGCTTGACTACTCGCATCAACTAGGACAATGTGACTCACCATTCGTAGTCATTGAGCCGCTGGGCATCGGTGATTCGCTTAGTGAGCTGGCCATCTTTGAAGATCGAGATTGTAAGCCTCCTATTCCATCCTTCTGTGATGTCCACGTCCGATTTTGGTGGTATGTAACTTCCATCAACATCTGGTCGTCCAATATCACCCATGGGTCGATGAAACACCTGGTGTACCATGTCATAAACCACGGTGTGCAAGAAGTTGTTCCAGGGAAACTGGAAAAACAAGTCGAAACAGGTCGGAATGATGCGATAATCCACGAACTGAAGCTTCAAGAAATCGCCCACTGGAATCAACACGTCGTCCTGGGTATGGTTGGTCGTGAGCGCGGCGATGGTCGAACTAGTTAGGGTTGCTGTCGCAGGCCGAAGTGGCGGTGAGGCCATGGGCGTTGCCAGATCTCCATTTGTGGCTGCCAAGTCATTGCCAGATGATCCTGTTAGTGTGGAAGTGCCGTTTTGAGTCTCAGCGGACATGCGACCACGGTTCTGTTCGACTTTGCCGTTCTCCTTCTCATCCGTATCGACCATCTTTCCATTCAATCCCTCCGTAGGCTCCTGTGCCACACAGTTGATTGAAACGGTCGGGACCTTGACAGTTCCATCAGGCGAAACAGAAATGATAGGCCTCGAGTTCAACACAGCCATATTGGAACAATGAAGCAATTCTGCAAACAGCTCGCAGATTTTCAATCTCTCAAAACCAAGAGGTGTTTGTTTTCCGATTGAGGTGTCAATCGGCCCCGTCTATAATGCAGGAATATAATAGTTTGTCAGTCAAGAAAGTCTGCAAGTGGACATAATCTAGCAAGCATCTGATGATGTTTCGTTGGAGGGCACTTACAACTGACCGCGGTACATTGAGCAAGTTCTTGAAGTCTTCAATCCTTGAGGCCAAGACCTTGAGCAAGTCACTGAGATCCACTGCTTCGCGCACAGGCTCTGTAGAACCTGGAGGAAGGGGCTCGACGTCATAATCACTAGTGCATAAAAGAGCATGTTGAAGAACTGGATGGTCAGCAACATTCTGAATCCTGCTGCGTATACTAACTGATGATCGAATGCTATGCAACGCACCTGTTGTTTCTCCGGATGAGCTCGATGAAGATGGTAACACCGCTGATAAGGGTGGAAGAAGAATAAGGTGCATCCCTGTCGAGCATAAATCCAACGAGCTGAGAAACGAGTACCTCGCTTTTCAGCTCGTCAATCAGCACGTTGGTTCCAATTGAAGGCTGCTCAGGATGTGAGGACTGTGAAATGGCGATAATATCCAGCAGGACTTGCGAAGCAATCGAATGCACCTATTTCAGTTCGATCATGTAGCGCAATTGTTAGGTACTTTTAACAACGAAGATATGTGTAGCTGCTTTCCGTGATACGCCATGCAATTGCATTCGTACCTCTGTATCAAAGTTGGGGTCCAATCGATTCACGAGCCATGGCATGAGCCCTTGTTCGCTTAACCACTATTGTTGTTTCAATCGCATAGAGTTTATAGCAGTGTGCGTGTTAATTAACACGTTGACCTCAAATATAGTGCGAGCCGTCTCCAGCTCCAAGAGTCCGATTGTACTTTTCGCGCACCTGAACAGTTCCTTTGCCCTCGGGTGATTCCTCCATACTGATAATTTTGAGCAGTAGATCCATGATTGCAGATGTGGACATGTGAAGCAATAGTTTTGGTACCACCTCAGGTTGCGACTTGATGAATTCCAGCATCTACGTGGTAGCAATGTAGAATCGAAAGGTCAGATAACTTCAATGACCGACACTTACAAGTTTGGAAAAAAATTCCTCCATTTGCTTTCTGGTAATTACCTCGCTCGTCTTCTTCATCAAAAACACGCCAATGACTTTGGCAAAGTAGCTGGCCTGGACCGGGTTCAAGGGAGGGGGTCGATCCAGAAACTCCCAAAACTTGACAAGTATATCAATGTTGGATAGAGCCGATTCAAAAATCCCCCAGACCTCGCAGGCAATGACTTCGCAGGCAATAAAAGGGTATCTATCGACAAACCGGACAAGGGAAGAGAAAAAAAAAAGGGGGTGGGGGTGGAAGGCGCGGTAGGATTGTTAAAAGCACGGTCTTGTTTATCACTAATTATCAATGCAGTGGTTTTCTGCATTGGTCCTCTTTCGGGCAGCAACCGTGAAGAAAGGGAGTGCCTCTGTTTCCCGTTAAAGGCGTCGCGCCCCTTGTTTATCCTCTTCCAGGAGCGAGTCTTCCCTTAACATGTTCATTAGAGTTGATCGCCGTCATTCCTTGTATCATCATGATTCCATCCTGCCTTTTCTCCTGACATCTTTCCAATGGTTAAATGGCTCCCAGATACCATCCTGAAGGTCCTTTCTGATCCATGAGAGTCGCATTACCGTTGGTTTCCTGTCATCGCCACAATAGAAGATAATACACGTTATGTGTCCCACATGAAAATTGAGTATTTATCCCCCAAAGATGCCCTTACTTGAACCGTGCACGATCTTCAAGGTCATCGCTCGTGATATAACTCAGCAGCTGTTGAAGGACCTTCGGGTCACGCAGGCTGATAGAAAGCAGATTGCAAACCACAAACAGGAAAACAAAAGTTAGATAAAAACACTGCCCATGATATCAAACTGCAGCCCAGTTGATGTGATTCTTGTCCCGCTTGTCCCTCGCTCGATCCAATGAGGTCGTAGTTAAATGGAGGTGCCACTTAGCAATGCTGCTGATGTTGATTTCACGGAGACAAGCAGCTGCGCTTTTTGCATTGACCACGGCACACTTCTGCAATATGAGCAAGCATCCTGCTTCGTCCCTCTTCCCAGAAAGAGCGAAAAGAACGATATCGACAGACGAGCCAAAGGAAAGGTGCGAAGCGTGAGGAGAGGCAGGAGGGCACTTACTATTCAATGAGTTTTGGGTTCTGTGCCTTGCACTCCTGGATCAGGTCATCTTGCTCGAGCAGTTCCTCGAGCGAGACATTGCCGCTCTCGAGCAGATGGTCGATTACTGAGGCATTCTGATGTCCAAATCGCCAGTACATGATCAAGTGGGTCTAGGCACTCGTTGCGACTTGGTGTTGATAGACAGGCGTGAGGGCTGAGAGGGACCAAGCGAGAGAGGGACGAATAAAATAAGAATAATGAATAAGAATGGAATCTGAATGAGCAAGAAAGGAAGGGATGAGGGGTGATGAGGGTGAGGGAAGGAAGGAAGAGGCGAAGAAGAGGATAGCTGAAAGTAGACCTAACTGACAACAAGTGAGACCTCCCAACTCTTAAAAATATATTATTATGATAGCATTAGGGTATAGCAACACCCACCCATCGACATCTTTCTCGCTCTCTTTCTCGCGTGCAACTATCCGAATATGGATGAATGAACAATGTATACATGGCGGTGCAAGCAGGCCATAATGGTAATAGCCTGCTCCAGCCCGATACCTCCACATGTAATAGTTTCTTTATTGGTGCACCTCTACTCCCGCGACTCACCGCCTTCCCACACCTCCACGTCATGGGCGCGCCATAATTTTTTTTAGTATTTCAGCAGCGAGTCGCGTGCAGTTTGTGTCGACACCATCGCTTTTCAGCCTAACCTTGATTATATACCGTCCATTGGCGCCAACATCGGACGCGTCGAGTTTGAGGACCTCCTTTTCCAAGTTGTTACCTAGACCCCTTCACCATGCCTAGGAGTAGACTGTCCCACAAGCCTGACAGCGAAACGCTACTCAAACGCGTCAGAGTGGACCACATGTGCCTGAGAGTAGTATGCTATCGCGTCGCCGCTCAAAAAAGGCGCGGCCGGTGCAAGGTTGTTATCTTTGTTTGGATACGAGTTCAAAGTTCTACAATCAGTCCAGGCACAACGCCTTTAGCGAGAAAAGCTCGCTTTTTGCACATCTTTTTTCCTTCACGCCTTATCCTCACTGTATATGCATTTTTGATTCGTGATTTATTTCGTAAATTCAAGTCATCTTAGAGGTGATAAGGCGGACATGAAGGCCGTGTGTTGACTAAAAGCCGTTACATTACACTTATACATCCATTTCTCTCCATAGGAATCCCTGGCAACGACTAAGCGCAGGGCTTTCGATGAAATATACAGGGCTCGCAGCTCGTGTCGTGGCTGAAGGAAAAGCCACGGTGTCTGGAAGGAGTTCGTCATCGAAGACGCATACTAATTTAGTTATCGAGCGTTGAGGCGTCCAACAGGCGATATTCGCAGCATGTGTACGATGTTCAGGAATCACGTAGTGTTTGTAGGCCACTGTACAATGCAAATTCTTGGAGATTGATCTTTCACGGCCAGAGCTTTCAACCCAAGGCATGACCGGAAGCCAAGGGAAAAATCCCATTTAACGCGTTCAGAGATCTTTCGGACGATCTCGAGAAGCTACACAACAAATTTGAAAATGCTTTCATGACGAAAGATGTATACTTGGACGTTCATCGAGATGTCAACTAGTAAAGACTTGGTTCTATATGGACAGTCTAACCAATGGTCAACCGCTTCTTTTGACCTTGTGGGATTAATCTCCGACATGGGAAGTTATGCAGCAGCGCTCATGGACGTCCACACACGAGGCTATAGCTAGTATGGAATCAAAACGAAATGAAAGAAGCTTTAAGCACAAGGGCCTCAATACACAAATATAATTTTTTTTTTTATCGACACCTTATGAGTGGCAATTGGGGTAATTGAAGACCCTCAGTGGCTGCCTCTTCTGCGATTTCATCATAACTAGCATTCAAAGCCGTCAGGGACTCTTTGCCACTGTTGCAGCTTTTAGCATTGGATGATGCCATCGCCCTTTTTATTTTTTTAAGGTTGCGGGACAACGTTGGGCGCAGCACCGAACAATATATAGCAAGTTGACCTTCATGGACCAGCATAACAGGCTCCTCCTTGAATCCCATGCCCTACTGCCAACAAAGATCATCATTCCTCTCACTCGTCCAGCAACAAACGACAAATTCAACTGAACAATCGTTTTATTGCTGTTATTAGTCCATTTCAGCGATTGTTATAGACTCTCGCGTCCGCATGGGTTCCAGTTCGCGTTCTAAGGCCTCTATACTCTGCAGTGCAATCGAAGGGTCTTGTAGGTGTAGCCCTACATATTGTCTCAGCTGAAATACTAGCCTTTGAGCGTCCTGGAAAGATTGAGCTGAAGTAGGACCACCAAGGACCACCTCTGAGGGTGGGGTGTGGTCCAGTAAAGATGTCTCGCTACATGGTTGTGAGAGGAGGACTTGGCTATGCAGCATTGGCGACGACGGCAAAGACGAAGATGTCGGAAGGGTATGCTGGAAAGGGTTCGTGGGCGGCGATATGGGTATAGAGTGAAGGAAATCCAGATGGGGGGTCGTTGATGACGGAGGCATGGATGAAATCTGGGTTGAAGGCTGGAGAGACGTCATAAGCGACTGATTATGGGGTTGCTGTTGGGAATTGTGTACTTGCGGTGGGGGCTGATAAGGATGTCTCCGATGGCGCCGACAATCCAATGTATCTTCGTTTGAAGGCCTCTTCTGCCGCCGTTGCTGTGGATGTTGTTGTGGAGGCGGTTGCTGCTGTAATGAACGTTGATCTGCAGTTGATACTGAAGAAGATTCTAGCGACGACCCATCTTCGACTCCATTCATAGTTGATGTCAAAGAATCGCGCGACCTCAGTAACTGTTGTATTGAGTCGTGTGCGCTATTGATGTTGGAAGGTACTGCAATCGATGGTCTCACTTCAACGGACGAAATAGTATCCTGGTCCAGGATATTCCCAATAGAGGTGCTCGGACTTGGCGCTGGCGACATTGGACTGAGTGAGGAAGACGGGAGTTTGCTGGGGATCGTGCTCGAATTGTCTGATGAAGACAACTCATCGGTCTGTGAACGAGTGCTGGCACGGCTCGATTTGAGACCATACCGCGCCTTGAACCGTGATAGCCATCCTGGACAAAACACGGTATCGTCAATATTCATCTCTTTCGCAATCCTTTTCGCCTCCCGCATCAATACTGGGCCAGTGATCGCCTCCATTAACATCTCCGATGCCGCTGCTTCGGATCCAAAACTGCCATCAGGCGCTCCCACACTCCCTGGGAACTGGCGTATTATGTTCGCTTGCTGTTGGTGCAATTGCTGCTGTGACTTGACCCACTGATAGATGGCCATCTCCAGTTTAGGATGTCGAACAGGTCTATTCCGGACACGTGTGGACTCAATTCCTGGTATTGATAGGCCTCGAGCAAGGGTCTCTGCACTCGTTTTGAGAGAATGCGATATAGTGGGTTGGCTGATCGAAAACGAATACTTTGCCTTGAACCAGGCGGCCAGCTCTGCTTGTTTCATGCCTGGACATTCTTGCTTCTTCAAACACAGCTGGTATCGCTGCTCATGGGTGATGCCTTTGATCGTCCGTGGACAATTCGTCGACATGGCTATATGTGTCCATCCAAATGATGAGCTATACTCATTTTCTGGCATCTCGTTCTTTGCGAGAAGGATGATTAAGGGTCAAAACCTTATTTGACATTATTATGCCTTGCGATGCTGTGGAGTGCTCTTCCTCTTTCTTTGATCAATTTTCAACAATGGTACTCATTTAAGGGAGTGGATGTATCAATCATAATCATGGCTCGAGGCACCCATCCATCGGTCGACATATCCATTGCATTCAATACAACGGTGCTGCATCATCATCGACATTCGACATCCAACACCACGCCCAACACTTATCAGCGATGACAAGAATCTCTTGTTTACTGATGACGCTCGATTTGAAGCGAGGAGTCAAAGGATCAGTAACAGAAGCTAAGGGGAAGCTATGCCGGATTTTATTCACCACTCTGCAATCAAAATACAAAGAAGCAGTTTGCTGGAGATCTGAATCTGATGATGTGTGCGAGATCATCAAAACTCTTTTGCGCCGATCCGTATTTAACGCTACAATCGAACTTGAGCCATTACAAGGAGTACGCCGACGACACTGAACGCAACATGGACTGCTCGTTAGGAAAGAGGGACAGCGGACTTTTCAAGGCGCACACCTATTACTTAATCAGTGTCTTGAGAAAGAGGTGTGATCTCTAACATCCATCTCGCCACCAACCACTTTTCATCACTCCAGGATAAGACCCCTGTCAAGCACGCCAAAGTCACCAAGGTTCTCGGTCGTACCGGCTCCCGCGGTGGTGTCACCCAGGTCAAGGTCGAGTTGCAGGAGGATCCCTCCAACCCCAGCTCTATCCGCAACGTTATCCGTAACGTCAAGGGTCCCGTCCGTGAGGGTATGTGTCTAATTTGCTCTTTCTGCTATGCTGACTCGTGGCAGGGCATGACCTTTGAGGCTTTATTGGAATATATATTTTGAATTCGACTCGTTATCGTGGATCGCCGATTTCAGCAGCATTTACAACGCTCAGCTATGGCGTGGTGGCAATCGTGTTCGGGACCGCTGTCACGCCATGGAATATTATCGTTTTCGGGATCGACGTACATCGCTAGATCGGCATCTTTCTCCTCAACAAGACCTCTGTTTCATCAGGATAATTTAGGTTGAGTGCTATCCGGGCTGACACATTTCATGGAGTTTGTTTCAGGACACCGGCCTTCGGCTACACATCCAATAGCACAATGATCTCATCTAATCATCTGCCTTTGTTACTCTCCACTATTTTCATTTAGGCGATATCCTCTGCCTTATGGAGTCCGAGCGTGAGGCCCGTCGTCTCCGTTAAAAAAAAAGACCGTCTAGTTCTTTTTTAAACACTCGATTTAAAAGCGACTCTACGCAGGAATAAAGCGATCATCTCGTCCAAATTCGTCGTCATTTCGGACAGACAGTCCATTTGCTGAACCAACATGCGCCGATTTGAAAAAGTGTTGAATATACTTAACCACAGGAAAGTAGCATGGAAACACAAATCATGTGCCTTTGTCCATTTTTTATTGCTTCTCAGCGGTAAATGAACTTCACACGGGTGTCGGAGGCGAGGATTTCGTCCATTTGTCTTACACTGCAGCCAAACATTGTGCATAGTTCATCATAATGGTGCCCGCCATTCAATAGCCTCTCGAAGGAGTAACAGAGAAAAGACGATCAGCGGTCATGAAGACGTACGTGCTCGAGCCTGTATGAGATGATCAAATTTCTTCGCTTACTTTTTGAGAGCTGGGGGTATTGCGACAGAAGCTGCAGGATGCTCATTTGAGTGGTGGTTTTGATAATGCAGGCCCTGGTTATTTGGTGCCATAGAATCACCGTACGTTTTCTTTACGGAGGCCATTGTTGATGGTGTTCCAGGTCTGCTTGTGATAGCGGTCGCATTGCCTGCTGTGGCTGAAGGCGTTGACACTGCAACTGCTGAGGCCGGACTAGTTGCGGATGTTTCTATTGACTTAGAATTGGATGATGCGGAGTTGATGCCCAATGCGCTTGCTGGGTCGTGGTAGTCCAAGATAGGATACTTGTGCACCCTATACAGGAATCCTTTGATAACACCGAACGAGATAAATCGTCTAGGATGAGAGAAAACCATCCCTTTGGTTTAGTCGAAAGGCCTATTTAGCTTTTCAAAAAGCGCCTCCTACGTGTAGTTCTGAGGGTAGTTACCGGACATCAATGTTGTAGTCTGCAATTTGATTCTGCTCAATCCAGTCCTGTAACACAACGCCGTATTGCAGTGAACAATAAAGCGAAAAGATCTTTGCGAATGAGGGGGCGTGCATATCTATAAGGCATAAGACGAAGCTAACAATTTAGACTTTAATAATTTAAACAACACTTCAGACATAACAAAGGCGGTTATCGGCGCATTACCTGGCAATGTCACATAAGAGACGCACTCGTTCTGCAGAGCCACATCTTCCGTCAAACGCATCATCTCCAGCTTGACGGCGTAGATGTTCTTAAATTGGAATAAGTCCACCATGATGATGCATCCGTAATACCTAAAGCATGCGGACAAAAAAAAAAGTCTAGTTCACGTTACTCAACTAACAAACGATAGCCACATATGCACAGAGATTAAATTCAAACGCTGCTGCACATACAGGAGATGTTGCATGCACATTCTTGCCAAGGCGGTTTCTACGTCGGCATACTCTGCGATTCGCTTCACAGAGTTAACGCCGTTTATATACACTGTGATCCGCTGCATTGTCATATCCCAATTGACGTCCGCGAGCGCCTCCAGATTGACAGTGGAGATTGGAACCTGGTAATCGTATACCGGCGCTGGATTTGGATATGTCGGAAATAATTTCAAGTTGATTGTGTTTGCAGAATCTAGATACAGGAAAATCATAATGATAACGCAAATAAGATAGAGCCATTGATATTCAAGGGGTTGTACGTCATGCCAGGCTACAGGCTTACCGATAGGGATTTGACATTCACAATAGCTGTTAAGGTCCTCGATCAATTGCTCGATCAGGTTCTGCATCCCGCTCCCGTCGGCTTGCTCTTCCGCAAGCAGAGACGACGGTGATGGCATGCCCTTCTGTGCTGTCGTCGCAGATGAAACTCCGTTTGCAGCGCTAGTGGCACTATTCGAGTTGGATACTGAATATAGTTTTGATTGTGGAAAAGGCGACGATGATGGTGGCGCCGTCAAGACCAATGTGATGCTGCTGTTGGTTATGGACGGTGGCGAGGAGACGATTCCATTGGAAGTGATCGTGCTTGTTCCCTGCTGTGTCGTTTGTGGAACTGGTATAGGTGAAGCCGATTCCATAGGCACTGAGAGGCCACTGGAGGTTAAAAAAGAGGAAGACAGCGAGGTGCCATTGATAGTTTGCGGTTGTCCTAGTGCTGTGGTGGTTCCGTTTGCATCTGTGCTAGAAAAGCTGGCAGCCGATTCTGTTACCATTTCCAGGATGCCATTGCCGCTGTTACCGTTGTTTGATTGGATCAGCTCGGTCATGGAGGTTCCAACTGCCGCGGCTTTACCTGACGCAACGTTAGCCGCATGGAAGCTATTTGCAGTTGAAGCGACTGTTGCCGGTGTCGAAGGAGCGATTGCTGGGAGAGTCGCGTTCACCAATGATCCACTGCCCATCATCGCTAGTCGTGTTTGTCGACTCAAGAACTCACTCTCCTTCTCCAACGCCTTCAAGACGCGAGCCATTTTCCTGACAACGGGCTCGTAGGAGGATGTCTCGGCGTCCTTATCAAAGACAAACGCCAAGTTAAACATGAGCGCATTCCGCTGAAACTTCTTGTGCTCGAGGTTGACGGGAAATCCAATGACCTTGCAAGTCGGGGTCGAAATGGTAACGAGCTTTGAGCACAGCTCGACCTTGGGAATAAGGTACTCGGAGATGGAGTCGAAGTCAACAAGAGGCGAAGACTTTGAAAGGATCGATCCCTCTGGTACCTCGTAGAGCACCTTTGGCCCTTGAATAGGGTGGAAGGTGCAGTAAAAGATTGAGAGTAGTCGAGGGAACCCCATAGTGTCCTGATGCGCGATTAACCTGGCGACCAGGTTGGATGCATCATGGTATAAGGAAGTGTTAATAGATCGATCCATGCACGTGACGAAGCATGTACACGCCGTAGATCTACCCTCCGTCATCTCCGACGTTGGGATCGCGTGAATCGGACTACGACTAGCTAAAAAAGAATGAAGGGAAATAAGGCATCATTTATTGAGCAGGTCTCTTAGTTGATGCACTAAAGCCTTGGAGGAGGCCACTGCTTCTTATTCATCAGTTCGACAATCGTGCGCCCATTGTTACAGAGCTCTTGCTCTGCATCCTCAAAGTCTCTCTTCCTCTGCTCCTTCCGCCGGTGTCTTTCTTCCTCCTCCCTCCTGGCCCTCTCGTATTCGAGTTGGGTGTAAACTTTTGGGTTAAGCACTGCTAGTTGGTCTCTGAGCGAGTCTTGCTCGAAGATGCCCGTGTCATTGTTGTTGCGCATGTTATCATTGTTGATGTTGTCGTTGGAACCATCGTTGAAGTCGACTGTCCGGTCCTCGATGATATCGGCCGACACAGACGGGCGAAGAAAGCGACTGAGCCAAAGGTCATGAAACACACGCTCAGCAAGAAAAATGTGCTTGCACGGAAGGGGTTCACGCTTGGTGAAGTCGAGGCATGAACATGAGAGGAGTTGCCCGGATCTGGCGATGACAACAAGGATATAATACCTGTCTGGAGTGTCGGGGTCAAATGACTGAATGGAGATCTACACAAGAAGGGGAAGTTAAAGTATACCCCACTGTAAGTAACATTTGGCTAAGGCAGGCGAACTTGGAACGGTGCTCGAACGCAAAATGGTTGGTGAAGCCATACCCGTAAGCGTCCATCATCGCAGGGCTGGTCTCTGTTGTAATCAATCTTGCGTTGTGCCTCGTCGAACGAAACCTTGTCTGCTTTCTGTTTCCTCTCCACGTCCCCCTTTCTCCAGGGTATGGGTTGGAAGCCTCTCTTGCTCTTGAGATATGCGAATCGAAACTCTCTATCTACTCGATCCTGCAGCAAATAAACAAGCCGATCGACACGGAGATTCCGATCGCGACCAAGATGATCGCCCTTCAAACGAGCATGCCACGACTCTATCCAATTGTTGGTCGTGACAACTTGTCCATCCTAATGAAAAATAAGAAGAAATAAATGAAACAGATATATGAGTCAACCGGTGGTAGTCGTGATGATTGACATGGAAAGAAATTGAGGTGCACTTCACCTCCCTGTGAAATAACGCCCATTTCTCCAGTCTTCCCTCCTTATTGAACCAGTTCTTCTGAATATAATCGATCACTGACGATGCGCCCGAATAAAGCTCTTTGAACTTGGCCCAGAGTGTCTGCTGCAACTCGGGTGATCTGGCTCTGCGAACCTCGTTCAAAAGGGGCCGCATCTGCTTCCTCCGTTCTTCCTGTGTGAATGAATGCAACACTGGTACTATGTTAGGTCATCCAGAATATTGTTCAAGCATGCCGCATGGCATCAGGCCATAAGAGGGAAGAAGATACCTACCGAGAACTTGACCAACTGTTTCTCCCAGAGCTGACCGACATGAAAATCGCAAAAGTGGATCCTTGCTTCAGGAAAAACAGTCCCAATGGCATGAGACTCGGCCTCGGCACAGTCCACCATGAATGCATCCGTTTTCAAACCACATTCGTTCTTTAGCCAGTCCAACCACCGAATGATGGGATATCTAATGTGTGCAAAGGTGCAAAAGTAAAGACATGTTCAGTCAACTGCATGAAAGAATGACGCGCCACAACGGGCATGATACAGAAACAAAGTAAATACATACCGGGATTCGGACTTGCACGCCATGAAGGCGACAGGGATTCCTTGATGGACGTCCTTGTCCTTGACGAGTAGCGTGATCAAGTACACTGAGTTGTAAATCTTGCTGCCCTCTTCGATCGGCGTGATGTCCTTTGCCGTCTTGTGAGTCGAGTCCATGCAGTAGATAGTGGTGTTTTCGGGAATGACCTGGAACGACGAAGGAAAAGGCCATGGTGAGTAATCTCGCATGACTGAGGAGGAGCCAGTGTGTATACTCAATGTAGAGCATGTATCACATTACTTTCAACTGAAATTTTGTACACCACCCATACGCGAATCCTGTCAATGTTGCATCCTCAACAAACATGGTCTTTCCACCCTTATCCTCTATCTCTCTGAACCAAAGCTTGACGCTCTTGACAACATCCTTGTCCTTCTGATAATCCATCCTTTTTTTTCTGTAGAGTGCTTGTCGAACATGGTCGGTGTTGATAAATAGGCTGCCAGACACAACTCCTTTGGAACGACCATCGGCCGCATCCTCCATCTACATGGTATGAACAAAGGCATCAGATGTAGAAGTTAGCAAAAGAATGAGCTGTTTAACCTGTGTCTGGAAACAGGACACAAGTTAACTCTCTTATCGCTTGCAGGCTCTGTTCATCGGGTATGACCCTGCTCGACAGAGAGCACCAATCATGACCCTCATCCACCATACACCGAATCCACTCGCGCTCGTTCCGAGCAAGAGGCAGTTGTGCGCGATCATCACCATTATTGTGCTTCCACGTGTACCTAACTACCACTTTGCCCTCCTCCCCAACGGGCTGTGCCATGAAGATCTGTGCCATGCAGCATTGACCCACTGACTCGCGCGGGAGAGAAACAATCTTTTCCTTGCGGTGGCGACGGCAGGCAAACGTGAGTCTCCAGGAGTACATGGCCCTTGTGCCTGCAACCTGTTCACACGTTTTGAATGGAAGTGGGGATTCCGGATCATCTTTCTGACTGTAGAAGATGGAGTACTGATTTGGCCTATGTACCCACAGGCCAGTTTGCCGCTCTCCCGCCCACCATGTGCGAAACTCGTCGCATGTAAGAATAAATTCCTTGGTGTTGGGGTCGTTGGTTGAGAATTGCTGAGATTTGTTGTTGATCTTGGGGTCGTACTTGCGGTCGACGATCACCACGTCCTTCAACTTGAGAACAGACATTAGATGGAGCAGATGACAGATGATATGAATTAGCTTTTTTTTTTGGTCGCGTCGAGCACGTGACTCATAAAGTAAAAGGACCACCTCAAACGCGCGATTTAGTCCTTGTTTCCACATCATCCTCTTCTTGCCCCTTTGATCACAATGGGCGTCAAGAACGCTTGGCCTTTTGTGCGCAAGAAGGGCAATGTTCCTGATGCCCAGCCCAAAGTCTCGCCCGTCTCACCCGAGTCCAAGATCCGCATTGACGTCTGCTCCACTCACAACACCCTCATCCGGCACCTGTACGGCAGCACCACCGACCTCAACACAGCGCATCTCAAGTTGGAGTCGTATCTCAAGAAGATTGGCGACAAAGCGCGAGTGCGGTACTACATCGACGGCGAGCCAGCAGTGGAGAAGAAGCAAACGCATGCGGACCGCCACCAACGTTGACAGCATGCTCTCGTCAAGGCCGCCACCGCCATCACCAAGCTGGAGAGCCGCCTTGTCACCAAAGAGCGCATCCGCAAGCACCACATTGTTGATGCCTACAAGAACCTCCGTCAAGCATTCCATTGGCGCCTCGAACATCGCAGCTCTTTTATCGAGTACATGAGCAACGAGGGCTATGACATTGTCCTTTGTCCAACTGAGGCCGATGTGCTTATTGCCAGCGAGTGCCAGCCCAAAGACGCAGTCGTGTCCTGCGATAGCGACTTCCTTTTCTACAAGAACATTCCTACCGTTTGGCGGCCAGTGGGACCATACAAAGCCAGGCAGTTTGTGCCGTACGAGAAGGGTGCCTTGCTCGGGGACCTCGGTCTGTCAACGACGCAGCTGACCGCTCTGGCTATCCTCAGCGGAAACGCCTATATCAACAACATTCCTTATTTGGCGATCAACACCAATGCAAAACTTATCAAGGAGGTGAGCGACAAAGTATATTGCCGGCATCACTTTCCTCCTATCAATCACGATTATTGCGCCCGTATCACTGAACTCGATTACTCTCCTCTTTTTCCTCTCTCTCTCTCTTTCCCTTTACAGACGAGCGCAGCATCGTGCAACAATACCTCGCTCATCCTCGCGTCATACGGCAGATAAACAAGGAGGACGGAGACTGGACCAAGCACTCGTATGCCAGTGCATTCAAGGTGTTTATCGACATGAAGCAAGTCAAGGCTGAGTCTTCACCGTCAACTGCCATTGGTAGCGGCGCCGGCCACTCCGATGCTTCGGTCACGCCTCCGTCGTACGAGTTGCTCCAGGAACGAATGATGATCTTCATGCGCGCCTTCAATGTCTCTAAAACAGAAGCCTACAAGGCCCGAGTCGCGAAAAGGTTTGAATCTTCCCTCCCCTATTTCACCAGGTCAAAATTGCAACTGAGAGAAGAAAGCTGAGGATATACCTTCACCGACCGTGCTCACTCTCCCCAACTCACACACCCCTTTCTCGCTTGTTGTCGATAGAGCCACGGCCACAAGTGCTGGATTGGACTCAAACGCAGAGCCAAAGCCGGTCAATCCCTTTGACACGCTGGACAAGCCGGACCCTGACAGGAGCCACCAGTATCGCCCGCGCTACAGTCCCGAAGTCCGATTTGAGCCGTCCAAGGAGCAACCAGCACCAGCCATCTCGACACAGTACAAGCTCAAGCCTTGGAAGGAGCCACCGGAGAAGCCAAGTCTACCAGAACCAACGAAGAAGAAACCTACGGCTGCAATCAAGACCGAGATCAACGACGACAACCGCTTTGGACGCAAGGAGATGATGGATGCCTTGTCGTTCGAGCACCCAACAGTCACTTTGGACCTTGATCGCCTATCCAGCAACGTCCACGGCGCTGTCGAGGACGACCTTATCGCCAAGACCATCGTCGAATGCATTCGTGGTGCAGTCCGGGTGGCATGGGAGACCAAGAAGCGATGCCAGATGCTCATTGGCCTGTATCTGGAGGACCTCTTCTATCCTTCATCTTCACCTGGTGCCCCTCGCCCTGCAGTGCCCGTGACTGCCATAAGCAAGGACGACCAAGGTATTCTCGACAGCCTATGCCCTCGGCTCTCGTCCAAGGAGATGAACGGCGGCGGTGACGATGTCGGCCCTGCTGGGGACGGTCAAGACGATGGATCCAATGCGCCCTTCATCCGCTCTTTCCTCTGCTTCCTGTACTCGGGTAACCTGCCTGACAAGAGTAAGATCGGTTCAGCTGTCAACACCTTCATTGGTCGTCTACAGGAGATGGGGCATCTGGAGAAGTCACAAGGGGCCAAAGCAGACACGCTCAAGAGTGTCAAGGATTACACGCCGACTTTTGTGGTTCGATCCGTCGCATCACAGCTGTCGGCCGAGCTGAAGAGGCATTACAAGCACGGAGCCAAAAAGTTGTCGGAAAAGGTAATGCACCGTATTCGTCATTTCTTACTTTTTTTTTCATTCTTGTCATCGATGTGGACAACAAAATCGAATTGAATCGCTCGTTTTCTATGTATTACCATAGGTTCAAACGATGATCAAGAAGGGACAATTGGAAAGCGATCGAAAAGTATATTTGACATCCCAGGAACCAGCGATCCAGGTTTTTGTGCGAGCGAATGCAACAACCGGCCGGCCCTGGCGTCTTTCGCCCCTGTCGTCGGAGGAGCATGGGTATATGACATTCACCGAGATCGAGCTGGCGGCCTTTCTGCACATGAGGGACGAGCTGCACCCTATCCTCAAGAAGCTCATTGGCTGCACGGACCAACAGCGGCAGCTCACCCAGGCGGAGCTGACGCAAGACTGGCTCTCATTCCAGGCGCCGGGCGTGTTGATCCAGCGCCTCATTACCCCCATCGACCCAAGGACCCCTGATGGCGATCGCCTGCGTGGGCGACAGAAGAAGGATGCTGGTATCGTGGCAGCCGTCAAGGTTGTCGAGCCTGACGAGATGCGTGCCCATATCAACACACTCCGCTGTGACGGTTTCGATCCCCGAAATTACCAGGAAAAGGGCTATTTCTTGCGCGGCTCGATCAAGACGAATGGCTATGGCTTGCAGCTTCTCGCACACAAGGTCCGCGAGCTGAACTCAGTCAAGTTCAAGCGGCACAAGACCGATGTTTTGCCAGATCGTCTGCTCACCACCACCGCCGGCACGAATGACTATTTGACCGAGGTGCACAATGTCTTCAAGTCCGCGGCCGATGTTGAGCGCCTCCTTGGCTGCACCCTGACGACATTGACAAGGCGTCATACTTGGGCCTCGACCTAGGCCAAGCGTTCGTTGTCGGAGCGTACGGCCATATGCCAAAGGACAAGAGCCCCAAGATTGGCAAGCGACGCCGCCACCGGCAGCAAAAAAAGCGCGGCAGCCGAGGCCATCGCAAAAGAGGTAGCGGCAAGGGCAAGAAGAAGAAGGTCTGTCAAGACCGAGGCGAGCGGCATATCAACTTGGCAGTCAAGCAGAAAGCTGTCGCGCAACCCACTCACAGACATAGGACTTGGATGAATCGGCAGAAGGGCGCCGACTTGAAGATACACTCCAGCCCGTCGACCACCAACACCGAGTCAACAGCACCATCAACGGTCAACCAGCCCTCAACCAGCAGCACGGAGGCAGCAACAACCGAGTCTCTCTCTATCTGCACGATTGAGTCGTCACTCCCACCCCTCCGCGGTTCCGCCGCCGACTTCGCTGCTCACGTGCAGGGACGTAAGATGCACGAGGTCCATCTGGACAAGTTTTACAACGGCCGCCGATTCAGGTCCAAGAAGTTCAAGCGGATGTCGCAGCAGGCTAGGCAGCGCGAGTTCGAATGCCTGGCAGACTCGCTCCTACGGATGATCGGCGGCTCCATTGGCGAGAAGAAGAAGGAGGAGGACAAGGTTGTGATTGGGATCGGCATGGGGCGATTCACCTCCAGTTCGGGATTATCGTCCTTGCATGGGACGTTCGAGGCTTACTTCATCCAGAAGGTAACTATTCGTCTGTTTATTGTGGGCTATTTGCAGTGCTCCAATCTAGCTACTGTTGCTAACTGACATATCCCTCGCGCTCTCTGTTATTCCATCGCGTAGGCGCGGTCGCTCGGATATCTCGTTGTTGGCGTGCACGAGTATTACACCTCAAAGAAGTGCCCAAAGTGCGAGCAGTTTGTCAGCCAGACCGAGAGCATTCGCCGCCTCAACTGCTCCCATTGCAAAAAGTATATGCACCGCGACGTGATGGCAGGACATAATATCGTCAACATTCTGCGCGGCCATGTCGAGCAGCAGCAGCGACCACTTTATCTGCATCCGGTCGACAAGGACGGCCACCACCCCTGGCTGGAGCTACTCAAGGACGCCCCAGATTCGTTGCAGCAAGCAAGCAGCAATGGTTGTCGTACTAGTCGTGCAGGTCGTGCTGGTTGCAAGCGCCAGGCAGAGGGGGATGGCGATGCCAAGGAGACCGGTGGCAAGCGCACCAAAACAACCATGGCCAAGCAAAAGGCAGCGACCACCAAGAACAAGGCGACCACCAAGAACAAGGCGACCACCAAGAACAAGGCGGCAGCGGCCAAGTAATTGGCAGGTCGATAGCTAGACTAGCTTTTTTTCACTTCGAGGTGCTCGCAAGCACCCTTGTCTACCTTCGGGTGGATTTAGATAGCTGCGCAGGCCGATGATTTCACCTTTTCGGTGACGTCATCGTAGTCCGTTGCGCGGATGTCCCGACGTTGAGCGAACCATTGTTTACCAGATCAACGATCAGCACTCAAACCGACACACATCTAACATCAACACCACACAGCAACAACAACATGTCTGACTTTGGAAGCTACGGCGGCAGCTCTATGGTGCGTGCTTCAGAAACTGTTTCTGTTCTATGTTGTTTCTGTTCTATCCGAATTCGCCAGTCGATTGGCAGGTTCAGCGGATCTTGTCAGGAATACGATCGGAAGCAGCCGCATACTTGATCTCGGACTTATGTACTAATGCAAGGCAATCATTCGTTCTTTTATCGACTCTGCATTCAATGGCCGAACGTTATCAGGAGGCCAAGAAGCAGCAGGTTATGGACCAGGTTCGCAGCGAACTTGCCCTTGCCAACGCTCAGGAGTTGATCAACGTACGTATTCGGATGCATTCTCTGCAGACTATGCGGAACGAACTTTAGCACAAACATAGTATGCAAGGACAGGGGATCTCACCTTCATCTGGGGACGGTTCGATGTTTACTTTTAATAGAAAATCAATGAGAAGTGCTTCGCCAAGTGCGTCCCAAAGCCCGGTCCTAAGCTGAGCGGTGGAGAACAGGTGCGTATCTTGCGAGTGTCTCTTGATAAATGCATCTTTTGTATGACCATGAGCTGACCAATTGCATTGTATAAAACGCTTCCTCACCTGCCGACTCCTTCTTGAACGCGCCCAATTATTACAACCATAACGACGACTAAAACGCGACAACTACTCCAATTGAACTATAACGACTATAACAACCACGACTACTGCATCAATTATAATAACTGCATCAACTGCACCAATTGCAATAACTGTACAACGACCACAACGACTGCAACAATAACGTTATTTACTGCTCTACAATGTACCTGCGGATACATTGGGGTCGTTGTTAACTGCAACATTCGACGCTTACATCCAAACAGGACTGTCTTTCCAAATGCATGGATCGCTACATGGAGGCATGGAACATCGTCTCTAGGACCTATATCAACAGAGTCCAGCGCGAGTCGCAGAACATGGGAGGTGCCGGTGGTCTTTAAATACACTTGGCTTTGTCAAATCTGTTTTCATTTCTACTATACTGCCAAATTTTTGTCTCCACCACGTCTTTTCATATTTTTTTCTTGGAAGCAGAAAGTAGTAACAATAGACCAACGTATTTTGTACCACATCGCAATAAAGCCGAACGGACTGCCTATAAACTTTCAACACAGCAGTACGTGATAATGTTGCACAAACGGCACAAAAGGCACAACGGACAGCGGATTGCCAAATTCAATCGATCGCTTTGAAATGACGCCTCTCCATTAGTCTAGTGTTCGAATCGGCCTTATATTGACCCTTGCTATCGATTTAGTGGCACATGAGGACTGGATAATTGGCCTTCGTTGGCCTGGGAGGCCTGGGCGACCTGAGGAATGCAATTGGTCTGTAAAGGAGCATCATGGTGCGGAACAAGGTTGAGAAAGAGAAGCTTTTGTGCAATGAGCACTTCAATGCATAGAATCGATGTACTTCTTCTTACTGCAACTCGCTGCAACTCTTTTTCATCCTCGACCCATCCCGAAAGGTTGACAGCCGAGAATTTGTTTATTTGTTTGATCGTTTCTTAGAGATGAAGTACGAAATATGGGGCCTTTTTCGAAAGGGGCACCAAAATAGGGCGGTTGGCAATTGAATTTGCGGTCAGGCACAGTAGACTCTTTTTTCTTTTTACGCGACCCGACCAAAGAATGCAGAAAAAAATGGGCTCCCATCGTAATACGCCTCGGCCTCATCCGCTTATCGCTCTTTGCTTCTTTCGCATCCTTGCTCATTCATATTTTATCCATGAGGATGTGAGAAAATATGAGAATATGAAAGCCAGCTCGTTGCTGGCACATGCAATTGATGCGGTTTACTATGATTTCTATGGTTACTATATTTCTTATAATTCCTTGCATTTCGATAGACCATGCGAACCTGGTGAGAACACAAGAGACCATAGAGACCATGGTGATGGAAAAGACTTTATATTTATAAAGTTGACCACCATTGGCACCACCGCTGCCACTCCCGAGCTGTGGATGCATCCTCCCTACTTTGACCCCGTTCACCCGCAAAAGCTGCATTCTTCTTCCCGAGGACGGGACAATTTACTTGTATGCTTTTCTTTTCTCTTTCTTAATCAAATTCCTTTGCAACATTCATTCCTTCCTTTCCAACCTACGTGCCTGTCTTTATTGCGTTGATTGCCTTTATTCCCCGTTGCGCCATCGTCCTCTCTCTTGCGCACTCGCCTCGTCTGTGGAACCAAGTCTCTTCATCATAGCAACACTTCCCTTCATACTCATTATAATTAACAATCAACAATGGCATGTCCAGCGGGATTCACATTCGATACATTCTCCCACAAGGGCTCCTTCGCCGCCTGTACAGAGACGCTTCAGCCTGGCGAGCGAGTCATGTTCTATGACAACGATATTGTCTGGAGCACTAAACATTTCCCTGCCAGTCGCCTGGAGCCTCTCCGACAAGTGGGAGACGTCCTTGCGGACAACGCGCTGGAGGCCTTGAAAATCAAACCAGGACAAGACGCTTACAGTGCCCTGCTTGAATACACATCTCGCCCTGAAAGCGAGCAAAAGAGTCCTGCGCCCAGACTACTCATGGAACAGCTGATGACTGTTCCTGAGTGGGTTAACTGGGAACAGGTGCGTAGGGGACAACAGGTTTACTGGTGAGTGATTATCCTCTTATCCTGTACCTTTATGTCTATGCAGTCAATCCAGCTGTCTGCATGCATTCTTCCCGACCTGTGAGCCTTGTACCTTCCATTTGACCCTAACTTTTTTTTTTCTTTTTTTTTCACACTCTTCCCGTTCTCCCGTAAACAGGCGCTACTGTCTATTCATCTCTCATGCACTCCTTCACTTCTCGCTGACTGGCGGTTTTGCGATTCCCAAGGTTACTAAGGTCCTCAACTCGACAGGCTACCTCTTCGGCAAGAGGACCAAGGAACGTGTCTACGAGACATCCCAGTTCGTGGTCGATGTCGCCCATTCCCTCGAGTACCTCCAGCCCGGTACTGGTGTGGGTTGGGCTGCCATTATCCAGGTTCGCTTCCTTCATGCGGGAGTCCGCGCTCGACTTTCGCGCATGAGTCGAGCCCATTCCAAATACTATAATATTGAAGAGCACGGCGTACCCATTAACCAAGAAGACATGCTCGGAACCCTGTTCTCGTTCTCCAACACCATGTGGAGGGTGATGGAGCTCAAGATGGGCGTCAGCATGACATACCAAGAGCGTGAGGACTTTATGCATCTATGGCGCTATGTCGGCTACATGCTGGGTGTCGACGATGTCTTGGGCGCCACCCGTAGCCCTGAACTGGCCGACGCGTGCCTCGAATCGATCTTCCTACATCTGGTCACTCCAGACGAGGAGAGCGGCCGCATTTGCACAACATTCCTCAAAAATATGTCCCCAGAGCCCGTCACCTGGAGCAAAGCGATCACAGCCATCGGGGTCCCAGACCCATTCAAGATTCACATGGCGCTGGCTGAACGGTTGTTGGGGGTCGATTTCTGGAGAGTAACCGGTCTGCCATCCATGACGCGGCGTTACCGGTACGTAACCAAGGCCATCATGTTCCTCCTCCTGCTCGACCTCTGGCTAATCACGAAGGTGCCAGGGTGGTTCGGCGTCCGGAACTCCATGATCCGAAAGGCGCAGGCATGGTGGATTGCGATGTATATTGGCAAAAAACGCTCGAAGTTTGTACTGAAGGTGATGCCGAAGGAGTCGCCGCAGGATTGGAGCGATGCCTCAAGCAATCAAGTAGTCAGCAAATCTACGGAAAAATCGCTCGTTCGTGGACGCGTTTGGCCCATGGTACTGACAGCTGGCTCTGCAGCGATCGGTATGACATTCCTGAGGCGGAGCGGTCGCTCTCGCGCTCGGATGCTTCGCTTCATCTAATTCAGTACATAGTATTCATTCGCAATTGTAATAAAAAAAAGGTCCTGCGAAAACTGGTCAACCAGCCAATCAGTCGCATTACTCATTTCAAACTTTCGTCAGGCTGAGCTGGGACCGTGCTCAGCCTAAGAGAACCGTAGTGTCTATCTTCCATCATTTTCTATACGGCTACACTTTTTTCTTTTTTTTTTCTTTTTTCGCTGCCTTTTGGTACCAACTGCTATCACTGGCAAGCACTTGAAGGATAGATCGAGGTACAAGGGCTGCTGAATATACTTCACGATCAACAATGCCACACAACACCAAGCATTACGACACCCTCGGCGTATCGCCTACTGCTACCGAAACCGAAATCAAAAAGGTAGCAAAAGGTGATCTCAGGAATGAATCTTCATTCTAAATGCAAAAAAAAAAAAAACTTTGAGCCAAGAATGAATTAGCTATCAATTTCTAACCCTCAGGGCCTTGGACAATGCAGGCTTACAGGAAACTAGCCATCAAGTACCATCCGGACAAGAATCCTGATGCCGGGGACAAGTTCAAAGACATCAGGTACCTTTTAGCTGAACGTTAAAGTGCTGCCTGTAATCTAGAAATTTCTACTGAGCGGCAATCTTACGGCTCCTCCTTGTGCATAATAGTCATGCCTATGAAATACTAAGCGATCCAGAAAAACGAGAGTCGTACGACCGATATGGCGACGAAGACCCTTTAGACGTAGCTGGATGGGGTGCCGCCATGGACCCAACGGATGTGTTTGCGCAATTGTTCGGTGATGTTGCTGGTTCCTTTGGAAATCCAATGAATAATAAGCGACCGCGCAAGGGCGAAGATCTGATTCACAAGTACAGTCTCTCTCTGGAGGAACTCTACATTGGGAAGAAGGTCAAATTCTCGCTGCAAAAGAATGTCATCTGTAGACAATGCCAAGGGTAAAATCCTCGTATCGTCGAGTACACGATTGAAAGGCGCCTTGGTCAGTCAAACTAATGAATCGATTCGAATTTCTATACTTACAACTAAATAGCAAGGGCGGTAAACCGGGGTCCGTCAAGAGATGTAGTGCCTGCAATGGCCTCGGTACCAAAGTCGCCACTCGCCAGATGGGACCAGGAGTGATAACGCAGACGCAAAGTACCTGCGCTTCATGTAGGCTGTCTAGGGTCTCTCACTTTTTTTTTTTTTTTTTTTTTTTTAAGTAACCTTAACGCTTATTTCTTGCATAGGTAACGGTGATGGCGAGGCTATACGCGATAAGGATCGCTGCAAGCAATGCAAGGGCGCTAAAGTTGTCAATGAGAAGAAGGCGATGGAGATCTTTATTGAGAAGGGTATGCGACACGGCGAAGAGATCATTATACGGGGTGCAGCTGACGAACAACCCAGCATCGAGTCTGGCGATGTTGTGCTGGTTCTGCAGCAGAGGCCCCATCCTGTTTTCGAGCGTCAAGGATCTGATTTGTTCTGTAAAGTCAGGATCAGCCTCGCCGAAGCTCTCTGCGGATTCTCAAAGATTCTGCTGACCCATCTCGACGGCCGCGGCATTCATGTTGAACAACCTGCTGGGCAAGTTATCAAACCAGGAGATACCAAGCGCATCACTGGAGAAGGAATGCCGCATCGCAAGCAGCCAGTTGACAAGGGTGACCTCTACATCGCCTTCGATATTGAATTCCCGGAAAGCAACTGGTTGACGCCTGAAAAGTTGAAGGTGTGCTTTTGATCCCATGGCTGTTTTTGTCTCTCAAAGCACGACACTGACTTTCTTTATTATACGCTTCTTTTTTGCTCTATACCAAAGCACCTTGAGCCACTGCTACCCGATCGCGGTGAAGCACCTGCGGTGCCCGAGCTTGTTGACCATTACGAACTCTCTGATGCCAGTATGAAGGACTTTGGCGCTAGGCAATCCCACGCTGGCAATGCATACGACTCAGACAACGAATCCGAGGTTTAATACGGCCCGCAAGAAGGAGTACAGTGCGCGCAATCATGAAAGTCCTATAGCTATTTGCATGAATGATATACAATCCCATGCCTCCGCGATGAAATAAAAGCGACTACGTCACATGTCTGGTCTCGACCTCGACCACAACTTCATCTCCCCTCAGTCGTTCCACCGTGCTGGATGCACTCGTGCCCAGCATCGCATCGCCCCTCATCATATTCTTTCCCGTATAGTACATCGCTTTTGTAAAGTATCATTCGCTTTTTCATCGTCGGCCACCCTCTTCCACATATACACATCATGACTGGAACCCCTCCTGGTAAAAAAAAAAAAAAAAAAAACTCAATACCTCGTACTTCGCGTATATTGTGCATCGCCTCTTTTTGAAAAGGATGGGTAAATCATCAAAGTAATCAGTAAGTGTACCCTTCTTCATAACCAACGAACATAGCTGGCTGGGAGAGCCTGAACGAACGGCAGACGAGTTTGCTCATGGAACAACGGAGGGAGATTGACAATGCAGAAGCAGGTATGCCCACAAACACGCCCGTCGGGTCCAAGATCATATCACCATTGTTCTGGTTTGGTGACAAGGCCGTGAATATCAGACACACTTACATGAATGCCCTTCCTTCCCTTCGTCCATAGGCATTCTGAATAATGCTCAATCACTCCTCGGCCCCGACACTGTCAATTCGCTCTCAGGACTCGTCAACCCACAAACTCTCGCCGTTTTTCGCGATCAGGACCGATGGAAGAAGCTTTCTCGAGCAGGATCTCAATCAGCCTCGGTACCTATCAATAACGATGTCTTGAAGATATCGACTTCGTGGACAGGAATCCGATCGCAGCTGGATGCCGAGGGTATGCTTACTTTCCCACGGGTACACCCAATAGAATAGCGCAGACGATCCACAGCGAGTAGTACTTATACTTTACCGTCATCTCCTGCTTCCCAACCAACTTAGAACATTGCGAGCTTTCGGAAAAGGTTTCCCAGTCGAAATCAAAGACACCGACCGCTTCACGTTTGGAATATAAGGAGATGAGGACTTATGGTGGAATGCCCATGTCGGACGACTTGGTGGTGGTTACATGCACCAGCTGCGATAAACCCATGATCCCGAGCGCGTACAAGGAACATCGAGGTGAATATCTTTCGAGAAAGTTAGCTGCTTGTTGTCTGCTTTGTTCTTTTCCGGCATATCATTTAATTTTCTGTGCTTCGGACCTACAGCAAAATGCAAGGCCCAGTTGGCTGAAGCATCAGCCGAGTCACCTTTGGTGATTCGAACAGATATCCAGGACAAGAAGGCAGATACATCCAGAATAAAGAAGAGGAAAGAGTCTACGACTATGGAAGGTAATTAAGACTGATCAAGTTCATTAGTTGACATATGATTATACCTGCATGCGATGGAGATCAACTGACAAGCGTTTGTGTTGGAATAAAGAACCTGAGACGCCATTATCAACAGTCGAAATGTCACCGCCACCCACTCCTGAGAAGAAGCCTCACGAAAAGAAACAAAAGGTTGCGAAGCCGCCAAAGGTCAAGCCTCCTGGTCGAATTAAGGGCCCATTGGACCTGGACAAACAGTGTGGTGTGGTTATGATCCCTGGTGGACCTCCCTGCGCTCGCTCACTGACCTGTAAAAGTCATTCTATGTCCTCAAAGCGAGCAGTGGAGGGTCGTTCTCGGCCATATGACGTATTGCTTGGAATGTATCAAAAGAAACCTGTACCAGGTACGTTTCCATTGTACTTGCTTTCGTGTGAGATGAGGCATCCTTCTGGCCGGAATATTAATTTTGCTTTCTTACTCAAATAGTCAAAGACGAAAAGGCCAACCGAGACTCTGAGGTTCCTCTTGCCGAAAAGGAGGATGTTAACGTGGATTCAGATGAGGAATATAACGATCTACTAGATGCAGTTAGGAGTTACGAACCACAACCCTTGGCTACGCGCCCGACGACATATATTCGCAGACGTAACAAATGCCACAGGATCCGGGAGCTGCTCATGGATGCACTCAAAGGACCATGCAGGCCGATTCTTCCAGGCGGATCGGCGCACGAACAATCATCAATGCACCTTTGAATTTAAATTGGTTTTTTCATGCCTGCTTTTTCGCTATTTTGTCTTTTGTGCATGACGATCGTCTTGGTCTTTTTGCTTCCTTATTCTCACTCTTGTAAAATCCTGTACTTCTAATTGATCGCGAATAAACTGAGCTGAAGAGCGCACGCCGATTTCCCTCCAAATATTCCTTTCTTGAAGCAATGATGACAGGGGCCAAATCATGCTCTTTGAAAGCCAGAACATGGACTAAACGACGCATGTATTCCTGCAACATCTCTGAGTATGCCAAAGCGTAGATCTTGAAGTTCATTAGACTCTTTTCCGAGAATAGTCAAAGCCATATATTTGTTGGGTCTGTAGAAAGATGAAAAGGGGCGAAATACCTAAGGTAATCCGCTTCCTGCTGTATCCTGAAGTACAAAACGGCTCATGTTCTCAGTCTGGTTTGCCTCCTAGTAAACTTCTCTCCCATGGCTTTTTTAGCATACTTATTTTTTTTTTCTAGGAGGTGGAGCGCAGACAGTTCATGAACAGATCGTAAGAATATGAATATGTGTAAATGGGAGGGATATTACGCTTATTGACAGGCCCAGTGACAGGAATAATATCTCCTGGGATCAAAGACGGAAAAGTGAGCGCTGATTGGGACCAAGGGCACTTTTCGTCTTTTACTTGTTAAGTTGAGCAGGGAGAGCGGCCATCCACGCTTTTTATTTCCTCAACGACCTGCACCCCGTCTGCGCACCTTTTCTCTTCTTCGTGGATATTCTCATCACGAATCGTGATTCCTCCGAACATGCAGGTCTTGCCTCGTATCCTTTTTTTTTTTGTTTGCGCCCATCAGTATATCGTTTAAAGGGGTAGACGATTCGCCCTGTGTGCTTTCCCAGCGGTAGTAAGTATTGCATAGTTCAGAGGTAATCAGCTAAGCGAATTTATATACATTAAAACATGGTGGCCGCACAGTCATGGTCTTTCGAGAGAACAAGTAAAAAAAAGAGTCGCTTCAATAATCAGCGTCGCAGATTTCTAGGGATTCTCAGCTCATAGTTGCCTGTATTCCTGCCTTTTTATGGATCACTTCAAGGCGCACAACCTACTGACGAGAGGAAGGGAGGCTCTCCGGTGTATGTGGCCTGTACATTGAGAACTGCTGTGCTTCTGTAAGAGATAAGCGAGTTGCCTGAGTGAACGAGTATAATGATTTTTTAGGAGGCAGAGGTAACAAGATGGACTGTAGGACGGAAGATTCAAGTTGAGCTGTCTATGTATTCATCCATGCGCGTGCAATCAGAGAGCGAGAGTTTGAAAGGGTTTGTGGATAATGAAAGCCGTCGTTGTGTTTCCTTACTGTAGTCCATTTAGTAGTGTCGATGTTTCCCATCATCTTCCATCCTCCTTGCGGCGAGTTCTCCTAATACTCTGTATCCAAGGTCAAAAAATGAGCAGCAAGGATCCTGTGGTGGATATGCTATCGTGGCATCGGATCTCATCGGACACTTTATTTTAAGTAGACCAGATATCACGCACGAGGATCTTGAATTGTTTCTTTTTTAAAGAAAAGAAAAAAAACTCCCTGTAGGAGTAGACCAAGTGTAATAATTGGAAGAGGCTCTTTCTTGTACGCGTCCAAATGGGATGGTGGTGCAGATGCAGATGTGGTCTGTGCGCAAAGGCATGTCTGCACTGCTGTGGTTTTTCATACATACTGTGCACATGTTTATCGACAATGCCCCAAATGGGCATATTGCGTGTATAGGCAAGTGTACGAGTATGCGCAAGTGTGAGCATTTTGCGCATGCGAAGGCCCACTCTGTCTCGTCCTGTCTTTTCTTTCTGTTTCTACTTTCCCTTCTTGTTTCTCCTTCTTTCCTCCTTCTTTTCTTCACCCCATCGCACAGGACTGTCATCCACGCCACCACTCTCTTGTCGCGCATACTTCTCCACTTCTCTCTCTCTCTTTATCTTATCCTTTCATTACTTTTTCCCTACTCCCTGCCTTCTTGTCTGTCTGCACTACTCGCATCGCTCGCTCGCTCAATCCAGCCATCCGTTCAGGTCAAACGCCTCAGTCAACTATATCCTCATATCATACAGTACAAGACACACGTTACACGTCGACATCGACTCTTAATAGCGCTGCACAATCGACGGCATCCAACCTCGTCAAGCACTTGCGTTGCGTCTTTGCCACCAGTCATTCTCTAATCTCTTCAAACTCGACATCCTCAAAGTCGTTCTCTACTTCACGTATCTCAAACGCGACGTCAGTAGCAAGCTCACCGGCACAGCACATGCCTGATCTACAGCGACATACTGTCGACCTCTCGGCATGGTCTTTTTCGGCGACGATGCAGTCAGACGATGCAGTATCCAAGCAGAAGCCAGATACCTCTGACGAGAGCATGAGCGAAGGATTTAGTAGAGGAGTACCAATGTCACAACTTCCACTCTATGCAAGCATCTGGGATCAGGTACGTGCAACCGGCTCACATTCAATGTACTTGGTCCTGCAGCGGAGATGGCAAAGGGACACACCGCTCATCACCGCTAGTCATCCTATGCAATGAAATCCTACGGCAACCATCCGGTATAGACCGATCCGATCTGTCCGCTCATTGTAGTTCAAAATGTGTGTCTGTTCAACTGGCAGGGATGAGAAATTAATGCAAACGCCAAACATCCCTACACTGTGAGCAACTTCCCCCCTGTGCCATCATTCTTTATATCCACACGCCTCTCTCTAATGCCAATCCTCCGCTCGCTCACTCACTTGTTCCATTTAACCACATACTCTTCTGAACGCTGCCGCGAATATTTTATATCTCTCACCTGTCTTTGAGTATGTTTCTCCGAAGTCTTGGCAGAAAAGATAACCAGCACGTCGCAGATGCCCACACCCCTATTGCTCGTTATAATTTTTGTTGTCAACCATCGTGGGCCCCTTTTTCATGAGATTATTAGAACGTTGCAAAGATGTCCTACTATAGGCGCTCCCTCTCTCCTTCGGTGGCGGATCCTTAAATATTTGAGATTAATACAATTAACATAACCTGCCGAACATTCTCTTTCGTGTTCAATATGCCTTCGTCTTAGCCTAACTCAGTCTCGATGCACAAGCAGTCCAAATCGCTTCAAATGGACTCTCTCCGTGACAACCCCATCTTACCAGTACCCGCCGCGGATATTGTCCAGGAGCGGTGTACTGGCCGCGATTTGTTGTACGATAAATTCAAGGATTCAGAGGAGCACAAAAGAGGAACAGGGCCCGTGCAGCCTCGGGATGAATCAATGACTACCTCGACGTTTTCGCCTATGATCTACGACGAGCTACTACGTTCCGCTTCCGAGGGCAGCTCTACCCCGTGGATCCCCTCCAACCAGCATCTGCCAGCAAAATTCCGCTCAAACGCGCAGCAGCTACCTCCACTATCCAGCTCTAGTCGCCATAACAGCCGTGTTCTTCCCAATCCTATCCAACCGCCAACGACCGCTATTGCCCAAAAAATGAACACTGACAAGCAGGGCTGTATGGACGAACGGCCTACTGAGGATGCCATCCGATATGGACGATCTGTACCCGGATATGACATTTGGACGAGTAAAAGTAAACATCAGATAGCGGGTGGTATATCGGCTGGCCAGCGCAGAAAGTCAGAGTCCGTGTTGCATGATATGGCTGCGATCAACCTCGATTTCTTGTCGGGGCAATCAATCTTCAAGACACCGCCCAACGGGCGGGTGCAGTCTTCAAGCCAGCAAAGCATTGTCAGTGCGAGTCAGCACTCGTCTTATAGATTCGTCGGAGAGAGCCTTCGCATCAATCAGCGATCGGATCCTTTATCGTCAGAGTATCGTCCGCTCTCACCGGTGGACCGAGGCGCCGAGACCACTGGAAGCGATTCACGGGCACCCGTCTCTCAGCTTCAGATCACACAAAGTGATATTCGTCCCCATTTCTCGAAACTGCACTTGTCGGAGCACACATCCACGGCTTATTGCAGCAGCAAAGACTCCTATGCGATCTGCGATCTCTGCGGTGTTCAGCAGGCGACTGTTCATATGGGCAACTGTGGGCACAGGTATAGTTTTTGCAATTTTAACAGTACATTTGACCAGCTCGCAATGGTTTCCGCTAACAACGGAATCAATGGACACGGTTAGGATGTGCAATGTATGTTATGGACACGAAAGGCACCAGGCAATGCGCCTCTTCCGGGATGCGTCGCCGCCTTGCCCCTTCTGCACGCACCTTGTGATACCAGCGAAGATACAAGGTAATTCGGAAATCCGTCTACCGGAGGTTGATTCCATCAAGCAACAGCGCCATCTCTCGTTGCCCCAACTTCCGCAGCAATACCGTGGCAGTCAACATGTGCAGCAGCAGAGGTACAATAACCAGTTGGCAGAACGAGCAGGACAGTTCGGCCAAGTATCTCTGCGTTCGCATAAAGCTTCCTATCAGCATCCCGCGCCAGGGTTACCGCTTTTGCACTCAACAGCGGTTGCACCAAATGGTCCTCGTCCTCGGCCGAACCAGCAATATCCACTATACATGGTCGGTCCCTCAGGAGTGAACGAATATGCGTCAAATTTCCAACCTATGGAAAACCATGGCCCTCAGCAAGATTCAAATATAGGACTTTTTAGCCAGCCTAATCATTCCTTGGGTACCTGGAGCGAAGACGGGGATTCTGAATATAGAATGCAGGAGTTGCCGCATTTACAGTATCAGCCGTTGCAGCAACATCACACACGTTTGCAGCAGCAGCGCAATAGCTACAATCACACATTTCAGGCACAGCATGGAGTGCACGGACGTCAGGCGTATTCGCATTATGGAGGATATGGCAGCGGTGGCAAAGGGATGAACTTAGATCTGTCCCCCGCCTCGTTCCCGTGCTTGCCGAATCTTCCACCGGCAGTTCCACCGGCAGTTCCACCAACAGTTGCGAGAACAGAAGCGATCCAGTGGGCCGTTGTGCGCGTTACTAATGTAAGGTAGTCTTTGGTTTGTTTAAGAGATGTAGAAGCTGACTGAACTCCAAGGTATCAAGTATCCAATCGTAACGTGTTTTTATCTTTACTTAAACGCAATGATAGATTCCATGGGACGTCTCGCTTCAGGACATGGTTACATTCTTCTCTGGAGTCCCCCATCCGCCAGAGCATTTGCTGTCCCAGAATGTGCACATCCTTATGGACCGGGGTTCAGGCAAGACCTTCAACTCTGCCTTCGTGGAGTTATCCATAACGCCTCACCAAGCTGAAATTGTTGCAAGCGCTCGCAACTTGAAGGTGCTGAAAGGAAGAATCGTGACGGTCAAGCTGTCGAATCAGGATGAACTCATGAGATCTGTCTTCCCGAAGTGGGTCGGACAGTTCGTTCATGGCGAGCCGTTTATTCCTGAAGAGCAGATGGAGTCGCACATAGATTCTTCCAGTGATCCTAGTATGTCCGTGAATGTATTGTCAGGGCCTATGTCCGCCGAGTGCACCGAGTCGGCTGCCGATGAGCGACACCACCATAATCTGTCATCTAGCAGTTCGAGGGAGTCGATCTCCACAGCCTACGGCCTTGCAAGCGCTGCGCCCACAGCGGCAAATACGCCACCATTTGTCACGCGAGAAGAGATCAACGCATTGCTGCTTGTTTGCCGCAACTACAAGGTACCTATGCGATGACATGGTTTGCATAGGCGAGGAACGGCATTTATCTTTATAATTCTTCTCTTGAAAACAGGGCTAACATCTACTCTCAAATTCTCCACTGACAATATCAAGCTGCATTTTTCTCGAAAATGCGCAGAGCGGCCGTTTGAAAATATTCTTTCAATCATGGCCAAATATCCATGGCATAAGCCCTACCGCGTCCTGCCACTTCATCGTGATCATATATTTGAGCTCCTCAAGCTTTCGATTGAATCCCTCAGGCTGCATCTTAGCAAAGAATACAATACAATCCATCCGACGCTTCTGAATCGCATGGTCCGCTCTGCTATCCTAACCCCTGCCTTTACCGAAAGACAAAAGGCCATGGTGCTGCACGTCGCAGGGCATCTATGTCCCGAGGATATTATCGGCTGGATGACGCCTCAAGCCTCAACCGATGTGGAGGCTGACTCGGTCGTGCAAAACGCGAGCGCGGACAAGAAGACGGAGTCAGAAACGGACATCGAACAGCAGGTTGAGAATCTAGACTTCTCTGGAGATTTGACCACAACAATCAGCGCGGGTTCAGAGTTGTGGTTAACAAGAGGCGGACAATTGGCGATGGCGCAGGAGCCGATTGATGCCTCCAAAAACAATCAAAGCGCTACTGCGGTCACTCCGCTGCTGGTGGGCAAGCAGCACGGCATGGTAAATGTTGTGATTGCTGTTGAGCAGAGAAGCCCTGAAGAGTCATCGAACGGACCTCACCGACAACCGAATATCCCTGCCACAACACCCGATATCTACACTCTGCAAGAGAATTCGAGATTCTGGAATGCCGGTCTTCCAAAGTTAAAGGCGTCTATGATGAGATCCAAGTCCTCATTGTCATCTGCCTCGTCGTATGCTTCGTCGTCTGATTCTTCCTTGCCGTCGACGCCAACTCATGAGTCCCTACCACCGCTGTCGCCAATGCTGTCTTCTGCAACCGTGCCGACTACAGCAGCCCCTGAAAGCGGCGAAAAAACTAAGAATGACACCATCGTGGACGCCATCAAGGTCATCACGCAATCGACGCCACGTCTGGCGAAACCATGCACGGTGAACCAGATGGGCGCCTCACTAGTCTCGAGGGCCAACAGCGCTATGGTCTTCCGCCAGTAGCAGCGCCGTGAGGTATATGAGGCACTCTAAGGGGGAAAAAAGTGGTGCTCGGCGCTTCGTAGCCCCATGCATGTACACTGTATCCCTTACATTACCATATTACCAACCTTCTCCTTTGCAGATTGCACTTACAGCTCGTTGGCTTTTCACCAGTTTCATGCACTATATATTGCTCCCTTTCTATCTTTAATGACCTACTGCGGGTTGCTTGCTCAATAGATACAAAGTGCACTAGAACCAAAGCGCCGACACCAATAATACACTGAAAATATAAATGCTTTGTCTCCTGGTGCCATGTAATTAAAGTGTATATCTGAAGTTTGGGTGATCGCCAGCTTCACTGAACTGTGCATCGGACATGAATTGAATATCAGTCAAGTCTGTAGCCAGTCTCTTGTCGCGTCTTTAATTCTCTCGCGCGAGCATAGTTCGAAGCAGAGTAGTGGTGAGAATCAAGAGCATTATACTGCCTGCCATCACAAGATGTCCGCGTTCCGCAGAAAAATTAAGAGATATAAGAATGCGGCGAAAGTACGAGGAGCCGATCTGGAGAGGGGACAGAGAGGAAGAGAGAAAAGAAAACTTACCAAAGCGAGGAGCATCATCAGCGCGGTAAACTTGGGTACCTGCCATGGAGGCCAAGCCTCCGAAGGAGACTCCCATGGCCAGGGCGGTGGCGCGCTTTGTATGTTCAATGAAATTGTTCGTCAGCCAGGAAGTCAAGACGACACCTGTGGGGACCATACCACAGAGCGCTAATGTTACGGCTAGGTATTTGACTAGGAAGGCCAAAGGAATTTGAAAAAAGTCAGTTCGAGCACAAGACCGAGTACAGAGTCTGAAGGTATCTGGAGCAGAGGCGAAAAAGACTCACGCCAAATCAACGACGAGAGCGCGAGCAGAAGGAATCCAAGGACGGCGATGGTCGGGACGAGGATGACAAACCAGCCACGAACATTAATGCGGTCTGACCACCAAGGAATCAGAAGTGAGATGACTGCAGTGACCAGGTAAGGCGGCGTTGTCAGTAGTTGAGCGGTCGTTCTAAAATGAAAATACGGGGCGGTGGTTCAATGTTTCGTAAAACAATATTGTACATTTTAGGGAACGTTGGATCCATAGATGCTTCCGAGCATGCGAATACGGACTTACGCCTTGAAACCTAACTCGAAAATGAGCGTCGGTAAGAACAAGGTCATGCCCGAATGCGCCAGATGCAGAAATATCTGGCACAAACAAATCAAATAGATCTTAACGTCCGTTAACGCGGCCTTTGTCTCCTTCCAGGATGCCTGGGGAGAAGGATGAATATTCGTGTCCATCAGCACCCGGTTTACTGCATAGATACGTTCCTCCGGTGTCAGAAACCTGACCTCTTCGGGTGAGGGGGTCAGGACAAGCCAGGTGAAGACGGCCAAGAGGACCGTCGGGATGGCTTCGAGAATGAAGATCCATTGCCAGCCTTTGACCCCTAGTTTCCCAGAGAGGTGCGAGATTCCAGCGGCGAGGAGGCCGCCGATTGCACCGGCGAGGATATTAAAACTGAGGAAGATGGCGATTCGGAAGGAATGCTCAGAGCGTTTGTAGAAGAGGGTGATATAAAAGAGTACACCTGGGACGAAGCCGGGTAGGATTAAGTGGAGCATAAGAAGTATACGCGGTTAGAAATGTCGCTGTAAGGAAGATGCATGCAAGCTGAGGCTGTAATAGTTACCTTCTGCTGCACCAAGAGTGAAACGTGCAATGATCAAGCCAGTGAAAGATGTCACCCAGGCGAGTACAAGACTAATACTTCCCCTTATAATGAAAACAAAGATCAACGCGTGTATTAGATGAAACAGTGAATGGACTTGGACAAACGGAACGGACTTCAGGCCTACTAGGCAACCATGAGGGTAGGAATCCAGATCCGAGGCCCAATGTGCACCAGAACCATGTTCGAGTGGATCTCGAAAATACAGTACCCCAGGAAGAACGCTGCCAGGGCGCTAGGTCGAGTGGGGTCATGTACGCGTACATCCAATCAGTCAGGCAACGCTTCGAGGCCATGATCAATTACAACAAGCGTCCGTTTAAAAGCAGAGCAGGCGGTCCGCTTCCGTTTACATATTATACTGTCCATCCGTTAACTTGATATCCTCTTCCAACCCAAATAACCTCGCATTACCAATGTTGACCCTGTCCAGGTATGAGAACAAGTACAAGATCCCGAGCAACGGCAACAGGATTCCAATCGAGCTTTTTCACAATCCTTCTCTCAAGCTCCGTGTCCGGTTGGAACACATAATCGCCTTTGTAAGGATAGCCGCTGTCTTGGTTCTTCTCGCTAGGGTCATCATACTCGCGCTCGTAAGATGGTTGGCCTAAGTAAGATTTGGTCCGATACATTTCTAAGGATCCACCGACCTTGTGGCTATTTCGTTGTTGAGTAGGAGCTGGAGCGGGGCGATCGTATGAGAAGTATCCCTCATTGGGGCCTCTGCTTCCACGGCTGGCCATGGCCTCGGTGCCGTATATCTCAGCCTTGTCGCCGCCTCTCCAACCCGAGATGTTGCTCTTGATGTTCCCCATATAATATTCCTCGAAAACAGGGCACAGGTCTCTATCAAAATAGTCATGACGACGAATCCAGTCGAATCGGTTTGGATAGCATTGAGGTATATTTTTGTGGCACGGAGATTACAGAGCTGGGAACGATGGCTGAATCGAGAGTCGAAGGAGAGGTGGAAGGGGTGATCGTAATGTTAACCTTGGCCGGTTTCGGAGCCTCCATTGTAATTAGTTTTTCTATGCGTGCTAAAAAGAAAGAAGTTTCAAGAATAATAGTGCTAGTTGTAAAGAGGAAAATAGAAGTTTGAAGGACCTAAATAAAAGGTAAAGGAAGGAGGATCGGATGGAAGAAGATATTCAACAATCAGATATATTCTTCTTTTTTGTTAAGTGTGCGTATGGAATAGAGGCGAGGGACTTATAGTACGACGGAGCTAAGTAATGAGAGCCAGTAAGTTGCTGTGCTCAGCTGCTGTCAATGCTCCTGCTGCTTTACTGCGCATATTATACAGATACATGATCTTTTTAGCATTACATCCCTCAATCAGACCAGGTTCTCCCTTTAGGATCTTTCTGAAAGATCCATTGATAAGTCATTCTTGCATTTGTGCTCCGTGTGTTACTACTGAGGTGGTGGTGGAAGATGAAACGACCGAAGTGTGGTTCCATCCAGCGCCAGGTACTGGGTATAATGCCCGTGTATTGGGTCGATGATGGTAGCACAAGAAATGTCGTGTACATGCTCATTGGCTGAGATGGCGCGTTGCTGAAACAGACACGCTAGCAGCTTGGTTAAAGCTCGGTGTGAACTGCGCGCTCTAAATGCGATACTCGCCCCTCGTTTTTTTAAGATTCGTATGGCACACACACCGAGTGCCTTCCGCTTCGTCCTTTTCGTCATTCGCTTTTACTCCATTCCTACCATTCTCTGTCTCATTCAACTCTCATCCCTCCCTCATTCCTCGCTCACTAACATTCGCACTGAGGCATTTCAGTGCTTTTTTTCTTTGTGAAACGTTTACGGTGAGTATGCGTGAATGGCTATCCATGGCCTTCTACTCCCCTGTGCCTCCGTAACTACTTCGCCATTTCTCAGACGGGGCCACCTGTGGATCATGTTTGTCTGCCCATAAATGGATTTGAATACCGATATCACGGCTGTAGGGCGAGGATCATTTGGGATTCTCCACTCTCTTTACGTCCTTTATGAAACACATCCGACGATCAAACCTGTTCCCCTGGAGCATGCAAGACACGACCAGACATTTGACAGGACAGTAATACCAATTGCACACCTTGGAACCAGTAGCGCCATGAACTTTTGCAACAGCCGATGGGGGTGCTGGCAGGACAATATGATGTTCACGCGGACTCGCTTGCTTAATCCTCCGTAGATCGTAACTGCGATCGTTGTTTTTTATGCTGCTGATGCATCTTGTGCCAAAAAGACGTTGAACGTATGAGCACTATATTTATCCCTCTGTGTGCATCCCTCCTTGTGGTTCGTGCGTCTCTTTGCTTCCCTTAAGGCTCCCTCGCGCCTTACCCTGTGTTAATTTTACTATTCTGGCACACTATTCTCTTCCTCGTAAACGGTTGATAAAGCCGGATTCATTCCTGGGGCAGGCATTGGCTACCGTTCATGGTTCTCGATTTGATATGGTCATCGTCCGCCTTTAGTAACCCGGCTCCAGTGGCGTGGATCATCCTCCGGGCCCCTCTTACTCTCCTCTGCGCATACTCTCCACCACGGTTCGTCGGCTCGTTTCCTCCCCCCTCTTTTCGCAACTCGAAATGTCGTTGTGGGGATTTGCCGCCCAGGCCTAATGCGTGAGGTCCTTCGCAAAAAGGCTGCATCCCTTGATTGTATCCCGCTCTTAATTGCGCCCTGAATATCTTGTTGTTACTCCCCTTTTTCCTTCATTGCCTCCATTATTGTCTCCTCTTTTTTTATTGAGGTGCTCGATATCCTGCTTTCGTATGCACACCCCTCCCCGACTCCTGGTATTTCTCTGCCTCAAATACTGTAAGTCGCGTTGTACCCCGCTTTATAATCGGCGCGCGGGTGCTTTGAGACAACTGGGACCTCCATATAGCATTTAGAGTCTTGCTCGCTCCTGCTATAGACGCTCTATCAGGCTAGAATAGGACGACGATACGGATTTATCTGATCGGATACACCTGTCATCTCTGAGGAAAAACTTTGCCCTTGCCCCTCATTCCTTGTGGGCCCTCCGAGGCTTGATATCGATGATTTGCTGACTTGAGGACTGACCACTGCATGCTGCTTGCGTGCATCATTTTTATTCATTTCCTTGACGAAATAGCATCTCATCTCCTTGCCTCCTCTCATCAGCGTTTTGGCCTTACACGCTCTCTAACCACGGTAGGTCTTGCAATTTGCCATTGCCTATCTTTATTACCCTTTTCCCTTTTCTTCTCCCCTTCGCAATCGACACAGATACACAGATGAGGAAAAAGGCGCTCGATCCTTCATTGTTTGGAGTTGTCCTCTATCCTTTATACAACCTATCCCAATTGTTTGATCGGGTATTTCATCGGTGGGACAAACCCAATTCGGGCTCCTGGCATATCTCCTTTGTGGTACAATTATGGCAGATGCACTTGTGCATGGTTGGCCAGTGCTTAGTATCCTGGTCCATCTAAGCGTTCATTCCCTTGCTGCACCTTTTTCTTATAACCACGGCAGACTTGACACCGTTCCTCTTTTCTTTATACGATTATTTCCGCTTTATTACTTAACCTAACCCGCTAAACTTTGTCACTGCTTTCTTACTTTCCCTTTGCTTTGCTTACCTCTTGTTCGTCCGTCTTATAATCAACGACCCCTGCTCATTTGCATCGTATCCCACATTTTTATCCGCCGTTTCTGGATCTTTGTCCACTTCCGAATTATTGGACCCTAACAACCGCACGGATTCCTTCAAAAATCAATGTTATCAAACAGAGCTCTCGCGTATCAGGACCCGAAAACCAAGACATCTAGCGACCAGAGAGGTTTTCAAAATAGTCCTGATCATTCTCTTGAACAACGCGATATCGCAGAAGCCCCTTCTTCTTCTCTCAAGGCATCCGGCTCAACAGCGTGTAGTCCTGCTGTGACAGAATCTATTGTCTCAAAACCGGTGCTCGCTACTCAGAACTCGTTCTTGACTACGACATCGAGTGCATCGTCCTTTCTGTCGTCAAAGCCTTTTACAACTTCAACGCCTTCTTCCGGCTCTTCTTCACCTTCACTCTCTGCACGCGCGTTCTCGACAGCATCGACAAAGAACACGTCTTCGTTCCAAAAGGCCGACTCTGTTCCTGCGACTCTAAATACATCGATAACGGCCGATACCATCAACAAGGCAGAGGTGCCAACGACAAGTTCATACGGCTCAAATAGTCCTAGAGAAACTGCTTTGACCAAAGACAATATCCCCACAAGTCCCACAGCTACACCTACCAATTCTACTTCAAACCAGAACCGTGGGTACCTCTCCACCATGTATAGCAGCAATAACGATAACAACAGCAATGGCGTCCTGCGCAGCCCTTCGGTCAGTAGCGCCAGTGGCAGCGGCAGCGGCAGTAATGATGCCTCAACTTCGATTTCGTCTGCGACGACAATCATAACCAATGTGGGTAGTATGACTGGAGGACTTGGAGGTTCCTCAGGAGTGTCGGACGTCAAGCTAAAGAGGTTTTTGGAACACAATCAGCGGCTCAAGGAACAGCTCGAGATGCGCCGCATCACCGTCTCGGAGGCGAGTCAAAGGTAAGGAAGAGAAATAGAGAGAAAAAAAAAGACAGGGTGCATTGTGAGCCGATATGCGTTTTTATCGCACCACTAGACCACTAGACGAGAAAAAACTGACGTAACTCACTTTTGTTCTTAACTCGATGATAGCTTGATCAAGTTTGTTACGAGCACCAAGGACTCCTTGATGCCGAATCAGTGGGGAAACGCATCTTCGGATCCCTTTTTGAAACAGTCTTCTGGATGCTGTACCGTTTCTTAAATCGGGCGTCCGTTTATTTTTCATAGGTCCCCTTTAGTATGCTACTGCTGCTGCTTCTTTTTTTTTTTTTTTTTTTCAACCATCTTAAAGTTACATAGTAATACTAGTTTGCAACAGAGGCAGAACTACAGGAGTATACGAAAATCCTGTGGACCAAGTCCTGTCAGGTTCCTCAGCCGCTAGCTGGCCGTGATGCGAGAGGAAATAACAAACCCCTCCCCCTCCCCCCCTCCCGTTTACATGCAGTCTTTAGACTGGACACGATAGCTGTTAGACATCCGATGGAAATTCTATCTATTTTTCAATCTTATTTTTTGTTCCGCAAATTGAGATGCGAATGTATGACACGAAGCGGAGCAAAAGTGTTCTAAGCAGCAAGTGACAGAATTACGTTTTGCATTTTTATTGTAAGCCGTTTGTGTTGTCTCCAATTGTCATCTCATGGGAAACTAAAGTGGTCATTAAAGCATTTTCTTCGTCTGATTTTTTCTCTCTGGGGAGGGGGGTTTTTTTTTTTTTGTCCGTAACGTCAACGACCAACGTCTCCATAGATCAATAAGCGAGGTGAAAAATGGAAGGGGTATGTACAGTGTAGTAGAGTTCATTAACGGGGGGGAGGAGGGGCAAAATGAAATGGTCGTATAAAAAAAAAAGAAGGATGCCTGGCAAGATTTGCGTCTGCCGGGTGATGATGAGCAAGAAAGGTATGGGATGCAGGAATATGAAAGAATACAATGAAAGAGAAAAGAAAAATACGCGCAGGCCATATGCAATCTGCGCGTTGCAAAGTCAAAGATATGCAGATTTTTAAGCGCGAGGCGGCGACAAAGTCACAATGAGGTCTCCAACATCCTCGACGTCAATCGATTCCGTCGCCTGGTGCAGCTCGCCCATCGCGCTCGCCATCTACGAAGTGCCATGGTAGATTTTAAAAAACATATTAGCAAAAGAAAAAAAATCATTCAACGATACTCGATCCAGATGCAAATATTGAGGAAGGAGACATACCCAGCCAACCGTTCGAGGATCCACGGTCTTCTCGGCCAACACCTCGCGCACTGATGGTGCCTTGACAGAATTACCCGACGATGTTGGCGAGTGCTCCTTGTTATTAGCCAGGTTTGCTGTACCCATAGCAGCCTCGAGCACACTATTCAAAGGCGGCATATCCGCGCCGGAGGATGCCTTGACAGAGGTCATACTGCACAATTTGCGAATGGTCTGTTGAGGAAGTTTGACTGTATTAAGGGCAGAAACATATTCGTTCGATCGATTCTGGGCCTCTTGTCGCTGCAACCTCTCGAGATGAAGTGTCGATGGAATGTCAATCAGGTTCCTAAAGTAAGGAGAAGAAGAAATGTCGAGAGCAAGGTTGGTTAGTGATCAGAGCACCATATAACGCTCCAGTTTCCTTTGAAACGAAAAGCACGTAAGCTCCCGTTTGGCTATTTATATGCGCTGTATGCGACGAACGGAGGTGGGCGAGAAAGGCAGGGCATTGGGCATAGGAATTACTCGGTCGACCCATATTGGCATCTTTTCACAAGGACAGTGCTTGTCATGTATGGAACTATATGAAGGCGATGAAGCACCAGTCATAGCGTAGATAAGGAGGTATAGGGTAGAACTAATTGGCCATTCTGCCGGCTAGGGCATAGAAAAGTAGTAGCGGGATACGTAGCTGGAAGAGTTGAACAATATGCAATTCAGCCATCGGTACATGTGGCGCAGGAAAGAGAGTTTGAGCGGAATGAAGATGTCTGTGCATACAATGCAGATAGGTATGAGGGTTGGGGTATGTTGGCGTGGGTTACAGACTCTGAAGAAGAATTCGACCGTTTGAGAGCATTGACTCTCAACCCCCAACGACTTGTCGCACTGGTGCACGCATACGTAGAGAAAACATGCAAGGCATGGCAAAATAGGGGGCGAGAAGGAAAGACGGTAAAGAGTACCACGCACTGCAGCGGAACGGGTCCTTGGTTCTACAAAAGAAGGCTTACCCTGCTGTTCTCTCAACAATCTTCTGGAGCGATTCGAGTTCTCGTACTTGGCTCTGCTCGCCATACGATGCAGGCACCATTCTGTTGGCTCTACATTTCCGAAAAAAGAGATGGGTTGACGTTAGCAGGGAGGGGTCTGCATCCATCCATCCATTCACCCGTTTATTGGGCGCTGAACAAACAGCGGTACGGAGTGTTGTGCGGGGGGCAGTTGCTTCTTTAGGTAGCTATAACCCCCTTCTGTATACCCACGCCTAGTCAACTGACGATGTCCACTGAATCTACTTCCTCCACTGAGGTGCAGGACCCGCAACCTTAGTTACCCCATTCAGATATTGTTGTGGACGTTGAGGACCTTGCGTCAGTTCTGAGCAAACAAAAGTACATATGAGGCTCAACAGAGAGCAAGTGCACAAATATGAACACACACACCATCTTCATCCCTATCGTAGGTCATTTAGATAGGCTTTTTTATGTTCTTCGAGAGCAGTGCCAAGACCAAGTGTTGGTACGCGCGACCGATGAGGTCCCACTGTTTACACGTCAAAAAAGTTGCTCATCCGCCAGTAATCAGCAAGAAGAGTTGCTATAACAACAGAATAAATATTTCCCGCCAAATGAGCGTGAAGATATTTTCTTGGTTTTCATGGTACGCATGTTTGCAAGGTTGCATTCATAAATCCCCCCTTTTGACCCAACCCAAAAAGGACAAGCAGGGCGTCGAGGCTCGAGCGGTGGCACATCTGCCCTTCTCTCGTAGCATCATCGCAACCATAGCAAAGTAACTTTGAAGACAATGATGTAGAATCTAGGACCACTGTAAGGAATGGTGTGTAAACCGCTGCGCCGATGATCATCTCACGGGCAGAAGAAAAATAAAAACATGAGAGCAACAAAAAGCGCGGTGAAACACCCTAGTTTCCTTCCTTTCTAACCTTCAGATATTTGGGTACGAAATGCATGATGGAGAGCGACGTCGATGGCATCGACCTCTAGGGATTGGATGGCTATCCCCCACAACCCATCATCCGCAATCTGATTGCATTTTTTTTTTGTATGTACCACATACACCTCTCCATGCGGTGCGCATGGGTACCCCAAGTCAGTCTCGCTTACCCCCACCCCCTCTGTTACATAGTAATATAAGCATTAACGTCGTATTAACGTACCCATAATGATTTCCTTGAATGCTCTCGTCCAAAAGACGTGCTCGCTCGTCCTAAAAGACATCAGATAATTCATACAAATGTTAAGAAGATCATCGAGGCGCATGTCAGAACAGGGGTATCAGATACAAAAGACAAGGGTGAGAATGATCAATTGGTTCAAGTGGGACGCTCAAATGAGACGAACGACGATCCCTCCTATATGATTTGCTGCTGGTATGTTCATGTCCCTGGGGCATTGAGATTATCGGTCTCAGGGCAAAAGTTCCCCCGTAAAGATGGGGGACAAAGGGTCCTCGAAAGTTGACTGAGTGTTTCCAATGCGGGTGGCAGCTGATGTTAGTGTGCGCACGCTAAAAAAATAAGTCATCCTGGGCATCTGCGTGCGTTCCTGAGCTGATGGATAAAAAGTGGAGTTGTAGTCTCGATATAGCAACTGAGATGAAGCTGATGAAGCTGAGAGGGCATGGGGATGTTGCGAAGCTCGCAATTGAAGGCGAAGGATGCTTGACTGGCAGCCTCATGGTGTGCAAAATGGAAGGGGAGGTTGCTGGGATGAGAGGGCATGGAGGATGGGCCGTACCTGTTCATGCTCGGCCTGTTTGCTTCCACAGCAACCCATTTGCAGGAAATGATTTTTTTTCGTGAGGATGGAGGACGGGTGAGGGAGGAAGGATCTGAATGCAGATGTAACGGAGACAGAAGGCAAGGGTGGAGAGAAGCGAAAGGAGGATGCGATGCACTGATGATTGCTCATGTAATCGCACGACAGCGCCAAAGCACACCTTCTTCCCCAAATGGAAGGCCCAAAGGAAGCCTCACTTTGCGTGAGAGAGTACTGCTACTGTTCACTCTGCGCTCCTTCAATTCAATTCCTTCTGCTGCTCCTCGCTGTCTTTTTTAATTACTAGAATTACTAGAGAGCACTCTTCGCGCAAAATGGGCAAGCCATAGATCACTCCACATACGGCCAGACTCGCATGCCCTCAACAAGCGTAGCAGACCTAGATTGCCCGCTTTTATCATCTCTCCAAGGCCCCATTGCTATCGCGGTGCCCATACTCTGTAATTATCCGTTGACCATAATCTACGCGTTCAATTCATGGAGCATACATTATGCACTGGATACTGGGCTGGGCCCTGAGCTGGGCGGAACGTTTGCGCTACTGAGCACGTGAGACGCATCCTCTCTTCTTGGTCGCAGAATCTCATTTCATAACCTCAAAACAGCTCGTCATGACAGATTCGGCCGAGGACAGGATCGAAGCAAGGTCAAGCGACATCGCCAACCGGTCTCCAGGAGTAATAGCAGTAGAGGATTCGGCCATCGCATGCGAGGATCAGCCAGCTGCTGCAGGCTCGGGCCCAAAGACTGGTATCCCCTCTAGTTCATCGAACGACAAGGAAGAAGGTGGTGCGGACGAACTTATAGAGACAGGTCAAACAGCTGGAACTGTTCAACGTGGATCCAAAAGACATAAGGAGTCAAAGCATGGCCATTACGGAGGCGAACAGCAGGCCAAGAAACAAAAGAAGCGTCTTGATCTAGTCGACATCGTAGATGACCTGAAGAGTGCAGAATATTATTTTGAGAACGGCAAGTGCACCATACCCAACATGCATTATAGTTACCAATTGGAACGTAGTGCCCGGTTCCAAGGGTGGACTTGCTCATGCTCACCCAGTCGATTGCTTTGTCAATACAGGTCTTCGGAAAATCAAGCCATATTTCTTCAAATACCAGACGTTTGCCAAGGGACGATGGCTAGGCCGCAAAGTAATCGATGTATTCAACATGGAGTTTCGGGATCGTGACAGCATCTTTTACGTATGTGAGATCGATCGTCATTATTTCAGGGATTTTCAACCCTAAGCTCATACAACGCAGTAGTTAATATCGGTCTCATTCTTTATCTCCTCTAGGAACGCGCTATCAGGGATGGACGTGTAAAGATTAATGGGGACACAGTGTCGACAGGTTATATCATCAAAAACAGCGATGTTGTCGCGCACGATATTCATCGGCACGAACCCCCTGTTGCCAACCTCCCCGTCAAAATCGTACGAGAAGATGACGGCGTGATCATTGTGGATAAGCCCAGCAGCGTGCCTGTTCATCCAAGTGGACGGTACCGACACAATACCATATTACACATCCTGATGAGGGAGCAAGGATATAAGGACCTCTACCGTATGTTTTAAACCCAAGAAGAATATTGGCACGCTTTATACAGGATTTGGCAACTCAGCATTGATCTTTTTACTATGGTTTTATAGCCGTCAATCGTTTGGATCGACTTACGTCTGGACTTATGATCATTGCCCTCTCGGTCAAGCGGGCACGTGAATTCGAATTAATGATGCAGCGGTGCGAGATCAAGAAGGAATATGTTTGCAAAGTCCTGGGACAGTTCCCGAGGTAAGTGAAAGAAATCGAGTAGTCTGTAGTGCTGGAAACGGCGATATGCTCATACCACTTCCTCTTGATTTTTAACAGCGGAATAACGGAGTGCCATGAGCCAATACATGTTGCATCATTCAAGCTAACGTTGAACACAGTCCATCCCGATGGCAAAGCCTGCTCAACCATCTTTGAGCTCCTGCGCTATGATCCCAAATCCAACACATCCATTGTACTCGCCCGACCTGTCACTGGCAGAACTCACCAGATCCGTGTTCATCTTCAATGGCTCGGATATCCAATCACCAATGATCCCCTATACCACAATCAAGATATCTGGGGAAGACTGGACGGAAAGGGCGGTATCACTGAGGAAACGGAAAAGGATCTGGTCAAGAAATTGCTTGAACGCGGAGAAATGGAGGATGAAGCCGATTTTGCGTTGGCGGCCTCGAATGTTGGCATGGTTCAGATGGACAGTGTACCGGGACACCCACAGCCTGAGTTTTGTAGGATCTGTGGGCTTCCTTCAAGAGCGGATCCGGAACCTGAAAAGAGGATCATGTATCTGCATGCATGGAAATATCAGGCAAAGGATTGGGCGTTTGAGACGGAGCTGCCGGAATGGGCCAAGGAGAGCCTGGGTTCTGACACAGCACCAGAAGGATCAAAAAGCCAAGCAAAAGATCCTGATGCACTTCAAACTTGAAAGGAATTACAACCTGCAATAAATAACATTTCTTATGCCCCAATAATTTGCAGTCATTATCAGGCTCATCCCGGCGAGAATAATTTATATGAAACATCATCTTTATTGGTCTCGCAAGATTGCACTATATCAGCTATGTATCGCACATACCTTTGGGCTGAACACTTCTAACAGTTGCTTAATGTATTTTGGTCTGGTGTTCATACCGTCGATCATTGATAGCACGATAAAATGACAAGTTGTGTAGACGGACTCTGACATCGTATGATTCTCACTGCCGCAAAGCAAAATACAGAGATAAAGAGGAGAAGGAATCCCGCCTTTTTATACATATATCTCAAGATTGAATTGCCAACAATTGAAAAACAGTCACTAATGTTCTTTTACATGCGAGAGAACTCTTTTCACTGGAGAACGGCTGTGAGCCGATTTTCCAGGTACTTCGAGTCTTCCCAGCATGATGGGTTCGTCTACATCGTTGGTTGGGTAAGAACCGAATTGAGCCGATGAAGAGTTTATTGAATAAGAGCACTCCCTCCTGTGGATTTCCAAGCAAAGTGCTGAGGCCTTGATGTTAGGGCGAAAGGAGATTTACTCGTCGACAACCTGGGTCTCGAGACCCTTGAAGGAGGTGACGGGAACGTACGAAACGTAGGTGTACAACTTCTCCTTGGCTTCCTCATCGTCGTTACGCTTGCGCGACAGGCGGACACGGATGCGGTGCTGGACGGTCTTGACACCCTTGGACCAGATCTGCTTGTTCAGGCTGGGGTCGATGCGGACATCGGAAGTGCCCATCTTAGATTGGGCAAAAGACTTGATGGCCTTGATAGCATGAGGAGCACGCTTCTTGAAGGATCTGGATATCGTAATAAAATTCAGGTATAGAGTGAGTACGGTTTGATCCGCAAAGAAAACGGAGCTGACTCCCGTATGCTGTTCCTTGCTCAATGGCGCTCCAGCATGTTGATCCTGCTGAAGATTATACAAGCGACGATACGCTGCTCGAGCTACAACTACGCCGAGCAACAGAGCGTTTCCGTGGTCCCACGACAGCTGCGCCGCATTCTTCACTCTACCAACTGTCCAATCAAAAACACGGTGCCCTGCGAGCCGCATTTTGACGGTGTCGCCCTTCGCTCGGTTGCTCGGTTGTATACCCTCATAGCGCCCTGAGTCAGACCCCCTGAGGACCGCTGGCTACCGAGCGAATCCTTGCAACAAGTATTTATTTGATGGATGGTGTATTACCTGCCGTGGACGTGCTTGTGCAAGTGAATAGTGTACTCGCGAGCGACAACGTCGTGGATGGTAGAACGCTTGGTACCCTTAGATTCCTTGGCCATTTCTAAAAAAAAGGATCAAAAAGACAAGTTGGAAGGTACTGATGAGCACTGGAACCAGATCTGTATCGTGGATTGAATAAATCCTGCTTGTTGTTGAGTCTGCTGTTCTTCGAAAACGCCTTCTCAGTATTCGGAAGATTAGATCCAGCGTAGTGCCGATTCATCAATAACATGACATCCAGTTGATAATAACTGGACACCCAATTGAGCGAAGGTTGAAGATACTGTTCCGATAGCGATCAACGAATATGTTGCTGGGTCTAAGATAGTCGAACTGGATGGATGGATAGGTCCTTGTCCCCGGATGTGTCAATCACTGGCTCATACTTGTAAAATAACGATGTGCGATAGAGAAAGAGCTCAGGAATGACGGTGCCGTTGTGAAGTACGCTAAACTATTAAATTAAGGGTCCTTGCGGCAAGCGACCTGAACAGAGCGAATTTGAAAGATCCAAAACCACTGAACGCGTTCCGCAATCGTTGTAAAAGCTATCGACCGCACGGACCGTGGATAAAAAAAACTACTATGTAATTTGGGTTACCAAGCTGTACTTAAATCCGCTGAACCAGTCGATGAGGGTGAAGAGGTATACAGGACGAGGCTTTATAAACGAAGATCCAAGGTTACCTCGATGCGCTTATTGGGACCCACATTTAACTATATTGCCGGTGCGAACTGATAGCTGAGGGTCACTGTAGTGGGAGCAGTATCCATTAGTAATCGGATAACAAACGACCCTCCAGCAAAGCCAAATCAAATCTTAAGCAAAGAATTGCAGTGCACGCTCTGTCGAAAGAGCTACAGTGTTGATCCTTGTAAGAACCTTCTACAGCAACGAATGAACGATTGCAAGTAAGCAACCTTTGATCAGCATACCTGCTCTCAGTTCTGCCAAATCAGTATAGATGATTTCGATAGTTTCAGATACCTTCGTTTTTATTCTGAGAAATAACCATGACTTACATCTAGGTTTTCGTTGACCGGTTTCTTGTAGTGAGCGGCAGTCGTCCGAGGTGGTCACTGAGGTCCAAAAACCGGCGCCAGATTCCCACGCCAAACGAGGAGCGCTTCACCCACGGTCGTGACAATTTCGTCGTTTCGCACCAGGAATAAAGCGAGGTCGTTGAATGGCCAACTGCTTTATTGGTTCTACGAGGAGTAGGAACGGGTTTCACATGGAGGGGCCGACCACCGAATCATGGAGCAAGTGAGCGTGAGAATGTACTATGGTCAAAGCGCTCTTGTTCCTCATGCATGTCTTTGCGTGATAACTGTAGGCCTGCTGTTCGGAACTCAAACAAAAGGTCATTCCGATGTAGAAACAACACATGAGGGCTAAACACGATCGATGATGGTATAATGGGCTCTTTATTATGTGAGGATAAATATTGGTAGTTGAATATAGACTATAATAAGCTGGTTCTCCTTCGCAGGTTATGACAAAGTCTTTAAATGAGAGCGGCAAAGGCACCAGTAAGGGCGGCCAAGGCTGCCATGACCTTAGGAGCAGCAAGGGCATCGGCAGAAGATGGTTTGGAGGTGGAGGTGGAGGTGGAGGTGGGTGAGGCAGTAGGAGTTGGGGCCAAGAAACCGGGCTCGGTGCCGTTCATGAGAGGGGGATTAGTAATGTTCTGGTTGGTGTAGCCAGTGGACTTGGCAACAACGTCAAAGACGTTGGCAACTGTGGCATTGGCATCCTGGCGGCCCAAATTTCCGAGGTCCCAGTTGGACTCGACGGTTGAAAGGAGCGAGTAATGGGTATAGAAGGTCGAGTCGGTGGTGTTCTTAAAGTTAGCAACAACATCTCCGAGGAGCATGGTCCAGACGCGGTTTTCGATCTTATAGGTCTCAGTTTCGTCAAAGGTGATGACGACCAAGGTGTTGTTGATGAAGGACTTGTTGCTGAGCAAGGGGGGCAAGAAGGAAGTCAACCACTTGGAGGCATCGGCAACGGTGGTGTTGTGTCCATCGTTGATCATGTTAGGAGTGTAGAAGGCGTAGTTGGGGATATTGCCGGCAGCGATATCGGTTTGGAGCTGGGTAGCAGGAACGACATTAGCGCAGCGGGTAGCGTTGGTGGCGATTGAGTCGTAGATGATGAAGGGGTTGTGCTTGCGGAAGTAGAGACCGTTGTTCTGAAAGTCTCTGTAGCAGGCAGTGGGGGCATCCTCCTGGTAGGCCTTCCAGGTGAGGTTCTTCTTCTCCAAGAGATCGACGATGGTGGTGTAGTTGGAGGGGATGGCGTAGAAAGCGTCGTCGTTCATGCCGAAGTAGTCGCCACCCGCGGCAGCGATGTAGTTAGGCTCGGAGGGGTGGGTAACGCCGTAGTATTTGTCCAAGAGAACACCCTGGGAAATGAAAGCCTGGAGAGCGGGATCCGAGGCGGCCAAGGTGTAATCCTGTTTGGTGATAAAAAAAAAAAAAGGCGGTTGTAACCAGTTAAGAAACTGATCGACCTACAGTTACAGCAATCAATATTAACGTGAACCTAGGATGGGTTGGTTGCTTACAGTGTTCTCGAGGAAGACGATGAAGATGTGGTCAAAGACCTTTCCCTTGATGGCAGTCTGGGCGGCGGCAGCAGCAACGAGGGCCAAGGAGACAATGGACTTGAACAACATGGTGCGGTTGGGGGGTATTCTTGTGTGTGGAGATGGAGATGAGAAGCAGAAGGGAAGTTCTGAAATGGTGCTTGGAGGATTCTTTCGAAGAAGAGGAGGAAGTCTTTATATGGTAGAAGCTGTCTTGATGCACCGTACGGAACCCGGAAAAAGCTTCCCAATTCGGAACAGGAGGGTACTGCCCTCTGCCAGTCAGGATACTGAAGAGAGACACATGGGTCGACAGGATAACCTTCATGCAGGCGCTTCACGGCAAAGTGGTATAGGATAGATGGTGGAGCAGAGTGGGGAAACCCCACCGTGTCTCCTTTGGTGCTCTCAATCCGGTTTTGGATAAGAAAGTCGAGCTGGACACAGAAAAAGGAAGCAAGGAGGACACCAGAGTTGATTTTCGACCCCCGCTGCAAAGCAAACAAGCAAACAAGGGCTCTTTCTATCTCTCTTTGTCTGCACATCAGCCGTAAGCGTCCATGGACTCACATGGATATCCCTTTAGCCAATCAAGAGTTGCTCTCACTCATTGAATGTTCTCTCGAGTAGGTTCACCTTGAAATGCTATTCGCTCGTTTCCTGGGCAAGGTACGCTTATCAGAGTCAGCGAGAGCCAGTCCGTGCCATCCGATCGAAAACGTTGTCTGCTCCTGCGACTCTTATTCACCAAGACTACCCGGTCCATACATGTACCCTATGTCCATGGCATGCTACCATGCTGTTACACAAATACTTCATCCCTTCCCTTTGGCGCAGATTACAGCGGAAGTGCTCCATATTTTGCCGTCGAGTGGATCCCGAGGTAGCCAATTGATTGCACCCCTCGGACCCATGCGGTTGTTGCTCCCTCTGTCGCTGGCAGGGAAAATACTTGCAATCGCCGAGCGCCCTGCAGTTTTGCCCAAGGTCGCGGTGGATTGTTTACTTTTCTATCAACAAGTCCAACTGGTCTAATTTATCCAAATGTGCTTGCCATTTGGAAAGAGATCAGCCCAGGAAAAGGAGTTAAAGTTGAAAGAGTTCCTACTCTCAGCCAGGCAATAAATGCAGTTGCAACGAAATCCTTTTTGGATAGTCTTTCTGCTGCTCAAAGCACGTTGTGCCAAAAGTTATAGCTATCTTTTATCCGGGATACTGTCAACGGTAACGTTCTTTTTATACCCTCTCATGCTTCGCGCCTGTTGTCTCCAGCCTTCATAAAAGACCTCTCTCCAAGCCAATATCTGACTATTGATTTTTTTCTGTCTCCTTTCAATCCTCTTCTCTTCTTCATCGAGCACCTTTCCCCTCTCCAGAGCAGACCAGCAACGACCCTCAGTTTCTTTCTACCCTCAGTTCCTCCGCCATCCGTTTATTACACCCTGCATCATCATCGTCCAGAGCAATAGCGCAACGTATCACCAATGGCTATGCAGCCGCGTCAGAAGCGAATGGTCCGTAGGGCTCTCATTTCAGTTGCAGTCCTAGCAGCCGTTGTGCTGGCATTAGCAATTGGTCTGGTCTATGGACTACGATCGAGAAATCACAACAACAACAACACATCCGACTTTGCAGAAACCTGGAACAGCCCTTCAGAATTCGTCCTCAGTAAAAACTTTTCTATCACCCACACACCCACGACTCGCACCTATGACTGGACCATTTCACAGCAAACAATTGCTCCTGATGGTCTCGAGCGACCCATGCTGTTGGTCAATGGTGAGATATAACGAACATTGCTGGCCCTGATTACTTCCATTTACTAACGAAAACTGAAAGCTAAAATCTAACACGCCTTTACCAACTTTCCCTAATACTAGGAATGTTCCCTGGTCCTCTGATCGAGGCTAACACTGGCGATAGAATTGTTGTCAAGGTCACTAACAACATGGTGAATGGCACTGCTATCCATTGGCATGGGATGTTCCAAAATGGTATGTAATAGGGACCAAACGAGTCGATACATGCCTTTATTGAGATCCATACCAACATCTCTCATCCGTATTCCCTCGCTAGGCACCAACTGGATGGACGGAACCATGGGTGTGACCCAGTGCGCTATTCCTCCGGGCCAAAGCTTTACCTACAACTTCACTGTCCCGAACCAGTGGGGTACGTACTGGTGGCATGCCCACTCTGCCTCGCAATATGTCGATGGTATTGTGGGACCGCTGATCATCCACAGCCCAGATGAACCCCACCTAGACGACTACCAAGAGGACATTATCATGATGATTAGCGACTACTATCACACCGATTCCGGATCCCTTGTTTCTTGGTACCTCAGTGTTGACAGCGAGGGCACTGAGCCTATCCCCGACAATGGTCTCATCAACGGTCGCCACTCCTGGGATTGTTCTTTGGATGCGCAGGCCCTCTTCCCCACTGACAGCAAGTGCACACCAGGCGCACCCATGTCTGTGTTTGAATTCATGGCCGGGACTACATATCGAGTCCGTATCATTAATACCGGTGCCTTTGCAGATTTCCAGTTCTCGATCGATAACCACACCTTGTCCGTGATTGAAGCCGATGGCGTCGATATGCAGCCCGTCATCGTCCAGCGCATCCCTATTCATGTTGCCCAACGCTATTCTGTCCTTGTGCACGCAAACCAATCCGTTGGAAACTACTGGGTCCGCGCCACTATGAACACCGAGTGCTTTAATGCTCCCAACCCAGCTTTGGACGAGCACATCAAGGCCATTATCCATTACGCTGGGGCACCCACTATTCAGCAAGCGGACTCGGTGGATTGGGGTGCTTCCGGTTGGTCTCCCACTTGTGTTGACTTAAGCTTGGAAATGCTGAAGCCCTACTTTGCCCAGCCTGCACCCAACGCAACTGTCCAGATCCATATTGCCACGTCCTTCCAAACCGTCCGCAGCGACCATGTCAACTTGGGCTACGTGAATGGTACATCCTGGACGCCGCTCATGAACGACACCACTCTTTACCAGGCTCAGAAGAGCATCACCGCATACGATGCCTCTCAATTGGTGGTGACCCTGAATTCGACCGGAGTTGTTGAGCTGGTTATTAACAACTATGACGAAGGCGCACATCCCTTCCATTTCCACGGCCACAATTTCTATGTTCTGGGCTGGGGTGGTGGCAACTATATCCCCGGTAAGTCGCCACTAGAGCTGACGAATCCGCTGAGGCGCGACACCAGTACGGTTCCTTCGTTTGGATACACCGTCATTCGTTTTGTAAACGACAATCCAGGTCTGTGGGCCCTTCACTGTCATATCGAATGGCATATGGAGGCAGGCCTCATGATGCAGATCGAGTCACTTCCTCAAGTGATCAAGACCTTTGAGATCCCTCCGGAAATGCCTGCTATGTGTGCTTTCAAGTCCAGCCCATAAAGAACTACCATTCAGTTTATACCATCAGTATTGTAATAAAACCTCTTGACATATAGAGGCGATAGCTTATCAAATATTCTCATGAAGATCTTGGATGCTTTATTCGTGTTGCCTTTATTGCCTTCATGGGATCTCTAGTGCAATGTGTGATAACTAATATGGTATCTTTATCTAAACAAATCTATGCGGACAAAATTGCAAAGGTATAAGAGACGTGGTGCACGAGTCATTTGGCTGTGCGGACGATTATCATGTATCCCGATACTTACGCAGATGGTTTGGGAGGTTCATATCCTTCTACTTTAGCTCCCTCCGGAATCTCAGTTGCATCGACAGGTCCGTTTTTCTTGATATGCCGCAAGACACCTATACATAGCATAGCAGTTTATTGAATGAGCGCCATAATAAATATATATATAAAAGGTCGAAGGTATGTGAAATAAAAACATCCAAAGATACTTTCAAGTGGCCATGCTTACCGTCCAGAATGAATGCGGTCAGACCCCAGATAGTGATCTGCTCCTGCTCAATGTTCCACACCCGATACTGGAATTTTGAATTCCTGAACGGGACCAGGGTTCCCTTTTTCGGGTTGATAAGATCCTGTATCGGCACCGTAAACACTCTGTCGACTTCACCTTTGTTGAAAACGATCGACTCGATGTCCTCAATGGGCTCCTTGATGAACCCTACGAAGGGGTGGACTTTCATGGTGCAGTCCTTGTTGGGCATCGGCGCATACTCTCCAAGAACCTCGATCTGATCCCGCGACACTGAAATCTCCTCTTCCATCTCGCGCAGTGCCGTGTCGAGGATATTCTTATCTGTCGGATCGCGTTTTCCTCCTGGGAAACTAAAAAAAAAAAAAAAAAAAAAAAAAAAAGAAAGCGTTCAGTGAAAAGTACTCCAGACTTTCTGTTCCTTGTATCCGATTTATGAGATGAATGTTACCTGACTTCTCCACGATGATTTCTCATGTTGTTGGCGCGGATAGTGAATAGGACACTCGGAACTCCTTTGTAAATGCAAAGCGGCTATTTCCAAGAACGAAATACCACGTCAGCGCCTGATCGTTCCTCGCTGTATCCGTTGTTCGATTGACATCCTGTTCGTACGTCCTACCATAAATACGCCGGCCTGGCGCACAGGATCTTCTTTACAAAACACAAAGTATGCGCTTGTATTCGCCTTTTCCTCAAGCCGTTTCTTGCAGTGATCCAAAAAGGCACGATCATACTGGATTGGATACTGAGAAGAGATAGCCGTTGCCCCTGCTGACGAGTAGTATCTCTTCTGGAACTCAGCTTTGTATCGCGTAGGGCGTTGGTGGCGGTGATGCCAGGGTGGCTCGGTCGAGGTAGTAGCAGAGATGTCCTGATAGATTGTCTGCGATCGGTTCACAAGGACAGACGAATGCCGCTGACAGGATCGCAATGAGAGCTGCAGCATGGGCCGAATGAGACTTCTGCTTCTGGAGATGATGCGTCCTGTTGATGGCATTTCGGGGTCGTAATGGCGATACGCGTGTATCCTTCACAAACAGTTGGCCGCGACGCTGCTCAAAATTACTGACCCAATCTCAACCCCCAACAGCAAGGACTGCCCAAGGCAATGTTTGCCGCGTGCCGTGCTCTCGAATATCGACGCGACTAGCCCTTCCTGTAGCGCGAGGGATATGAAATGGAATGGACGCCTTCTTCTCGGGCTCTGCTGTATTCCATGTCAAACCAGATTCGTCCTTCATCCAGAACTTCGGTAGATTCATGTTCAGGTGCGATATATCCTGCCACGAGTCGCATCCTCGAATACTTGGAATTCAAAATGTCGCTAGACTACATATTTTTCTTCTCTTTGTATGCCCTTAGAATTATCCCATGCATGATTTGAAGCACTTGATGACTAACCTTATGCGCCGTAGGAGTTGTGGGTCACAAAAACGGGGGCTGGCCTCTGCCACTGCCACTGCTCAACCTTCACAAAACATCTTCACTTCCGCCACCGATTAACACATCAATTCCTCGCCATGAAGGCCTCGACAATGTTTATTGCCGATCTAGCAGCTCTTGCTACCTCAGTATCTGTCCGAAGAACATGTTCCCGACGGCAAATCAGCCGAACCAGTGCTTGCAGACTCCTATCATATCCCTTAACGCGGGACGCGGCCGATACATACTTCTAATCAGCGAGGAAGCTGAAACATCCGAGAACAACGCGTGAAGAAAAGACCTCCTCTCGTAAGCCCAGGATATGGCTGCCGCTGCTGTTCCGTCCCTAGACGAGCAAAAGATTATCTTGGACACTCACAATGAAAAACACGCTCACCACTGAACCCCTCCGTCGACATGAAACGCGAAGACTGCTAGCTTGATGGTAACTGGATTCAACCATATGTGTTCAAGTACAGCGGAGGACCGGTATGTCTTTATTTATTTATTTATTTTTTTTTTTGGGGGGGGGGGTTATGAATTGGCCAGCATCCTCATGCCTCTTGAATCTTTTGCATGGCATGTAGTACGGAGAGAGCCTTGCAGCCGGATACAAGGACTTTAAATCCGCCATTAAAGCATGGTATGGCGAGATCAAGGCCTACGGCTCTTATTGTGGTCCATCATTTCAGCTGCTTACAGATAACTGATCTGGTTTACCGAGATCGTTTTACTCAAGTCGTGTAAAAGTCAATTAAGTCAATTGGTTGCGCTAAGAAAATGCGCTTGCACTGGAACATTTACATCTGCAACTACGACCCTCCAGGCAACATTCTGAACACCAATGATACGCCCTTCAGAAGCAGCATTTTACTTCCTTCGCCCTAGTCAATACACCGTTTTATGTCGTTCTCATTATACCCCTGTATGACTTGCTAATATACCCTTCCTCCTCAAAGTTTCGTGCACTGTGCACGAGGTTTCTAGGAGCCGCGTAACAAGAGGACTTTGCGTGCGCCTTTATTATTAAACGCTATGAGTAAATGTCCACGTACCCCTAGAGCGTAAAGACCCATCGCGCTCAGACCAATAACGCGTCAAAATTGTATTCATCTGGATCAACATAATCGATAGAACTACGCGTCAGAAATGGGCAGAAAATGGGTTGAGTACCATAGCTCTCATGTGCTGGGTCAATGGGCACCTTGTAGGTCAATTGAACAGCGAGGAATACCAATCAACTGCTATATCTGTAATCTGCGTCCACTTCACGGCCCTAGTCCTGCATAAACAAGCCCATACCAGAACTGGTGTGTAGCGATGTTTGGGCCGTTGTGCGCAGTCCTTGCTCTCGCTGTGCTTCGCCACTTCATTGCCTTCTGTTGCTCGGTCGCTATATTTAAATTTCTTTCATTGCGGGGGACTTCAGGTATTCCCGTGGCCTCATCAGGTTTTTTTGTTTACCCATTCGATCGTTGAGTCCCAGTATTTGCTACAGCACGTACAAGGACAAATTTATCCTTGGGCTTTGTCGCGCCCTCTTTTTTCCCCTTTTCCTTCGCGGCCGCGCGATCGCGTGCATGGCCCGTTTATTATTTATTTTTTAGTCGAGTCACTGATCCTCTCGGAATATTGTTTGGGGCAGGCTGAGCATGAGAGGCACTGCGAGTAGAATATAGAGCTAGTACGGGGGTGCCAAAAATGACCAATGGATGCTAGCAACTAAGGACCTCCACGCCCTGTGCCTTGCTGTGATGGCTCTGTTCATTGTTCGGATACATGTGTTTTGTTGTTTGTGTTCTATTTCTAAGCAACTTGTGAACTTGAGCGGGTGTACCATTTAGAGTGTCGATGTCCGCGCAAATTACTCACGTCGAGTGAGTGTGGCGATGCTTTTTGGACACAGGATCAAGGGGAGAACCAGTTACCTGACCCTTCATCTTTCTCGTGGCTCCTTAAAAATCTATTGTCGACGCTAGCTCGTCTCCATCCCGTAGAACTCAGGGCACTCTCTTTCCCCTGTACAAGCCATCTGAGGGCTTAGGAGGAGAGGATGTCGATCACTAAGCATGCATCTGAACCATAGTAATAGGACTAAACGACGCGGGTCCCGGCATATGAAGTGGTCAGGCAACATTTTCATGCATAGATACAGAATGAAACTTTCTACAGAGAGATGCAAGGATGGTTAATAAAGGAGGATGAGGCAGGGCAGGATGGACCTAAATAGTGCCCTGTGAACGTATGGACCCTTCAGTTACTTGGGATGCGGCCTTCCTTACTTTATCGTAAGAAGTCAAGAGAGATAACGCGTGATAAAAAAAGGTAGGGAAATGCAGAGAGCCATATAGTCCGTGTATGCGGTGCATCTAGAGATTGCAAAGGGGAGAGCAGCAGAAAAGTGAGTACTCTTGTTTAATATCCCGTGGCCACCACACAGCTTTATGCATTTATATAACAAGGCCAGGACGTAAGGGCTATGGACACATGCTGAAATACCCATTAGCCCTTCGGCATAGATATGCGGCACTTTTTTTACGTATTCCAGAGTTCCACAACCCTCTACCACAAAAAGGTTTATGATGGAGGAGGAGAAAGAGATATTATCCGAGCCGTGAAAAAAGAGTGAGGATGGACAGGACTCAGGCTCAGATGTCCTTGCAGATGGACCACGAATCAACTGCCGGAGTGCCGATAGCACAATTAGCTCCTTATTTTTCCATCCATTCACCTCTTCTCGAAGAACATGGATGTATGAATCACTACCAAGACTCTATTCGGAAGAGTTGTGCTTGACGCTCTTTTATTCAATTGTTCAATTGACCAAGGCAGAAGCAGACACTGATCCGTCGTTAGTATCTTACTGTCTTACTGTCTTTGCAGTTGCTCAGAAAAGTCATCCATTACGGGCTTGTTTGCCTCTGGATCTCCTCAAACCTGGCAATTTTTGTCTGGATCGCTGTCAAAAACCATGGCTACACGGGTTCTGCGCGCGGCACAAAGTCCACAGAGCATCATAGAGCCCATTCTCCATCTACGTGGTTCTCAAATAAAAGGAGGAAGAAGCCAAGGTCGTCCATTGTGCACACGACAACTAATGACCCTCGATGGGGCTATTTTTCGAGGCACTGGAGCTATGGTGTGCGGAAGGAGAGAGGGCCAACGTGCAGGCTCATAATAATCCGTGCAACAAACGCAGCTCTGGGATCCAGCTGCATTTCAAATCATGATCGGGGATCCCTTTGAAATTATCCGCCTGTCTCATGGCCTCGAATACCGCAGCGAAGGAAAAAAATATTTTTTTTACCTCTTAAATTGTCGCTCGTTTCTTGAAGCCTAAGACAAGCCAGCAGCAGAGATGCTATAGCACGACTCAGATTAGCAGAACTTTGCAAACGGGGGCAGGCGCCCTGTCGCCAGCCTGGAGGTATTTCAACGGTCCAAACCTCGGCGATGTCAAAACGGCCAGGACACCCTCCAAAGACAAGGCGCGCCAGTGACACTGGCTGCATGTTTTACAGGGTATACTCATGCGTGAACAAGGAACAGCGATGGACGTTCTTTGCAAAACTCAGCCTCTTGATAGCTGTCCCTTTGTGCATCTGAAATCGACTTGAAAGGGTGAGAACATCATTACGATAGCATTGGCGTGTCTCAATTGGGACGTGTATGCTGATGTCCTAATCCCTATGCTAATATCACGGCTGGCGGATACGGCACATCGCACCACATCCTCGCACCACACACCCGCCCTTAAATTGGCTGTTTGCAGCATTTTTTTTTTTGTCAATTGACGCGTTCTTTTGTTTTGATGTCAAATCAGTGAGGGAATCGCCTGTGGGCGTCCCCTCGTTTGATGAGCATTCAATCGTTGTAAAACGCGATTGAGTTGAATCGAATACGATTGAAAAAGGGGAGACGGAACAAAAAATGATTCAATTAGAATGAATGGGCGATTGCTCTCCAAAGGGATATATAAGAGAAGCAAATCCCATCCATTCCTTCCCTTCTTCCTTTCAATCCTTCTTTCTGCAACATCCTTAAGCGGTCCTTCTCTCTCTATCCGCATCAGCATCAGCATCAGCATCAGCACCAATAGCTTCCTCTTCTTCCTCTTCTTCCCTTCTTCCTCTTCTTCTTCTACTACCACTACGTCTACTTGGCATTCGACCCTTACTTTATCTTGAAAAGGACAGCACGCACTAAGCGCTATTACAGCAACAAAATAAATCAACGACATTCATTCGTCACTCCTAGTGAAGATCCCCTTCAATCTCCTTCTTCGGCACCACACCATTACATACTAGCCTAAATAACGTAAATACGTCCACTACGACATCTCATCCAAACGTCGTCCCCGCACAAACCACACCGCGCACTGACGTTCTCTGCCTCGGCCCCGAGTAGCCCGCACTCCAAGACCTTTAAAACCAAGGTTCAACCTGACCTCGATTCTCAACAAACCCAGCCGACAATGCTCAGTTCCTTACTACACTCTGTGTGCCATAGCAACAACCACAACAGCAGCAATAGCTCTTTGAAAGAGACAGTCTATTCTTCCCTCCTGTCTCAAGTCCTTCAACCACAACGACAACGACAACATCAACAGCAGCAGCAACAGCAACAGAGCACTCCTTCTTCATCCCCTCAGCAAATCAACACGTCCACGATCTCGCCTCCTCGCACAATCCCTTCTTCCACAATGTCGCTGCCAATATCAACCATCTCTCCTCCTGGCTCGCCACCCTCACCAGCCATGAGCATGGAAAGCATCCACGATTTTCAATTCGACACCGCCATGCAACTGGCGCGGCGCAAGATCAAGGTCATGATTGTCGACGACAACTCCATCAACCTTTCAATCCTCTCCAGGATGCTCAAAGTGCACTTTTCAGAGACCGTCGAACTTGTTGCAGTGATGACTTCGGGTCTTGATGCGCTCGACAGACTCAACCAGGAGCAGATTGATCTCATCCTCATGGACATCGACATGCCTGTCCTTACTGGTGTTGAGACAACAGTAGCCATCCGTCAAATAACTTCGGAGTACCCGATCCTGAAAGAGAACCAGAAAGTACCCATCATTGCAGTCACGACCAGCGACCACGCAGTTCAACGCGAGATGTACCAGCGGGTCGGCATGTGCGACTGTGTCAGCAAACCCATTTCACTCTCGAAGCTGCGCCTGGCAATTGAGAACGCGATAACTTTGATGGGTCACATTGCGCCTGGTTGAGCTGATAGGGATTTCGATCGTAGCGCTGTGCTCTACTTTCTACCCTTGCTACTTCTCTTCCGAGCGAGGCGAGAAGGCGCCTGTGTGATTATTCCACGCACAAGAACCTCGGCCCCTCTTTGCTGGCGGTCGGCCGTCCATCTCGGCACCAAGCCCGGACGTCTCGAGAATCCTGCCCCTGACTATTTCCCCTGGCTAGTATCCACGGCGGCAGGAAGGACATCTTTCCCCATCATTCTCATGATTTTGAGGCACCTCGTTTGTACATAGTTTGTCGTCGATCCATTCACGGCAAGATTTGTATATATTATCCTTCGTGAATATAACTATACCCATGAGAGCGTAATACGTTGCTCAGAATAAAAGACCAGTATGTAATCGTAAACTCTTCAATGTCTGTCTCTTTTCTGCTCTTGTACCTTAACGGGAGACTCATGTTGCTCTATCCTCAAATCGGGTAGCTCGATTGAAATAAATGGGAGTGTTCCTCGATTAAGATCTAGGTGATTTGCAGGAGGTTTTAGCCAGAGCGCAAAAGATACGTTCTCATGTAATGAACGGTGCGTTTGAAATATAAGGCTCGGTTGCCGGCAGTATTTTTCATCAGACGCCCTGTGTCGATTGCTTCTTATTCTTTTGTCCGACAATGATAGATGCAACCTTAACGAGGAGTGCACAACCACTCGTTGGGCATCATTCAGAAGTGTGTCATCGAAGAATGAACAATGAACAAGGTTTTCCAGAGTTGTGGAAATAAACGACAAACACATTCGTGAGGCAATTGCGACAATTGCACCAACACTTTAGTCCCGATCCAGATCCGGTTCATTCAGGGTGTTCCAAAGAGGGACAAAATGATCTGGGACTCAGTCCCGGTCCACATAAAAAGTCTTTTGGCGGAGAGATAGGAATCTCCTGCACGTCCCCACGTGTGAAAAAAAAAATTCACGAGTGCGGTCATAGCCATTGACGCAATTATCTCCGTCGTCATTTAGACATTTAGGGGGGAAGAAATTTGTGACTCTGCAATTCTGACAATGGTCCCAAGGATGACGAGTCCCATGCTACCAGTATCTTTGAGCTATGAGGTCTTTGCTTATCGCATTCGTGTACGCATTGAACGCTGTGCGACCCAAGACGGGCGAATAGTCCGGGGAAGCAATGCGCTGATGTCGATGGTGGCTGTTTCTTTTGGGTGATCCTGGCCAGGAACAACTTAAGGGGAGATGAGAGGGCTGAAATTACATCATTACACCTGGATTATCACAGTTTTGTTTACCGCAAATGGCTAGATCCGGAGCATAGACATTTGTCCTAAGAGGATGCGCTGTGACGTGAGTGAAAATAGGGACAACCGTGCACACCCTTCCAGCCATGTCATAAGTCCGTCTTAAGTCAATAAAAGGCGTTTTTCATTTTTCGCTCTTTTTGCTGCTTTGCTTTTTTTCATTGGTAGCAGCTGCTGGACCTTGTTCCTCTTGCTCCTTCCTGACTTGAAACAGTGGTAAAGTCATCTCCGTTACTGTGGTTCTGCGATTTATAGCCTTTTCACTCTTCTTATTGACCCATCGGACTAATCTACCTATTTACTCTCTTTGGGCTAGGGTATGTGCAGGTCTCGACACACAGGTGACTTGAAGTTGCAAAGGGGAGACGAAGTTGCAAAGGGGAGACGAAGCTGCACTCCACTAGCAACGACACATATCACACTTGCACTGGCTCCTGGACCACCCTCGACTCGAATAGTGAATCGCGTACAAATAATGGTATCTGTGTACTTTATTAAACCGCTGGCAACGTGGTAAACACCGTTTACTCGCACCTGATGCTCACGATGCCCGATCCTCTGCTCCATGAGTACCATAGGCGAGGGGATGTCAAAAAAAAAAAGTATTTATCTTCTGGACTGTAGACACTCGATTGCCCGACGCACTGTTCTCTATCTGCAGATACAAGAGAATTAGAATTGCACGTTCTCTCGTATTCATCTCATCCCAGTGCTGTCGTAAAGTTCCGGGGATCGATAAGATAACTCCTACTCCGCCAGCTCTGCGCCTTTTGCGGTGAAAAAACAAAGAAAAGTGGGTCTACTCCGTCTTTTATAGCCCATCTTCCTGTGGACTGCCAATAGGGGGTAAATACTCAAGCAAAAAAAGGTGACAAGAGAGGATTGCAGCGTGTTGCCTCCTCGTCGCCGGATAACAATGCCGAACGCAGCCCTGGCGTAGAATCTAGCGTGCAAGCCCAGTACCGTCTTGAAAGTCGTTAACCAAAACCTCAAGAGCACTCTTCCCAAAGATACATCCCAATGCTTCGGAATTGGTGCAGGTCAAAGGCAGGACTGTAGTGTATAGCAATGAGAATTGTGAATGATACAGGATCAGAGATATCAGCGGATTGATTTTTTTGGTGAGACATTGTCAACTACAGGAGTTTTGCTTAACAAAATAGCCACAATTGATAATGTCTCATCAAAAAAATCAATCCTCTGATATCTCTGCTCAGGGTAGCACTGTCTTGGTGAACGTTTTATTGGTACCTCGTCCCCTGGATTTTTCTTTAAGAATGGACCAATCACAATAAGCAGTGCCACCGCCACGAAGGAAAAGAAAGGCAGGCAGATATGCTGATTACAGCTCCGTGCAGGGAACCCTATTTCGCTCACAGGGCATGCACCAATCACGCTCGTCCGCTTGTTACTTTGATACAAATGTGAACTGGCGGGGTCAATTGAGTGGCGGGAGGACGTCAATTGATATTCGACATTCACGATAAGAGGAAACTGGCAACAATGCCACACATCCAGTAAACACTGACGCGTGTAAATATCACTGCGTCATTCAACGAAAGCAACCTGTGGCAGGTCTTTCTCTTTGCTTCCCTGCTTTGCTCTTCGCACTAGACCGATCGTCAATGCTTCATTTATTCGTATTGCCCAAGTCAGCCCCAAGGGAACTAATTCGGAGTAGGAGCGCCTTCTCTGAATCTGATAAACCAAAACGGCATAAATCTTCATGAGCCGTCCGCCAAAAATGTTTTCTACTTTGTACAGTCGAGCCAAGCTGGATCAATCTTTCTCCAATTACGATTATACTCAACAACAGAACTCCTGCTTGCGTTGTGTCCTCTTTGTCGGCGTTCTGAGCACTGTTCTTTTGTACATCACATACGAGGGTTGGACTTGTAACAAACACTCTTTTGCTGAAGTCAGCGTCAAAAAAACGAGCCATCAGCTGTGTATGCATGTGAGTACAAATGCATGTACGCCTATGGTCAACTGCTCATAGTCAAGTTGGATAGCAGCAATATGCTGTATCACTGTAGTGGCGATATCGACTTAATTCACCTAGGAACGTTAACTGGCTACCTTGTAGACCCTTGTGCTCCAATGATACAGATGTTAGTAAGAAGCACGCGTCAATTATGGCAACCTCGGACGCCACCGATTTTCTTTTCTTCTGCGCAACTCTAATTCCTCGAATCGCACTTGCCAATCCCCCATTTACCATTCACAATCTCGCCTGTCATTCCTATTACCTTGCGCTGGAGTTCCTTCTATATCCACCCTAAAAGAATAGTACAGCTCCTAAGGTAGTCACCATTACACTCCTTCGCATTTTCTGTACCGCCGCATACTCTGATAGAGACGTCTCCCCTGAGTGTAGACTGAGTAGTTCCTCTTCTGTCTCCAATGGCCTCCGCTGGTTATTTGCATATTGTGAAGGTGCACAATCGCTGTGGACATTATTCTTATTCCCTCGTCCGTCCTTCGTCTTTGCAATGATATCGCCACGTACAATTGGAAAAGTCTCCTGACTTGAAGAGCATTACTCACCATTGTTTTGCCGAATGCCTGAATATTAGAGTACGACGCCAATCGTCAAGCCGACAGATTGCACAGTTTCTCAACCTGTCCCTGGCCTTTCGCACGATGGCCACTGCTATAAAGCCCAAGAAGAAGAGGATACCCTCTCCCCTTGGCTGTGATCAATGCCGAAGAAGAAAGGTAGACCTCTTAGCGTCCAGTCTGCTACATCATTATCAGCTTTGGCTGAACTGAGAATAGGCAAAATGAGATCTCCATCTGCGGTGACAAAGGCAACAGCCCTGCTGAATCCACAACGCCTAATATTGCTAAATATACTAACCTCCTAGTCAATTGGTAGACTAAATGCGACCAGGCAAAACCGGCATGCGGACCGTGTCTTCATGCTGGGCTAATGGAGTGTACATTTTTGCTCGGAAAGCCGCCACCCCCGAAGCGTAAGAAGGCGCCCAAAGAAGTTGAGATTCTGGAAGCACGTCTGGAAACCATCGAGTCTGCGTATTCTGAGCGCCTCAGCCAAATGGAATCATTGCTAAATAAGGTCATGCCAGGGAGTGTGCAGGCACTAGATCTAGCCAAACTGGGTACTTCATCATCAATACCACACGCATCTACAGCTCAGGAAACAGCAGCAAGCAATCGTGGTCGTGGACGTCAAGGGGCAGCATCAACAAGCGATAGCGAATGGGTTGACATGGACTCCTTACAGGAGGGCATACAGTCGTCTGTACCCAATAGTGAACATCGTACACCAAGTACATCAGTGGTATACACGAGGGAATTTCGTCCACTACATCCATGCGCCCATATTGCAACATCGTAGTAATATCTAGCTGTTTTTGCGTTTCAATCTTGTGTAGGTTTTGGATTTATCGTCAGGAGCCGCATTATCGCCGAATCAACCGACGAATTCAAGCGGCGGGACACCAAAGCAGGCGGACATGAAGGCCGAAATGCATGAGGGTGGATTATTCTCACCGACTTCGCGAGTGCGTGGATCTGTTTGTGTTTTGTGTAGCTGGCTTTGATCGTGGACACTCAACTAACACTACCACCCGATTTGTAGGGTGTGATATTCACCAAATTACCCTCCTCGCCTATAGTACCATCAGCTATTTCTGGAGGGGATAATTTATCAATCGAGAGCGACGGCGACGACGACAGCGAACTTGGAGAGCTGGCTGCGACAATGGATAAGCTACGGCTGTTTGATGCATCCTACTATCTCGGCAAAGGCACAATGTTATTTACATCAACAGACCAGAACCAGTTTTGGGACGAAGAGATCTCGTTTGATGTGCACGATGCTCAGGATATCTGCGTTCCGCCAGAGGCATATGTTATGCCGCCAGTCGAAGTGATTGATACACTTATCGACATCTACTATTCAGTAAGATCCTAAAAGTTTTGCTGGAGTATGGTACATTTAGGAAACGAACGGTGGCACAGATTTAACAGTTATTTACTCGTTTTCATTATATTGCAGCACTACTATGGATTTCTGCCCATGATTCAAAAGACAACACTATTGCAGGCGCTAGAGGATCGATACGAACCGCAGAGCATTTTTCTACTGAACAGCGTCTTCATGGCGGCGGCATTGACTGCAGATTGCACTCATCCATCGTGCTACTCTAACCCGAGCGATCCCAAAACATTATCCACGCCATTTTTCGAACGAGCCAGGATGGTGCTGGACTATTGCATCGGTATTCCAAGAGTATCAACGGTACAGGGGCTTATCATGCTGTCACGATATCCAAAGATCTCTGGTCTAGGGCGCCACCTTGTCCAACAGGCGGTTCTCATGGCGTCCGATCTAGGGCTTCATCGGAAATGTGACCGCTGGATCCCCGATGAGCAAGTTCAGGAGACAAGAAAGAGAGTCTTTTGGTGCGTCTATGCTATCGATAACGCCACTGCCAGCATGACAGGAAGAAGACCTTTAATTGACGATAACGAGATCGATGTGCCAATGGTGGTGCCAACTGCATCGGAGGGCGAGATCGAGTACTCGAACACACTCTTCTTGGCCCACATATGCAAGCTGTGGCGTATCTTCAGGAATGTGAAGCAATACATCTTCAACGCTGTGGAAGTTCAGGATATGGTTCCGGGAAGTCTGCCTAGAAGCTATGAGCAGCAACTCATTCAATGGCAACTGCAATTACCAGCGGCTCTCCGATTCAGTTTTGATATCAAAGTCGGAGACCCAAGAGCCATGTACAATGCGCGCGGAGGTGAGTACAGACACGGAGCAGATTTTTTCAGGCGTTGCTTCGGGAGCAGCATCGGCATAATATTAACTGTTCCCTATTGTTCATTTCAGGTGTCGCCCAAATGCTGTACGAGTCTACTCTCATTCTTCTACACAAGCCCTATCTTTCATCATCCGAATGCATCAAACGCTCGCCCTATCGATCATCGGACATTTGTATGAAGGCTGCAACAAAAATTACGGACATAGCCAGGGTGCTTGTGAACACATACAGCAGGACATTCGAAGTCACCGGAGTGCCGGAGTACTCAATGACAAACGCCATTCGGATACAAGTCATGTACATGAAGTCTCCAGACCCAAATATCGCTGAGTCGTCGCAGGCCAACTTTGAATACCTGCTACGTTTCTTTCGGGAATTTTACGCGTCGCCTCGTGCCAATCTGGATGACCAAATGATCACCTGCGTTTTGACCTTCTTTGACGAGTTTGTGCATACGATCAAGGGCCTTAGCGACTCTTCAGTTCATATATGCGCGTGTGCGATCAAGAATCTCGCCATTGCTAAGCGATCAAAAATTGTACTTGGAAAGATATCTGCTGGAGGGCATAGGGGTCGCCAGATCCCCAAGGGCGGAGACGACAGAAATCTGAGCCGGCTGGTCAGGATTGGGCGAGAGGAGCGCGCGAAAGCCCGTGTGAACTCTATGACATCACCGTCGCTGATATCGCAGGATCTTGTTGGAGCGTACAGGAAGCGCCATAATCATATGTCGCATGACAGCCAACCACCGTTCAATCTCAGTCCAAACTTACAGTCAAGTCAGCAACAGCGTCCGGGGTCCTTGACGTCATCCCCATCAACTCCTTCAGTTTCGCAGGACGATGCAGGTATCTACAACCACCCAGGGAAGGTCCAGAAAGTGTCGCAGTACGTTGGGCCGTTCGGTGGACCTATGGTGATGGAGACCTTGAACCATCATCATACGTCGAACGCTATCCTTAACCAACCGCCGTCGAATAGCGCCATACCTCAAATTGGGAGCATTTCAGCGACCGCGGACGGGGTGTTCCAGGCTTTTAATCACCAAAAACAGCAGGAGCAACAGCAAGAACTACTTCCTCCACAGATAATGTCGCCTCAGCAAGCACTGCTCATGTCCATGCATCGTCTGCAACAACGACAACAGCAACAACAGCAACAACAGCAGCAACAGCAACAGCAACAGCAACATACACACGAACAGGTACAGCAACAAATGCTCGGCCAAACAAGTTTGCCCACGACTTCCAACAATGCACCGAGCCCTTCATTTTGGGACGACTTCACTGCAGCAGACAATGCGCAAGGTACACAGCAAATCAATGCTCAGAACATAAATTCTAGTATCTTTGGCGATGATCTGAGCACTACACATACTGGAGCAGGAGGAGGTTTAATGCACCTAAACAACGTGTATGGTATATCGACGACAGTGGTCTTTAGTCCATCACAGCAGCAGCAACAGCAATTGCTGCCGCAGCATCAATCTACGCAGGAGGCGGAGACGTTTATGCTGATGAGATTAGAGTCGAGCATAAGCGACGGCGAAAAGTGTGACGAGCTTAGTGCCGTCCAAATTCAGGCCATATTGGAGCAATCGCTAGCTGAAGATACCCACAACAATCCTAATATTCTCGTCAACAACTTCGCCTCGGCGTTCCAGCAACCGCAGTTAGCGCAGAACCAGCAGCTGAAGCTTGGTGCTGCTCCTGAGGAGTTGCGCCCGACCCATTGGCACGGCATCATGTGAGAAAAGAAGGGCCATGAAAAATCATGTAAAATAAATGAATACACTGGCTATCCGCCAGTCTAAAAAGCCACGGCGTAAATTTGGACGCGTTTCAGCTGTTGTTCTCTCGATTTCAGATTTCAGGACGCGTCTTGTTTTGTCTCAGCCTTTCCTGCAGCGCCTCCACCAATACCGTTTAGTCTCCACAGTACCAACTGTCCTACAACTCAAACAACATCAGGATTGCCTTTTCTATTCCGCCAATACTCACGGCGATGTTTTCCACGCCAACACCAGGTACAAGGGCAGGAAAAACCAACAGCTGCACCGCAGATGCTGCATCCGTCTCATCGCCACCAAAATGCTATCCCTAACATCCACTACCGTTCCCTTCCCTTCCCTTGTCCCCTTTTTAATTCTCAAATGTGCAACAAACGCTTCGAATGTAAAGCGTAAGTGAGATGCCGGACGCAATACTCTTCATCTACGTTCATTATTTTAAGATTCATTTTCCAATCCATTCGCTAACCTGGATCTCCTGTCTCGGCCCATTAGGTTATGGGCAGGCGGCTCGGAGCACGTCAAAGTATATGTTAGAGTACGGCCACCAAATGACCGTGAGCTGGCCTCAGAGGGATACACAGGCGGTAGTCAGGGATCCTCCACCACACCTACGATCCAGGTTCAGGAACCAAAGTGTGTTTTATAGCCGTACTTCATTCGCGTCTGCCGTCTGGATGCATACCCGGAGTGCCTTGCTAACCGTTCGCCCCATTATCGGTTGTAGTCGTGTTATTATAGGTGCGGGATCAAAATTGGATACGTTCACGTATGACTGCGTCGGAGGAGAATCCACAGTTCAGGAACAGGTCTTTAAGTACGTTTTTATTTATAAGGACATATCGCATTGCAGCAACGATGCCATCAGGTTGCACCGGCTCATTGAATTAACGCCAATATGCTACTTCACGACCTTACAGCGACGTAGGGAAGACGATTGTTGAGCAGTGCGTCAAGGGATACAATGGAGTACGCATGAGATTTGTTGGAGATGTCATGGAAGACATGGGCTGCTGGACTACGAGTAGAAACACTGACACAGACAACGACTTCTTACGCTCGATAGACAATTTTTGCGTACGGCCAAACGGGTAGCGGCAAAACATATACAATGCAGGGACCAACCTCCATGACAAGCATCGTGAACCATAAGGAGCGAGGCATCATTCCACGATGCTTAGAATATCGTATGTTATCGCGATACGACAAGCGAGTTCTATTTATGAAAAGCATAACTTTGTCCACATGGAGAAAAGTGCTCCACCTACTAACAATCTGCTATTGGTTATTGTATGTGCAGTATTCGAACTTATAGCACAGGAGGAACAGATGATAAGTTCTGTAAAGTATCTCTGCAAGGCGTCCTATATTGAAATGTAAGTTTGCATGTCAGAGAGTTTATACGATTGTCCGAACGGTTAGTTGCTGAGGCGCTGGCTAATTCCTGGTTTACTATTATTTAGCTACAACGAAAACATATACGACCTACTGGATAACTCGACCACAGCCCGAGCAACACGCGAGGACATCAAGAGGGGCGTTTATGTCGATGGTGTTACAGAGGAATCCATCCACAACCCAGAGGACGCATATAAAGTATGTGAGGACAGTGATCAATTCTGCTTCGGATCATTTTCATACTGAGCGCGACTTTGTTTTGACCCTTTCAACCTTTCCGTATCGTAATTTACTCTCAATACCAGCTGTTTGAACAAGGAGCCGTAAACCGACATACTAGCGCGACAGCCATGAATCGTGAGTCGAGTCGCTCTCACACTGTCCTGACGTTGACTATTCAATCTATGACGCTCGTTGACGGGATCAATCACATTCGAGAGTCAAGGTTCAACCTGGTAGACTTGGCTGGATCCGAGCGTCAGAAGCAAGCCAACACGGAGGGTATGCGGCTCAAGGAAGCAGGAAACATCAACAAGAGTCTTCTCTGTCTCGGCTCTGTCATCAACGCCCTCGGTGAGATCGCCAGTGGACATTCTCGACATGTGGTACGGTTGTTTTTTTTTTGACGCAATGGAGTAACCATCTTTCCATGGGCGGTTTATAAAGGAACGGTTTTGCTGACATGTCGGTTCATACGATGTATTCAATCGTTTCAGCACTACCGCGATAGCCGCTTGACGTTCTTGTTGAAGGATTCACTCGGAGGAAACTCCAACACGTTCATTGTGGCCAACGTATCTCCGTCAGCGCTCTGCTACCAAGAGAGTTTGAGTACACTTAGGTTTGCACAGCGTGCCAAAATGATTAGGAACAAGGTAACATTTCATTCATGGCCCAAAACACTGCCAAGTCTCCAAATAAGGGTTCGTCTTTTGTATTGACATGACCATATCCGTGAACGTATGATTGCGTCTAGGCTGTTGTGAACGAGGATATTCAAGGAAACGTGAATGAGCTCCGGGCGGAAATCCAGAGACTGAAGACGGAAGTAGGGTTAAAGCGGACAGCAGGCGAGGGTAGGCCATCCAAATGAATAAGGAGCACGATGTGGACAGCCGTGAGTGACCTTATTTTGGTCGTACTAATGCTTAAAATGTTTCTTTCGATAGTCGAAGATACCAGTGTGACTAACAAGCTGCTTCTGGAAACTCTTGTTAAGTTGCGGACTGAGCAAGAGGAGCACTTGGCGATGGCACAGAGAGCATACATGCTTGACGATGCCTGTAAAGCCAGAGAAAAGCAGATCCAATCGGCCCAATTAATCATCAAGTTCAAGGAGAGTGCCCTAGCCTCATACCGTAAAGGAGCAACTAACACTGCGCTGGAAGCAGAAAAAGGAGCTCTACAGGAGGAGATCGTACAGCTGAGAAAGCAATTGGACTTCCATCCAGGTATGTTGCCTTGCACTACTAGGATATGTATGATTGCGCGTCATTGCCAGCTTCTAATACATCTCGTCGACGATTTTATGTCCATCTGTGCTATTACATAGAGGTATTGAAGGTTAAGGCGGAAAACCTGAGTTTACGAGGTAACTGGACATTGTGGAGCGCTCAATCGATTTCTAGGATTTGTAACTACGTCGTTCGTGCATTAACAACAGCCGCCGTTTCTGAATCATAGAGCTGGTGCAAAAGTACGAGATATACCAGGCGGGTCTTGAGGAACTCGAAGAAATTAAGAAAAAAGACAAAGAATATCTTCACAACCTCGCGGTGAAGATGCTTGAGCTTGAGCAGGAGAACGAGTCCTTGCGATTGAATCTTGGCAGTGCCACACCGAGAAGCGCCATGGATACAGAGGAGATCGATTTTCCCAGGATTGAGGGTGTTGAAGATATAATGCAGGAGTCGCCTCCAAAGGTGCGGGACAACGACCGGCGGTTCTCGAGCGACATGAAATCCCTACTTCAACGTGTTACCAAGTCGAGACAGGCTGAATATCGACGATTGTCCGGCAACCTCGGAAATGCAGACCCCCCATTGGTGGAAGGCGTTGATCGCGAGCCTACACGAATGTCATTGTCTGAAAGAGCAACGCCCACCACACCTGTTGCAAGACTTGCCTACTACGAATCTCCTTCAGGCATCAATCTTTCAGAGAATATCTCAGCACAGTCGAACATGCACAGCGACGACACTGTGGAGATGACACTTTTGAAGCGCGACGTCGACCGTCTCAAGGACGAGAACGCTGTCTTGGTGGACGAGAAGGCCAATTTGGAGAAAGACTATGCAGATTCGCAGTTCCAACTCATCGTCATGGAGAAGTGTCTTGAGCAGGCCACCAATCAAGCGGAACAACTAGGTCGCGACTTACAGAGCAGCCGGCAGAGTCTCATGACCATGGAACAGGAAGCCGCCATAAAGATCATAGATCTGAATAAGGAAATGCAGGAACAAGTGGAGCTCATGGAGAGCATGCGTCAAGCATCAATTCATGTGGAAGAAGAGCTGAATCGACATCGGGAGAGCCATCGCGAAATTGAACAGCAGCTCAAGTCAACGACCAAAGATCTGGACGACTCACGACAGCGACTCATCGAGAACCAAAAGGAGTACGATCACCAAGTCGAGTACAACATGAAACGGATTAACGAATTCCAAGAAAAGGAATCCAGATGGGATGCCGCCAGAGCCAATCTTTTGGAGGCCAAGGACGAACTGGAGAAACAGCTTGAACATGAGAAGAGCCGGGTTATGAGTACTCGATCAGAGTTGGAGAAGGAGCATCGGAAGTTGTTGGAAGACTGCGAACAGTTGGGAGTGCAGAGGACTAAGCACGAGGAAATGCAGGCGTCGCTTCAGAAGGAGCTCGAAAACCTACGCAAGGCGATGGCCGATGCCGCTCAGAAACACGAGCTCAAGCTCCAGCAGGAACTTGATCTACGCGACGCCTCGTTGAAGGTAATGCTCGCCAACGCCGTGAATGTATGTTGTCGCCTTAATATATTAACGGCGCCCTTTCAATTTTATTTCTTAGACTGAGCAATCCCAGAAAGAGTCGTTGAAGGCTGAGTTGAAGACCGCTCAGGAAAGTCTTGAGGCACTCAGGAAAGAATTCGAAGCAGCCAACCAAGCACTAGAAGTCAAAACTCAGGAAGCCAGCCAGACACTCCAGGAGCGAGAGAGAAATCTCGAGGACCAGCTCAGGGCATTGGATGACAAACGGGTCAAGGATCTTGAGGAATGTGAGTCAAGGATCCTGTTACAAGGCGAGGAATCGATGCGCTCTCTCCGCCAGTCGCTTGTCGAGACCCATGAGCAAGAGATCCAACAACTCAACTCTGAGGTAGAGGAGCAGACGCGGTTGCTGGAGGAAGCACGGACGTCCCTCAAGCAGAGCATGAATAAGGCGGCGGAGGTACTCAATGCCAAGCAGAAGGCAGATGAGGAAATGAAGAAATTGATAGAGCAATACCAGGATTTGGACTGCAACACTGAGGCACTGAAGCAGGAAAAGAATCGCCTCGAGTCTACGATCGAATCTATGAGGTCCAGGTGTCAGAAACTGGAAACGACCCTGGGGGAGCAGAGGCAGGAACTGAACAAAACAGCGCTTCAGCTTCAGCAGGAACAGTGGGAGAAGGGGCGGATTGAAACAGCCAAGGGTGAGCTTCGCAACAAAGTCTCAGAAATGGCACTCAAGATTGGAGAGACCGAGCAAAGGCTCGAGCAGGCCCGAGACAATTACCGCATGCTGGAGATGGAGTATAGGACCACTCAGGACGAACTGGAACATCAATTGAGCAAGGTCAAGAGCGATCTTGCGGTCAAAACCAGCGAGAACATGCTAAACGAGGAATACAAGCGCAAGTTCCGGGAACTGCGAGCTCAATTTGCAGACCTCGGTTCGACCATCACGGAACGACAGCAACAGGGATTCCATGAGCGAGAGCTGAAGCGAACTATGGAACTGGAGAGGGTTCGCGAGGAGATGAGTCGAATTCAGACGAGGTCTGTGCAATTGGAGGCGAACCTGGCGCTGGCACAGGAGATGAATGAGCAGCTTTTGGAGGATGCCAAAGCAAACACCGTCAAGATTGCGGAAGAGATGGAGAAGCGCCTGAAGGAGGTGGAGATCCAGAGACAGAGCGCTGAACGTGAAGTTGAGCAGGCTCTCGAAACTGTGCAGCAAAAGACAGCCGAGTTGCAGGCCCTGGAGGAACAGGCGGTTTATCAAAAGGAAAAGATCCGGACGCTGGAGGAGGAGCTGGTTGAAGAGCAAACCAAGATTGAGCGGCTGGAGGGCACGCTTAGCGATGGCAAGGCACTGCAGAACGAACATGAGGCGACAGAGAAGGAGCTGCTCATCCAGGAAACCAAGCAGAAGCTAAAGGAAGAGCAGTTAATGGCACAGCGCCAGCTGTTGATCAAGATGAGGGAGGAGCAGGAGGCGCTCGTCCAGCAACAGTTTGCGAGACGCGACAAAACTCGGGCGCTTTTTGAGGGGCTCGCAACAGAGAACGGTAAGCTGATGGAGCAGGTCCGATTTCTTGGCACGGTCAATGAGAATATGATGAAGCACCAGAATCCAAAGCAGAAGCTACAGTACCATGTCAAGATCAAGCAGGAGAATAACGAACTCCGGATTGAGAATCAGCGGCTCATGTTCAAGGCGATCGAACTGGAGGAGAAACTGGGCAACAAGGAGAATGTTGAGTCATTGCGCAAGCAGGTCTGGGCGATGCATGGCAGCAGTCCCTACCAGCCGAGCTCACTGGATTTGAGCCTCGAAACTGAGTCAGTAGGAATGGATATGGTCAGGGGACTACACGACGAAATGCCGGTCCATCGCTCCCCATCACATTCGCCTGCGCTTTCATCCGAGGCATCGGCTGCATCCATTCCCGCAGAAACCTCCTCGACAGACGACCACATACGGACGGAAACGCGTACACGGAGTCAGACACCAACAACTGTTGCCGGTCAAAAGAGACGAGCCGACCTGAACGAGTTCTCTTCTACATCTGCGCTTGCTACAAGTCGAAAGAAGCAGGCGAGCCCTATTGTCAAGCCTACACTCGCTCCACAAAGAACCACATCGTCATCATCTTTGGCCTCCTCATCCAGTACAGGCACAGATGTGGGACCCGAGGTGCCATTAGGCCCGCGTGCAAGAGCCAAGGCAGCTGCTGATGCAGCTTTGGCTGCAGCCAAGTTTGGTCGCAAGCAGCCAACGCCATCCACTCGATTTACTTCCAAATCTACCAACCCAATTAGTAGAGTGACAAAAGGCTCTGTGCCCTTCTCTCGGGCGTCAAGTCATGACGAACTTCTGCGGGGCGCACGTTCGGGTGGAGCGGTGGCCAAGCCCAAGGTTGGCCCTTTCTCTACATTTTCTTCAACAACAAAGAATTTGGTGACACGGGCCACTACACCGACCGCTCCTCCGCCTATCGGCAGTGCGAGCGCTCAGCGTGCTCTTGCTCGTGAAGCACGCTTGGCAACAACAACGGCATCAGCACAGACAGCGACAATCACTAGAGCCTTGACACCAAGTGCAGCGCGCAAGGAGCCAGCAAACCAAACTACCAACCAGGCCAATGCACGAAGCGTTAGTCGGGAGCCCAAACAATGCAGCCCTGCCTCATCCCCCATATCGTCCACTAAACCAGCGTTTGCTGCTCCATCACGATCCCCTCCACAATCGCCTGTACCTTCCTCTCCTCCCCCAAAATCGACTGAAGCTTCTGTCGACACCAAAAAAGAAGAATGCTAGTGCTGTTGTGGCATAGCCGTCAACTTGATCTCTTGTTTCTGTGTTCTCATATATCTTCTTTTTTCGCATATCTGTACAACACTGTCTTTATACACCATTATATTAAAAAGTATACATTCATACAAAGCGTTTTCTGCTTCCATTTGCTTGTCTTTTTATTTTGAGAGGCCTGGTTCCGTGGAAACAATCGAATGTACAACGTGATATGAGATATAAAAAAAAAGCTTGCTGTACTTTACTCGGTATCCATGGCTTCACCCTGAGGCAAGTCCTCTCCTGCAGCAGTCGTCTCTGTTGTTGCGGTACCAGACTCTAATTGGTCAAGGTAGCCCTTGAGACGATCTCCCTCAATCAAATGCCAATCCTGTCCCTTGCCAACGACACCAATCGAGCAGTTGTTCAAGTTCAGCTCCTTGTCCTGCTGAAGTGTCTCATGCAGAGCATGAAGACCGTGCATGATCAGTGCGTCAACGTCCGCTGTTGTATCATTGTTGAATAGTTTGAATAGTGAAGGTCACTTGGTTATAAAGGTGTTGTAACGGTAGCAGTTCGGTGGGCAGCAGTATCATCATAAAGCAGACAGAAGTTCGGAAAAACAAGGACATACCTTCGCCAAAGTCCTTTGCAAACTTTTCCAGATATGTTTTTGCACTCTGGCTCTTGGCGCCAATGCTGATGCCATAGTATTCCAGGCAATTGGCATTGGGCACGCACTCGTACAGGTGAGGGCCGGTATCCTCGTCATAGCTTCCGACCAATAGCCCGACACCGTAGGGACGACGTCCATAGTTCTGGGTGTTGACCTGTGCCTCTAATGGATGTCATAGTAAAAGATTGTGTTGGTTATCGTGCAACTAAAGTGTTCTGGTGTCCATTGGGCGTTAGAACAAAACGTCCAACATACTGTCACCGATCAAAGATACAAGCCTGCTGCCGGGCATGGGGCGATCGTACATCATCTTGGACTTCATGCACTCTGTTCTCATGAAATTACTAATGTGGGTATGGAGTAGCAAGTACAAAAAAAAAAAAAAAAAAAAAAAAATGGTTAGTGATATTGATAACCACATACAAAAAAATGTCTGAAACTTCGTTGAGATGCATCTGATTCGGTTCAGTCCAATTCTGCCCCTGCCATTCCTTGCTATTTGATTGATATTGCCGTCCAATTATTGGTCAGTTGGTCATTCGTTCAGGGCTTACCTGAGGACACGGGCATCCGAGACGAGACCGGCAATAGCGATGCCGACATGGTTATCGATCCTGAACAACTTTTGCTGATGCGACGCCAATTCTCCCGAGGAACGCTAGTAGTAGAAGTTAAGATCCATGGTTCATGTAGGTTAGCTTCCATTTAGAGGCGCGTGTCCAGATCGCCCGTGTACGGGTACGGATCTCCTTGAATGTGGCCTTGCTATTACCTTCAAGGCCAGAAGGACGACATGGGTACTGGAGCGCAGGCCAACGGAGGCAGATCCCTGTTTGACGGCCTCAAGCGCGTATTCAATTTGATGGAGACGGCCCTGTGGTGACCAGGTCGAGATATCGTTATCGTATTGGTTTCGGAACTGGAATCGAAAGAGAGAAGTGGACGTGTCATTCCATGTTAGCCGACGTGTCAAAAGTATCCTCCTGTGGTTTGAGACGAATAGTGACAGTTTTCAGGATAAAAACGCGTACCATGGCTACTGTGATGTGATGGGGGGCAGGATGAAGTTATGAATGGAAAAAAAGGAAAAAAAAAGTAGCAAGCTATGAAAGTGAAGGAAGATGCACAGTGCAATGGAGACGAGCAAGTGGACATACGAAAGACTGAACGCGCGTTCGAGGGTAACAGTCACCAGGGCAAGGCGCGCGATCGCTGAGACCAGTGACGTCATCATCAACGGCGCTGTGCGCGCTGGCGCCAGACACGGCGGATATGTAGTAGCTGAGTAGAAGAACGTAATTGGATTCTTTTTACGCGTCAAACGAGGAGATTCCGGCACCTGTGGTATGCTTGATATGCTTGATATACTTGATATGCTTGATATACTTGATATGCTGTGTGCCTGGAAAAGACTCGCGGAAAAAATTGGTGGCAATATTGCCGTGTTTCTTTTGATTGTCAGCGTGCTTTGGGGTCAACAGTTTTGCGAGGCAACCCTCTCCTACGACGTGCCGCTATGAGCGATAATGCACATCGATCACCACAAAAACTGGCTCCTGGAGGAACCCCTTCTGGGGCATCACAGGCGCCGGAGACCCCAGGCTCCTCATCCTCATCCCCATCCTCATTTATGTCCAAGTTCTATACGCCCATGAACCCAACCTACATCCCACAGCCCCCTGCTCCCATTCCCATACCACGCTCCCAGCTCCCGTCGCAACCTCAACAGACACCATACACAACAGCACTGGCTAATCAAACCGCAGGGCCCTCGATAGGGGCAAACGCCGCTCTTCTACTAGCCAATTTGACCACAATCCCCGGCTTCCTCTCCGAGGCAGCCATTCAGGAGGCACGCCTAGAGTACTCCAAGAAACAGTCTATCACACCGTTTACAGCACCCGTTCTATCTTCGTATTCCCATGAGCATGCACCAAATCTGGTCTCGCAACCTTTTCAATCGCACCCTACTCAGTATCACCAGGTCCCAGTACAAGGATATCACTCAGATGCGCCGCTCCCACATCCGGATTCAAATCCTCAAACTGCATCAAGCGCCAACACTTCTTCTGATCGAAACGCATCGATTGGAGTCCTACTGAAGGAATTGCAGCAATCAGAATCTCCCTCTTCATCAAAGCCATTAGCGGCACCAACAAGTTCTCTTCCAACAACCATGCCGGCGCCAGCACCGTCTCTGCCAAAACCATTGCCTGAGCCTCAAACACCAGAGGATTATAGTAGCGGCAAGATCACACCACAGCTGCTTAAGCGGTTAGCTGCAATTTCTGAGAACGATGCCCAGCAAGGCGGCACTCTCTTGAATGAGATCAAAAGGTTAAAAGAGCGACAGGTATGGTTCTAGTCCTTTCGATGTTCAGGTTATTCGACGCTATTTTTTGATCCACTTAATGAAAGCTACATGTTTTACCATGGACACGATGCAATCTAGTTAAAGACAGAGAGGTCACTATTCGAGAGTCGACAGGCCGTGCTGGCAAGACAGAAACAAGAGCTCGTAAAGCTGCAGGCCAGGTACACGCACAACCCTTTGAATTTATAGTTATTTTTTGTGCGACCCTACTTGTGATGATTTACTAACATTGAACCAACTGCATTTAAATCTACATGCGTTTATGTTTTAGCGAAATCATGGGCGTGGATATTACCAGCCAGCTCCGAAAGATCAAGGCCGAACATCATGCGGAATTGAAGCAGTTCGACAAGAATGTGATCCGACAAATGGATAGGGAGATTGCGAATGCGCAGGGGGGCTTAGCAAAGGCAGGGGTACCGATGATGTTGCAAACGCAAGATCCGGTCATGATCGCAGCACAGATCAAGGTCTTGAGGTTGTTGGAGGACATGTTGCAGACTTGACGTAGAAGCGATAACGGGAATAGAAATAAAAAACAATAACCAAAAAGACAAGGCAGTGTTGTGCATGGAGAACTTCTGCAACACCTTTCCATCGAACTCTTACCCATATTCCCTCTTTAAAGCACTGCTTCCTAAACGTTTCCTCCATGATTCATTGCGTGCCAGGTCACTCCTTGCGCGGTTTACCGAACGCAAATTCATTTCGGTTGCTCTTCTTCACTTTTCAAGACCGTTGCCAGTCATGTCGTAATATCTTCGTCTGCAGCGAAGCCAAAGATGTTTTTCCTGAAGCATTTCAAACTTCTCTCGCGTGCTTTCGTGCTCGACTTGAGGCGTTTTTACGACCACAGTAGCCTGCTAATTCTGCATTCTGGTTGGTTTATGCTGTAGGCTTGGAAATATCAGAAGAGATGGCACGTTTAGGGCCCTACTTGTGCTTTATGTGAACAAGGATAGGATCATTAGTACCAATTTCGATTTTTTTACTGTATTTTTTTTTTTTTTTTTTTTTTTTTTTGGCGCGTCGCGTAACCGAACATGGGCTCTACTCATTTTTCATTATTCTTGACAGCAGCGTGCGACCTCTTTAACAGGGGACACTTTCCGATGACGATCGAATACTACCTGACCGGGTGTTTTGGCGATAACTAGTATGAAAAAAAATCCCCTGATCATCGTCTTCATTTGGAACCCGCCAATAGAGCAAGGTCGGTCCTAAGGTATTTCAAGCGGCAGGTTCTGGTGCCCTAGAATATAATGAAGGCAACGGCTATTGCTTCGAGAACAAAGTACGTAGTAGATTGGCTCTTGTATTGGTCGCTGTTGGAAATACTCTTGACTGAACTCTTGTCTCTTTCGCGCTGGTTTCCAGTTGATCTTGGCGGTTTTAAAACAGGTAGTGCGATCGACTACCTCGCCCACCAGAGATGCGGTCCCAAATTGACCGAGATCATCAAGGAATACCCCCTTGTGTGGAAGGTCATGGAGACAGACGATAACCGCTCAAGGCGGACCATGCCGCAAGCTTTCTGACAATACCAGAGGGTTTAACAAAGACAATACTTCTGCAGAGTGCTGTTGAATATTCTGCTCTGCGGTCCATCCATATTCAAATAAAATTTTGTTTTATTCAAGTGGCATGATGAGGTCCTATGTACAGACACCTGAGTGAAGGATTCGAGCTGTCGCTGGTAAGCTACTCAATCTTGCCCTCGGTCTTGAGCGCGTGGAAGAGTGCCAAGGCACTAAGCAGTTTAGCATCTGGTGCGACCTTGTACGCATCCTTGAGATCAACGAGGGACACAGTGATATTTTCGCCATGATCGCGTAGTCCTCCAAGTCGACCCTCGATTGCCTGCAGTTCGTTCCATTCCATGTCTACAAGGGCAATAAAAGACAATAAGTAACATGACAAGTACAGGTTGTTTATATGAGCAGATCGCTGTTAGATTGATTTAAGGAACATACCTCTACGACTGAAAAACAGCCTGAGGAACTCATCGCATCCTCCTGCAGAAGGGTACACGCCCCTCCAGTTTGACCCATACGCGAGCTGAGTCATGTCGATCAGCTTGTCGTGTTCAAGCGTGATGCCACACTCTTCTTTGAGTTCTTCTGCGCACTTTCCCTGTTTAGTATGAGAAAGAAATTACGTTAGAGTGATGCATTACAATGACCACCGGTATACTGGTCACAACAATGTCCAACAACTTACCACAAAGTCGCCGCTATCATCAATCATTCCTGCAGGAATCTCTGGGAAGTGAAAGGACGGGACAGCGAGTCTTGCTTGCTTTGTAAGAACCACATGTTCCGAGACGGCACCCGACGGTTGCTTGGATCTGAGAACTAAGAGGACAGCTACAGCCCCACCGCGCTGTACTCCCGTTCCAGGATCAAATAAAAACGGACCCAAAGCGTGTCAGTACCAGTCGATCCCAAGGACGAGCGCATTTAAGAGCTGATCAATTAGCATCCTTACCATGAAGACAAGTCCAGGCGGTTTTGCGCCCGACTCTGTCAACTCCGCATCGACTGCAATGTTGGCAAACCCAACTTTTTTCCCAAAGTAGTCGACATTGTTGACTTCAACCTTGTGGACCTTGACAGGGATCGCTGCCTGCTTGTTCGTGGATTTAGCGGATCCTTCTGTCTGACCTTGAGAAGATGACTGGGCTTCGAGCGCGGCTTCCTCCTTTCCAAGGCTCTTGGCCCAGTCCTGGAGGGGTTTGAAGTCGGAGACGTGCTGGAGATTGATTTTGTCCGAGGTGGCGACCAATGGAATCGATCGCGAACCGATTTTGAGGACGTGCTTGGCAGACATGACTGGAATGGAGGCGACAGGAATGATGAAAGTGAATGAGAATGGATGGGGACCAAGAATGAAGAAAGAGTGATGTAGCCGGTGAACACAAGCGCAGTGCAGCCTAATACGATGTAGTCTACGGAAATGCAGTCGCGTTTAAACCCTGTGGAGCCCCAACTACAGAGTCCTCCTCGCACAGCACATGGAACGCGTCGTGACTGAAATACAAAAAGCATATCAAATAGAGACATGTAAAGGCCCGCCGTCAATCAGCTTTCTTTCCTTTCCCATCCTCTTCTTGTCTACTTTCAACTTTTCTGCTATCTACTACTCATTTCTACTTCCTTCCCTTAAAGCCCCAACTACACCCAACCAGATCTTTCAGTCGCCATCAAGATCTTTGCGCCAATCTCTATTTCTAGACCCTCTATGGCAGACCAGCAACTGTGTAAGGAGAAAACAACTCAAGACCCTCCATCTTTGGAGACAGCAACACTAGTGAAAAAAGTGGAGATGCGTACTAATCCGATGCTTCTGCCTGCACTTGTTGTGCATCCCACACAGCGAAGGAAGACAAGAGTGCCTTGCATGCCATCCATAGTATCCACGTCCTTTCACAGGAACCGAACTCTCCTCTCCACTCCGCCACCACCTTTGAGGACCTGCACCTGTAAGCACCTAGGGTAGAGCCATAATTTTTTGCAAAGACACTATTTCATAATCTTTATAGATGGAAAGATTGTAATATCGATGGCTATTCTTCCATCTATCTTGATCACAGGAGTAAGGATCTCCTCAAAGGCATTTACAACTCTGGGTTCGCCAGACCTTCTAAGATCCAAGCCCATTCACTGCCTATGCTGTTGAAGAACCCACCCGAGCACTTGATCGCTCAAGCACAGTCAGGAACCGGCAAAACTGCTGCGTTTTCCTTGGCCATCTTGACTCGTCTCAATTACAGCGATCCCTCTACTCAGGTGAGTAGCCGCAGTCAGCCTGGCGCTCCGGAATGCATTGTTAAACTGATTGCCGTCTCTTTTTTTTTTATAACGTTCTATTAGGCGATCATTTTGGCACCATCGAGAGAGCTGGCACGTCAGATTGTCGAGGTCATGAAAAGGCTCGCAAAGTTCACCTCGGCCGTCATCACCCAGGTTGTCCCCGAAAGCGTATACCGCAAGGAGCCAATCGAGGGTCACGTCCTCGTTGGGACTCCCGGCAGGATGACTGACATGATCACGCGAAGGATTCCCGGAACAGAGGGTGGTCGCCATGCTAGAACGTTTATCAACGTGTCCAAGGTGGGGATGCTGATCCTCGACGAGGCTGATTGTATGCTGGATGCTCAGGGACTTGGAGATCAAAGCCTTCGGATCAAGAAGTGGGTTCTTTATAAAATTGGAAAACGTACTACTGTGCTTATGTGCATCATGCCTGATTCTCTTTTTTTTTTCTTTTTTTTTTTTCTAGATTTCTGCCGAATGATATCCAGCTGGTGTTCTTTTCGGCAACATGGGACGAGCATGTCATTAAATTTGCTGACCGATTTACGAGCGGATCTGCGAACCATATTCGCCTGCAGACCTATGAACTGACGTTGGAGTACGTGAAGCAGTTCTTTATCGACTGTGATGATGAGGAAGATCGATTCCGAGTCCTTATTGCGCTCTATGGGATCATGACCATTGCTCAGAGCATCATCTTTGTCGAGGTTTGGACTCTTTCTCTTGTGTTGCGCACGCGATTCTTTCGGAAAGGTTTCTTCTCGTTACTAACTTGGTCTCTTTTTCTTTCTCTCTTTCTTTTTTCATTGTTGTTGTTGCTGCCGCTATCGTTGTTGTAGAGGCGTGATGTCGCTGAGAGGATCGCACGTAGAATGATAGCAAGTGGTCACCAGGTATCCTTCCTGCATGGCGGCTTGATTCCGGAAGAGCGCGACATGGTCATGGACGCGTTCCGCATGGCACAAACCAAGGTCCTGGTCACCACCAACGTCCTTGCCCGTGGCATCGATATCGAGAGAGTTAATATGGTCATCAACTATGACCTGCCCAAGACGAGGACTGGAAAATCTGATCCTGTTACCTACCTTCACCGCATCGGTCGCACGGGTAGGTTTGGCCGCCTTGGTATCTCGGTGAACTTTGTTCATAATCCATCGAGCTTTATCGCGTTGGAGGACATCCAGGAGTATTTCCATAGCAGGATCGCTAGGGTTCCAACGGAACTGGAGCAAGGCGATAGAATGCTGAATGATGATGCAGAGCATGCGCGCTTGGAGAGAATGGAACGCTTCTTCAAGCTGGCAATGAAGGAATAAGAACATATCCGTGGAAGTCGAACGCGAATTCAAGTTGCACAGGAGTCGCTATTTGAAATATGAATCTGCCAGTCATGATGCCCACAGAGAGTAACTGATGTTTATTACGAGATTGGTATTTTGCGCATTGCACGTATTAAAAAATTAGTGGATGAGGAGCCAGTATAATGCAAAAGTGAAGAAAATATAAAGTTGATATGATGAATGAAACATCGCTTATTCGTCCGTATCCTTGATCTCGCCGGCCTGGTGAGCAAGGCTGTAGAACAACGAATCGGGGCGTTGTAGCAGCGTCGCAGGCGACTCGAACTCTGCAACGTGACCCTTCTCCAGGACCAAAATCTTGTCCGAGTCCATGACGGTCTTAATACGATGTGCGATCGTGAGAATGGTCCTGTCCTTGAATTCCTTGCGGATCGTCTTCTGGATCAGCTCGTCCGTCTCAACATCAACTGCAGCAGTAGCCTCGTCAAGGATCAGGATCTTGGTCTTGCGAAGTAACGCACGGGCCAGGCAGATTAAAGATCGCTGACCGACCGAGAAGTTGTCGCCGTTCTGTGAGACCTTGAACGACAATCCTCCAGCGAGCGACTGGATGTGTTCCTTCAAGTGAGCGCGCTCCAGCGCCTCCCAAAGATCTGCATCCTGCAGCTCGTCAAAGGGGTCCAAGTTTTCACGCACAGTGCCGACAAAGAGAGTAGGGTCCTGAGGAATGATGGCCAAGTGCTGACGGAGGTAGGTCAAGCCAACTGTTGAAATATCCACGCCGTCGATCCAGATCGATCCGCCATCCTCTTCCACATCCACTTTCTCCAAATCCGTAATCTGGTCCTTCTTTGTCGGGTCCGCATCCATATCAGCGCCATTATAGCTAGCCTTAGCCCAATGGCTGTTGGCTGCCTCGACAATACGGAATAAGGCGAGTGTGAGCGAGGATTTACCGGCACCAGTTCTGCCGACGATGCCGACCTTCTCTGCGGGCTCGACCGTGAACGAGATGTTCTTGATGACCAGGTCGAGCCCCTCGCGGTAACGGGTCGAGTAGTTCCTGAACTCGACACGACCAGCGTTAGGCCAGTTCTCGGGCAGATTAACGTCTGTCACAGTAGGGGCCTCAGGGTTCTTGTTAGCGTACTCATCCACACGCTCAACCGCCACCAATTGGTTCTGTCATAATCAGCGAAGGAGAAAATCAAGGTTAGTTTTTTGTATAAACATCATTGCAAGTGTATCCGGAAAACTGCATGAAAAAAAGACAGCTTACGTTAAGGTCGCAGTAGGATCGGACAAGCCAGGTGATATCTTGTGTCACGGAAAGCGCATACGAGAGAGCCAGACCGGCGTTGGCAGAAGACAATGTGTTTCTGCCCAAGACAACAAAAAGGGCTGCAGCGAGGACCACAACAGAGCCCAGACTTTCCAAACGGATCTGTAGCCATCTGTTAGCAATGATCCAAGAGAAGTACGCGTTGGTCGAGGAGTTCGTCTTGGTAGCATTGTCAGCGATGAAGCGCTCGCTGGCTGCCAACGCGCGAATTGTCGTCACTCCTGACAGGGTCTCGCTAAAGTGCTGATAGATCGGTGACTTGTTGACGGAGTCAATTCTCTTCAGGCTGCGGCTGGATCGGATGTAGTATCCCTGGACCAAGAGATAGACCACCACAAGTGGGGGAACGATAGCCAAGAAGATGGGCGTCGTAGTCGCAATGACAACGATTGTTCCGAGGACAGACATGCCGCACATGAAAATGTTGATGAAATTCCAGGGTGTCAGTTCATCCACCGAGAAGATATCGCTAGAAAATCTGTTTACGATTCTTCCGAGAGGCGTTGTGTCAAAGAAAGACATGGGCAAGCGGAGCATCTTTGTCAAGAGTCGTTCATGCAGGCGGACGGATGCCCTGATGGCCGCCTTAACCATCGCGACATAGGTGACGGTGACGTTCATGGCCATGAACGCGATGACCAGTGCGGCATAAACACCGAGGAACTTCCCAATACTGTTATCGCCAGTTCCCGCAACTGATGTCCAGTGCTTCAACCACAAGTTGGTTCCAATCTATTGTGTTACATCAACCAAACATGGATTAGTTCTATTTCATCAAAAAAAAAAAAAAAAAAAAAAAAAAAAAAAAAAAAAAGCGCATATTGCAATAGCCCAACCAGCAACAACTTTCTTACCTGAAGAGCCTGTCCACAAACGAAGAGAATGACGACGAACAAGGCCAACTTGTAAGAGGCTGCCTTGGCGTAGATCTTGTAGACGCCCCAAGCAACGCTTCCATGAACCATCTTCTCTTCAGCAATAAGCTCGGCCTTGTTGTCCTTCTTGACAGCTACAGTCTGGGTATCCTTATCGTCTCCGTTTTCAGTCGAGGCCTCAGTTGCGTCGTCGTCCTGTTCGCCATCCTCTCCGGTAGCCTTCTTCTCCTTGCGCTTCCTGCCCTCGTTGACAGAGTACTCTGTAATTAACTGGCTGAATGCACCCTTAGCCTGCATGAGAGTGTCATACTGTCCAACCTCGCTAATCTCACCATCCTTGAGAAGAACAATTTGGTCGGCCTGCTCCAAATGGTGGATAGCATGCGTAACCAAGATACGGGTCTTGTCCTTGAGAAGTCCATTGGGCCCGATCAAGTTCTGCCAAAGATGTTGGTCCACATGAGCATCGACAGCACTCAGAGGATCGTCCAAGAGATACACATCAGCATTCTCATAGGCAGCACGCGCCAAGGAGACGCGTTGCTTCTGACCGCCCGAAAGATTGATTCCACGCTCTCCGATTTCAGTCATATCGCCGGCAGGAAGCATCTCAATATCGGGCAAAAGACCGCATGCCATCACAATATGGTCGTAACGCTCCTGATTAAACTCGTTACCGAAGGTAATGTTCTCCCTTAAGGTCGCGTTGACGATCCAAGCAGTTTGCGCAACATAGGCCAGCCTTCCATAGACCCTGACTGTTCCCTGGCGCTTGTACATGTCTCCAATGATGGCGTTTAACAGCGACGTCTTCCCCTGTCCAACTCTTCCGACAACAGCGGTCAAGTTTCCACGGGCAATCATCAGGTTGATGTTGGTCAGCGTTGGCGAGTAATCCTTTTCGACAGGGACAGCCTTCTCGGGGATGGGTTTTCCAGCCTTGCGTGCCTCTTTCTCAAGCTGCTTCTGCTTCTTGGTCTCTACCTTCTCCCGAGCCAACTTTTCCTTCTCGGTTTCGACTTCAGGTCCTTCTGGCTCCCATGCAAAGACTCCGTCCTTGATCTCGATCAGAGGGATAGTCTTATCCTTGGGCAAGGCCTTGATGGACTCGGTGGTCGAACCTGCGATCTCCTCGGCAAGCAAGAACTTTTGGATGCGTCCCGTGGCAACTGTGACACCGATGGTCAAGGCAATGATATGGGACAGCATACCGATCGGGCGGTTCAACATTCCGAAGAGCGAGATGGAGACAAAAATTCTCTGAGGGTTGATGTCACCCCTGCTAAAGTTGGGACCTCCGACCGAGGCATAGACTGAAAATGAGACCAATGAGATAAGGAGTGGCATGGACTGGAACATGATCGACATGAAAGAAAAGACGGTTCCAATCCTGCGGAGTTGGGAAAGTTCGCGGTTCCTGAACACGCGCACACGCTCCATGAATGACTCTTCCCATCCGTATAATTTGATAATCTTGATTCCAGAGAGAACTATTCCAATGAGCAAAAAAAAAAATCGGCGTTAACAGCCCTAATCATAGTCAATGGTAAATCCGGTTATGCCCAGAGAATGCATTCGTTCACTTACTCTCGTTCATAAGACGAACACGGCCATCCATGCCCTCCAGCTTGCCTGCCTTCGCTTTAGTGAATAGACGGCCTGCAAATCCCTGAATAGGCATAAAGATAACAATAGTGGCCAATCCAACAAAGACAGACCATCCGATCTGCTGATACACTATAAGGTCATGCATGGAAAGGGTGCAAACACGTTAGATCAAGATCATTTTTCATCAGCAGGGTTCGTGTTATGAAAAACAGTTTGAAAACTTACAAAGCCAGAGAGCAATGGCAAGCTCGTACCTAAAAGACGCATTTCAGTCAATGCATTAAGGTGTTAGATATTAATTACCGTTTCTCATTACTAAACGTATAACAAAAATGGGACATGAGAGGACTTACGGAATACTGACGAACATGGGCAAGAAGTTGGTTGTCTCGGCCCATCGCTCAGCATCGACCGACATGTGGTTATTGATCTCTCCTGCTGTGCTCTTCTGCTTGGCAGCGCTTGTCAGCTTGAGCGACTTGCGGTAGATCATAGCGATCAAAGCTGTTCTGGCCTCAACTCCGATGTTCATGGACGCCTGGAAGTACTGAGCCATAAAGAACGAGTTGAGCAGCGATGCGAAGAACATGCCGAAGGCAAGAATGACACCCAGGCTGACAGGCTGTGGATTCTCGTTCCCTGGCGAGTATGATCCAATGAATCCTAAGAGTTGGTTCAGCAGCGTCGGAAGCACGTAGGTCAAAGTCGAGGCGGCGATACGGTAAACCATCACGGGTGCCCAGTCCCATCCATAGGCGGTCAAGATGGTCCAGAACAAGCTGGGCTTCTCGCCCTTGGCCTTAGCCTTGGCAATGTTCTTTTGCCACTTGTTGTTCAAAAGATCGTGACTGTATTCTATTCTCATCCTGCGAGGCATCATGCCGTCGATGTCTTTAGCTTGTAGAGGAGCCTTGTATCCAAGAGAGACGATAGGCTGAAGGAAATGGAAAGTGAGGCGGGAGAAGAGGTTGGCTTTCTCAAAGCGACTTGCACCACTCTTGATCTGGACCTGCGTGCGACCACGGGGCCAGGCCTCGAAGATGAATCCGACGATGTTGAGTCCGAAAAAGACGACGAAGGCCGTGAACTGATCCTGACCGGTTTGGTTCACCATTGACATGGTGCGGATGTTGATAGCGGAGGCGACCATGTTGAAGAGATAGAGGAAGAAGATCAAATCGCTGGATCGGATCTCCTGCTGATGCTGAAAGTAGTTCAGGACAATCGCTACACACTATGTTTGACGAGTCATTTGTGTTAAAAATCGGTTAGGTTATCATGCTCTTTCTGATATTCATGAGTTTGATCGCAGCGGCTAGCTTGTTATTCGGCGACCTACCCAAGCAAGAAGCATGCAGATGGTGCTGAACATGGTGGCGGGTGCATAATCGTCCTGCTTCAGGAGAGCTGCTCTGGCGATCAAGGCAGCTACACTGGCCAGCATGAAGAACTGCGTTGGCCAATAGATCAAGTTAGTGCGGCCCAGGTTATGTGGTTTGCCGTATCGCCACATGTAAAAGATGCGATAGGTCAAGGCGATCAAGGCGACAAGCGAGGGGAGGGCCAGGAGGATGGTGTTTTCGACACATGGTGTCAAATCCGGCCGCAGATGACTCGTTGGACCCTATGTGCATGAAGAGGAAAAATGAGCGAAGTGAGCGAGGTTGTATGGCTGTGAAACGTGTGTGGAGAATGGGGATGGGAAAGGGGAAGGGAGCACGTTGTTGATGTTGTATAGCAGAGTCTTGTGAATTGGTGGCGTAGGATAACTTACCCATCCCTCCTGGTCGTGGCAGAAGGCTTCAACGCCCATTGATGAAAAGCGAGAGAAGGATGGAGGGGTACAGAAAAGGCTGGCGGTAGTAGTGGTAGTGGTAGTGGCGGTGGCAGTGGTAGTGGTAGTAGTTGTTGGTGCTGTTGCCTGTCTGCTTCAATAGCTCGATGGCTCAAAGGATATATATATGTATAAAAAGACTGCAGCGATCGGAGCAGAGGGAAAGAACAAGAAGGAATGCGCGGCCCTGTGTTACGTTTTATACCCGGGAGGGGTCGATCGGACAAAATGGACCAAGGCCAGGGCTAACGCGAACCCAGAATCTTGTTCGTTGAGCGCAGAGCACCGAGACAGGCGATTAGAAATCAAACCATTGGTAGACCTTCTTTTCAATGTGCGTCTGTTTAAACTCCCCCGTTGTTTATTTTGAGCACACTCAGTTCCTCAGTTCTTGTTACACTCGCTACCACGCTTGGTTTTTTTCTTTATTTGGGATGGAATTACAGTGGCATCATCTGCCCTCATCATCACCACCAGCAACCAGGTTTGAGTGTGCCATTGAGCGTCTAAGGAAACAGTTTTCTTTTTCTTTTTCTTTTTCTTTCTTTTTTTTTCTCATGCCCCGCGCCATGGCGAAGGAGGCACAACAGATAGGGCTGTAACCCACGGCGTTCTTTCTAAAGGATTCACTCTGATGACAAATTAGAAAATAGGTTTTGGTTTGATCGCGGGCCTCGTATTCTTTGCATCCTCTCCACATTCGACTAGCGCAATCAACCTCCGGACGCCGATGCCGATACATAGATTGGCAGAGCAAAAAAAAAAGACAGGGGTGTGGAAAGTGAAAGCATATGAAAGGAAATGATAATAGATCCTGTACTACGGAGCCATGGCCACGCCGATGAGCTGATTTCACGATCATTGAGGTCAATGTCCTTTTTGGAGGCGTTCTTCATCAAACTCTGTAGCTCTACATCTCCGAACCTCCCTTTTACCACTCCCTGGACAAGATTGCCTCAAATCTGTATGCCCTCGTCCCACCTTACCCTGATCCCTTTTTTTTTTTGAATTGGATTTAGATTGAATTGCTCAACTGCGCTCTTTTCCGCTGCGCAATGTTAAATCAAAAGTTTTTTTCGCTGGCCGCGTAAGACGAACGTAGACAGAACGAAGGGGGCGGGTGGAACTTGCTCACCGCCGCTTTCTTTTATTCTATCGTTGCTCCACAACCGTGCGTGCCACGTCAGTTGTTTACGCAGTCATATTGCGTGTTCTTAGGCACAGCGGTCGCCTGAATCCAGCGCTTGAACAAAAAAAAAAAATCACACTGCATTCGGAGTGCTTCAGCAAAACATACAGTAAAAGATGGGAGATTTGCATTACATATTAAACATGCCGTTGTAAGATTCCCTTTTGAATTCGTCTTCACTAGTGAACTCAAGAGGTCTTATCCACGTAGCCACTGGGGACCCTCTATGGCACCACACGTGGCGCACTGTTACAAGGTTCGGGAACCAGTCATAGGGAGGGACATAATCGGCATATGTGTTCGTGAATCCCAGTTCCTCCAATCCATCCGATCCTATTCTCCTAAGCGTCTCAAGTACTGCGCTGTCTTGCTTGTAGCTCAAACCTTTTTGAGAAACTTAAGTGGCTGGGTGATGTAGTCAAAGTGATCGACTTCATATCCGTAAGGCAATCCATACCGCAGTGCGGGGCAGTGTTATCCTATGATCCTCATCAGCAATTCGCTTGCCTATTCTGGGAACGCCGGTAGCGATAGATCCTCCAGGAGTCGATAGTAGTGCTTCAGGAATGATTAAGGCACGGTGGATCAGATTCTTGAAATTATAGTCGCCGTCGCAGGTAAAATGAAACTTGTGGAGGCGCGCCAAGGGTTTCCATGGAAGAAGGATGAGGGTTGAGAGGTCAATCCGAGGAGGCATACGAGGGTCTGGGTCTGCGCTGGATCAAACAGTTTATCATCCGAGGAATCTCCGTCTTGGAAATTAACCATTTGGGGTCCCACGCATAGCCTCAGCTCGGTCAAATGCAAAAGCTTCTGCAACGCCGGGATGAATGTCGAAATGAAGGGACTGAGATGACGGTTTTTGAGATTATCAACTTCAAGGGACCTCAGCTGCTTCGGATTCCCAATTGCTGCAAGGTGCTCCGACACGCCACGAAAATCTTGGTGGAGCTGGTCGCAACCCAGGACTTCTACATATTCGTTGGCTGCTACCCATGAAAGCCGCTTGAGATTGATGCAGAGGGATTTTCCAGCAACCAGGTGTCGTCTCGGTGGAACGTCAACGATTCGAGACGATGGGAATGCTTGATGATCAGGGCGCGCGTGGGTGGCGATGGGCCAGGGGTGATTGGATATCCATAGGAGTCCACCAGACAAAGCGATCGCCACTCATTGGGCACAAAGAGGTCGTTCCAGTCCTTGCAGACTTTTTTGCAGTTGACGATATCATGCAAGCCAAGATAGTCGCAGATCGAGTCGACGATGAGAGGAATGCTGAAGGGTGAAGTGGAAGACATTGAGGATGAAATGATAAAGAAAATTGCTCCTTATAGGAATGTGTCCTGAGTAAGAGCGGACGAGGGCAGCTTGAGTCATAGAATACCACACATGAGAATGAGTTAGTAACTTGGTCTGGTCAAAGTATATTCCCCTGTGCTGGTGGACTAGATTAACCTATCAAATTAGACGAGTCCGACTATATGTAATAAACAGATCATCCATGGCGTTTTATTCCAGAAAGCACTCAAGAAGCCATCCTTGTCGCCTTCAATCTACCTTCTCCTATCAAACGTGGGCCCTGGATGCACTTTTCGTAGTATATCTAGTTCTCCCTACTTCTCTTTCCTCTATTTTTTATTTATTTAATGTACTTCTGCGAAGCACACGGTGCGACATTCATTAGCAACAACTCATCTAAAGCATCGTTGACGATACAAACCTTTTAAAAGTTCGCCCATAGTCCTGCCATTGCCATGATCTATAATAATACCTGCACAATCTTCATACCATGACAACCATTCATTAAAATTACTCCAACGCACCAATTTTTACATTGTAAGGGAGGAGGCGGTTGACAACCATGGAGGGGATGGGAAAGATATCCTTCTTATAACAAGGTGTTTTCAGCTTTTAACACACTGATGAGGTGTGGCAATTGTTGCGCAGGCCCTAGGGGCAGGCCCGCCATGCGTCGCGTGCTCATGGGGATTTATGTTAATAATAATAAAAAAAAAAAAAAGCCCTAGGGGCAGGCCCGGGGAATGTGACCTGTCTTTTGGCGACTGTGGATCGGTTCCGCTTTGGTGGTGAGGACTGCGATAGCAGAGTCAATTGACTCGAGAGACAAGTTGTTATAAAAAAAAAATAAAAAAAAAAAGCACCAATTTTTACATTGCTTTTTAATACTTTATTTATTTTTCTATCCTACACAAATACACGAAAGCTGAAGACAGAGATTTTTTTTATTATTATTATTAACATAAATCCCCATGAGCACGAGACGCATGGTTCGCAAAGGCCTTGAAGCCATAGATGCCTTCCATAAAGCTGAAGATAGAGATTTGCATCAGCTATACTGCCTCGGGCAACGGCTGCTCCACATAGCCCGCACAATGAACAGTCAAAAATAATAAGTAAGACGCGCTCGAAACCAACCGTGAAAAAAGAAAAATAAATAAATAAATAAAGCTGACATAGAAACTCTCGTTCTTACCGCTTTTATGGATGCTTAGATACATCTACAGCAAGCCCAAATGGTTTCCTTTTTTTTTTTTTTTTATTCAACATGGCCTCCGAGAGAGAACAATCAGTGCTGATTTCCTAGTGAATAGTCTCTGAGACTTGTGTCTATCTGGCCCTAAATCTTCTAGTGTGGCAGTCGCACCATCTCCAACAACTTCACTGTAACCTCCCTAAGCGTCCCGAGGTCTTTCTCCTGCGATCCGCTCGGCTAGCTGGCAGGCTCCTCACCTGCAAATCTGCCAAGACCATCTCTCCAATTGTAACCTGTACATCTGGGAGATGGTCTTGGTTTCTTGAGAGCACGGAATCCGTTCTACTGGCTTGCGAGCCGAATCCTCTACTATTGTAACATTTCCTCCTCCTCCTCGTCCCGTCTTTCCTCCACCTGAGGTCACTGGATGTGAGCTCAGATTAGCCTATTATAAAGTGGGCCTACTCACTTTTGAACTTATACCTGTAACCCCGGCAGGGGTAGCTAAGACGCATGCTGCCAGTGCAGTGGAATAACTTGTACACCCTGGTGTATAGCTGGGAAGTTCTGAACCAGCGCCTCTCGAAGTCCGGAGGCTAGCGCAAGGGCGAAATTTATTCTGAGCATTTTGTCAAGCGTTAAGGAAGGGGAAAGGAAACCCACAACGATTACATGGGGTAGTGCCACTCAATGTGGGGGTCGCCGGGGAAAGGAAACCCACATAACTGAAGTGGGGTAGTACGCCCGACTCATGCTCCAAATAAATTTCTATGCGTAGCACATATTACTGTGCTTTAACCAGGGCTCGAACCTGGTCCCTTCGCGTTACAAGGGAGGTGCCCTGACCAGTATGCTAACTGAGCCATCGGGCTAGAAGCCCAAATGGTTTCCTTTTTTTTTTTTTTTTTTTTTATTCAACATGGCCTCCGAGAGAGAACAATCAGTGCTGGTTTCCTAGTGAATAGTCTCTGAGACTTGTGTCTATCTGGCCCTAAATCTTCTAGTGTGGCAGTCGCACCATCTCCAACAACTTCACTGTAACCTCCCTAAGCGTCCCGAGGTCTTTCTCCTGCGATCCGCTCGGCTAGCTGGCAGGCTCCTCACCTGCTAATCTGCCAAGACCATCTCTCCAATTGTAACCTGTACATCTGGGAGATGGTCTTGGTTTCTTGAGAGCACGGAATCCGTTCTACTGGCTTGCGAGCCGAATCCTCTACTATTGTAACATTTCCTCCACCTCCTCGTCCCGTCTTTCCTCCACCTGAGGTCACTGGATGTGAGCTCAGATTAGCCTATTATAAAGTGGGCCTACTCACTTTTGAACTTATACCTGTAACCCCGGCAGGGGTAGCTAAGACGCATGCTGCCAGTGCAGTGGAATAACTTGTACACCCTGGTGTATAGCTGGGAAGTTCTGAACCAGCGCCTCTCGAAGTCCGGAGGCTAGCGCAAGGGCGAAATTTATTCTGAGCATTTTGTCAAGCGTTAAGGAAGGGGAAAGGAAACCCACAACGATTACATGGGGTAGTGCCACTCAATGTGGGGGTCGCCGGGGAAAGGAAACCCACATAACTGAAGTGGGGTAGTACGCCCGACTCATGCTCCAAATAAATTTCTATGCGTAGCACATATTACTGTGCTTTAACCAGGGCTCGAACCTGGTCCCTTCGCGTTACAAGGGAGGTGCCCAAATGGTTTCCTGGGGCCTCCGGGGCCTAGAAAAGGGAAAACTATATTCATAGAAATTGGCTATATAAAGGACATTTAAAACTCAGTCTCCAACCAATCAGAGCGAACCTTGACGGATCGTGTGTCAACTTGGCCGAGTGGTTAAGGCGTATGCCTGCTAAGTGTATGGGATTTCCCGCGCAGGTTCGAACCCTGCAGTTGACGCGACTCTTTTTTTGCATATTTTTGGGAGATGTACTTTTGGATGAGCGTACTCACCATGACCAGGCTGTATGTAGTGAACCATGAGCGTATGGATCGGTGTAGCTCTTTTTTTTTGGAATAATTCATTTGGCAACCTAGGTTGCCACAACCCTCCCCCTGCGGGAAGCCCATGTTAAATACTTTGTGTATTTGCCGTAGATGAAAGTGTCGTGGAACGTAAGAAACAGGCCCTCTTGCGAAGCAGGCGCCGTACGAACACAGTAAAGGCGTTAGTTAGACCGAGATACATAGACTTCCTGCAGAATGGACTTGCATGCTCAACATGGATAATAGATCTCCGGATGGGATATCAAATAGTTTATTCCTCATTTATATCACTGCTACCGATCGCATTTGCGGACAGAGGTCCCAAAGCTGAAAAAGTTGCTATGCACTTGCATTCGCTCCGTAGAGCGATAAATTCTTTTTCCTCTGATCCCGCAAAAAGTCGATAGTGTGACCAAAAAATAACAGGCAGGTACAACAGTTCTTTTTTTTGAATACAGAGTTGTTTATTTCCGTGGAATGCACAACTAATACGCCCAAGCAAGACAGAAAATCTAAGTTAATGTGGCATGCGTTAGAAAGGACAGATTAGTGAGTAACCAATGCCTTTATATCAATGCCCTCATGTTCTGATCCCCAAGTGTAAATCTGCCATAAAGTCGAAACAATCCCGATCGCTGCAGTTTTTGGGTGAACAGAAACAAGAATCAGGAAAATAAGGTTGTCCACATATTGATTCGGACAATGTAGATAAGTTTTTCAAGCATCATTTTGAAGGGGATTGCTGCGACTCTTCTTCTTCTATCTCGAAGAGATACTAATAGGACAGATAAGAACAGGAAATGATAAGAAAACAACACTTACAGTTTACTTCTTCTTGGAGACACCGACAACGCGACCACGACGACCGGTAGTCTTGGTGTGCTGACCACGGACACGGACGCCCCAGTAGTGACGGAGACCACGATGAGCGCGGATCTTCTTGAGACGCTCCAGGTCCTCACGCATCTGGTTGTCGAGACCGTTGGCCAACAGCTGGGTGTACTTGCCATCGACAAAGTTCTTCTGTCTGTTGAGGAACCACTGGGGAACCTTGTACTGGGTGGGGTTCTGCATAATGGTGACGAGACGCTCGAGTTCCTCGTTGGTGAGCTCACCAGCTCTATATTTCAATAATGACACAGAAGATATTGATGAGTCCAGCTGCCTCTTTCCAAGCTCAATGTCGAATCCTGATGGAACGCAGTAGCAAAGTGCTTCAGGGTGTCGAAATATCCAACCGTCTCCTTCGTGCTGCGATAGTGTTGGCCAAAACGAATACTCCAATGATCCATTAAAAACCTCTTATATCCTCAACAGTATCTAAAAGGTCGATTTTCAAACTAGTCCAGTTATGTTTGCCGAAGAATCATTGCCCTGCCGCAGTCGCCTGCGCTAGACAGTTCCCGCAGCATGATGCCTGCACAGATCCTTCTTGATTGATATTGTTGCCTTCCTTGATGCCGTGTGTCCAGATAATTAGAACAATGAAGTTGTTCTGCTTCCAATGAGCTCCAGTGAACGCACCTCTTCTTCAAGTCGATATCGGCCTTCTTGCAGACCAAGTTGGCATAACGACGACCGACACCCTTGATGTTGGTCTATTGGGTACAAGATAAAGCAAATAAAACGCTTGAGGGTCAGTTCTATTGTTCTTTTGTACAAGAGTCCTGGTCAAGTCAACAATCGGCCTTGCAATCTGTCTGTTGGAGAGACAGTGATGTCAGGTTCGTCTTACCATGGCAAACATAATCTTAGTCTTGCCCTCGACGTTCGTGTTGAGAACACGAAGAATGTGCTGGAACTGGCCTTTCTCGGGGACAAGGAGAGACTGTTGATGTCAACGGAAGTAGAGGATAAGACAAGTCCCTTAGTTAATAGGCTGATCGTATTGCCGAAGGGGAAAACTGATTCCTACAATCCATCCATCCAGATCTATGTCCTTGTTGGTGCTGCTGATCAACGGTGGGTTTTTTTCGAGCATAATTTCCCCAGGATGATCGTGAGGATTGACGTTGATTGTCACTACCAAATAGTGCACGAAATGGTGGAATAATGTGATTGATGGCCATGATATCTGGATGGATGGTTGCGGATGCCTGCATGGTATCATAAAGTGCCACTTTCCATCTTGGTTTGATTAGTGCGAAAAAAAGGAGTATCAAGAGAACGGACTCTCGATTCATTTGAACCAAGAGTGGCTTGTGGATAGTTTCCAACCACCCCAATCGATATCTTTTGTGCCTACCACAAACGCGCCAAGGTGTTCTCGGTCTACCATCTAGCATCACCGCTGATTTGCCTCACTTTAGTCCCTAAAGAGCACTTAGGAATTACAGTTACCAATTATAATTGCTTTGAAATACCTGCTGCCCTTATACCCATAGAAGGACGTGGAGTAATTGTTTACCTCCTCTTCTAAAAGCAGCATGTATATGAAGTAGAAAGGATGGGGATTCCTTCTATCATACAAAACTCTGACAAATGCAGTTAGAATAAGAAAACATCACTCTCACAATATCGTCCGCTGCGCATTGTATCTCGTCCATGTTAAGTCGAATGGTTCTTGTTCAGTCTCAGGGCGTATCCTAGAGAGTCAGCGCTACTGAGAGGATCGCAATTGAGCCGAAAGCAGGCTACAACTAAACGGTTGTTATTGTCTTAGCGCAAGACGGGTACTGGCTTCAAGTATCATATCACTTTGGGCGAAGACACTTGGGACTTAGTTGAAATTGCAAAGTATGCAGGTCATTCACCCTTAATAAATGGTATGGATGCAAAAATTTTCGGTGGTATTATTTTGATGGATTGATTGAAACCCTTTTTTTCCTCCTTTGCTTCTGTCGTTTTAAACATGTGCGTAACCGATTCATCTACCCAGGACCGATTCATCTACCCAGGACCGCATCATCATCGACTTCTTCGACTCCAGTCTCTGTCAAAATTGCGTGCAGGACTAGTGATGAGATTTGTGATGCTGGAACGGATCGTCGACTATTCTAATGTTGTCCGTCAGTCAAATCTGGAATCCTGGACCGAATCCCACATTTGTCCATTCTCATTCGACATTCAACTCTGGAACCCATCATCAGTCGTCATGGACCCTCATCTACTCGACTTAGTGTTTCCAGTGCGCGATTTTTTCAGTGATTCCTGACAGTTTGTTCTGAATCTCTCTTCGTCAATCACAGGGTTTCTTTGAGCAGTCAGAAACGTTTGGCCGCCGCCGTCTTGAAGTGCGGCAAGCGCAAGATTTGGCTTGACCCCAACGAGGTCACCGAGATCGCTAACGCCAACTCTCGTAAGTCTTCAGCCGCCAACGTCATCTTTCTCGCCAATATATTCAGAAAGAAAACAGGAACGCTGTTACTCAGGGACTTTGCATCAGCACAGCGATTTCAACATCACGGATTCCCACTCCATTTGTCAACTACCAGAGGCGTGTCTCGATACCATACGCAAATTTCACATACTTGACAGCACATTGTCTTTATTACTGTCAACATGGGGAGCGCTTTATTGTCATTCCTCCACATCGTTTACTATCAAGCCGCTTGACATTTCTACTGGTCGTTCACGGACTCCAACGATATGGACTTAATTCAACTGGAGTCGACTGTTGCATTTGGACCAGCGCGCCCTCACATATCTGCAAATGCTCAGGAGATTCATTTTCTAATCGCGCTTGAACTTTTTACTTCGCCTTACTTTTCCTTGTGCAATAGGCCAGAACATCCGCAAGTTGGTCAAGGATGGTCTTATCATCAAGAAGCCCCAGACCATGCACTCGCTTTTCCGCCACCGCGAGAAGCTCGCTGCCAAGCGTGCTGGTCGTCATTCCGGCACTGGTAAGCGCCAGGGTACCGCTGAGGCCCGTATGCCCACCACCGTCATCTGGATGCGCCGCCAGCGTGTCCTCCGCCGCCTTCTTCGCAAGTACCGTGAGTCTGGCAAGATTGACAGACACTTGTACCACGTCTTGTACATGAAGGCCAAGGGTAACGTCTTCAAGAACAAGCGTGTCCTTATGGAGTACATCCACAAGGTCAAGGCTGAGAAGCTCCGTGCCAAGTTGATCGCTGACCAGGCTGAGGCCCACCGCAACAAGACCAAGGCTGCCCGTACCCGCCGCAACGAGCGTGTCGCTGAGAAGCGCGCTGCCCTCACCGGCGTCGAGGTCACCGAGAAGTCCAAGAAGTAAATTTGATCGTTGGTCATCCCAAACTGAATAAATTTGCTCGCTGAACTTTTTTTTACATCAAACGACATTCAATTCGTAGCTGATTTTGAAGAAATAAAAGCTTTTATTCTTGATCGCTCAGCTCAGTCTTGTCTCTGAACCATTGATTGCCCTTTGCCAAAATCGTTCACTGTGGACTGCATTGTTCTCAACAAGTCGTCCAGTCTCGTGCTTGATCTATCGAACGCCTTTATATTCCTGTGGGATAATCCATGGCGATCAAGGGTGCCAATTCTTCTCGGTCGCGCCTAATTACATTCAGCTGCATTGTAGGGGAGATAGGCCGCACCCGAGGGACATTGCTGTTCTGTTGCCTTTACTGATTTCAAAGCAACTGGGAGCCATGTCATGATATTACATCGGTCCTGGCTCCTGCCACCATTATCTGTCCTGGACACCCTGATCCATGCATTTCCAATTTTCAATTCCTAAGCGCAACATTTTCCACGCTGTTCAAGAATAATCTATGGCAGAAGAGTGAGCTACGAACTGTGTGATCTAGAATCCATTTTTAATATGAACAATGACTAAGACGGAAGCGGAGAAGCGAAAATGACGGTAATAGAGATGTGCATGATACGCCAATTGTGTGTGGCTGCCCTAGATGGCGACTCCCGAGGTGATCGTAGGTGGTGATACAAAGGCGAAGGTGACAGAATACAGCGAAGCAGGTCGAAAGCTATGCCCATGATTCTCTGCTTCCTGCCCCCGTGTTCTTCCCTTAACGGTTCTTGGTTTGGCGGTAGGAGAAGCGTTTCCTAGTGGGCGCGAACTCGCCCAGCTTGTGTCCGACCATCTCGTCGGTGACAGTTAGTGGGACATAGTCCTTGCCGTTGTGAATCTGGAACTTGAGGCCGACAAAGGAAGGGATGATGGTGCAGGCGCGTGCGTTGGTACGGACGGGGATGTTTTGGGTCAGTGCCTGCCTAAGACCAGGCAGAGCCACAAAGAAGGGACCTTTCCATGCAGAGCGTGGCATGTTGTGTTGTTGATGTTTAAAGGAGAGTAATTATGTGAGTTGGACGATGCGAGAGGTCGGCGATCTGTTTGCGATCGGCTTTGCAGGGGCCCTGTTGCCACTATGTTCCCTCAGCTCTGTTTACAAATGCCAGCTTCGAAATCTGAATCGACGTCACACCTCAGGCCTCAGGGCGAGCACCTATGAGGGACCGAAGTCTAACATTTTCAAACGCTCTTACCCTCGGCCCTATATATAGTCCCACCTTATCCTCTGCTCTTTTTCTCATCCCTTCATCATCTTCAACCCATCCCTTTTCTTCACATAGCACACATCATCATGTCTCCCACGAAGTCTGTTATCATGGTCACTGGCGGCTCTGGCCTCGTCGGTAAGGCCATCCAGTGGGTCGTCGAGAACGACGACAAGTACGGCAGGCGCGAGGGTGAGGAGTGGGTCTTCCTCAACTCCAAGGACGGAAACCTGGTGTAAGTGGGCTTGAATGCATCTCGATCACTTTGATTACATGCCTCTTTGGTTTCTATGGATATAAACATTGACTGAATCGTGTCTCCTTGCTGACTGATATAGTGATCCTGCTCAGACCAAGGCTGTTTTCGAGAAGTACCGCCCTACCCATATCATCCACCTTGCCGCCAAAGTCGGAGGGCTCTTTGGCAACATGGCTGCCAACCTTGACTACTTCCGCGACAACTTGTTGATCAACGACAACATTTTGCACAACGCCAAGGAGTTTGGCGTAAGTGAAAAGATCGGATTCTGGATCAATGCGACAAATGACAACGCGCATTTCTTGGTTGCTGAATGTTCCCTTGGTCTAATATTTCCTTCCCAATGCTTCGTTTTGATGTACGACTTGTAGGTCCAGAAGGTCGTTTCCTGCTTATCCACCTGCATCTTCCCCGACAAGACCACATACCCCATTGATGAGACCATGGTTCACTTGGGACCTCCTCACGACTCCAACTATGGTTACTCTCACTCCAAGCGCATGGTCGATGTCATGAACCGGTACGACAGAGTTCTCTTTCATCTTGGACACCAATTGGTTATATCCGCACGCGATACAGCATTCTAACTCAATCTATGTATGCTGTCATATTCAAATAGCGCATACAATGATCAGTACGGCTGCAACTTCACCTCGGTCATCCCCACCAACGTCTTTGGACCCCACGACAACTTCCACTTGGTCAACTCTCACGTCATCCCCGGTCTGATCCACAAGTGTTACTTGGCCCAGGAGAATGGCACTCCCTTCATCATGGCTGGTACCGGTCGTCCTCTTCGCCAGTTCATCTACTCTCGTGATTTGGCCAAGCTGTTCATCTGGACCCTTCGCGAATACAAGGAGATTACCCCTCTCATTCTTTCTGGTAAGGACAATACTCATACCCTTTGAAATTCTATGATAAATCCATGCATTCTATCCTGCTGGCACTGATACTTACATTGCTTCTATATATGCATTCATATAGTCCCTGAGGAAGAGGAGGTTTCGATCAAGCAGGTCGGTGACTCGATCGTCAAGGCTATGGGTTACACTGGTGACTACCGCTTCGATACCACCAAGGCCGATGGTCAGTACAAGAAGACCGCATCGAACAAGAAGTTGATGAGCCTCAACCCCGACTTCCAGTTCACGCCCTTCGACGTTGCCCTCAACGAGACCGTTGAGTGGTTCAAGGAGAACGTCGACACCATCCGCAAGTAAATCTAGAAAGTCATTTCGTCATTAAAAAGAAAAAAAAAGAAACGGAATCCTCTCTATTTCCCAATCATTAATCGTCCTTATTGTGCTGGTGGCGAAAAGAGGAGTAGATCCTGCTGAGGGTCTTTATTATTTGAGATGTCTCTACTCTGATAATTTAAATTGCTCTTCCATTGAGCAATCTATCGTGAGAATGAATGCGGCTACAGAGCCAGATCTTTGCCGGTGATGCGCTTGTAGAGATCCTTGACATCGGCACTTATTGACTCAAAGTCCGAGGTTGCGTCATACGACTTAGAGACAAAGACTTGGTCCTTTATGCCATCGTCAATAGGTTCGAAAATATCTGTGATCAGAACGAATCTATTAACGAAAATAAGAAAGACAGAGAGTAAACGCGTCAGTGAAAGGATATACTACGAAAGACATTGACATTAAATTGCTCGAGTTCCAGTGTCCATACTGTTCAACAATAGGATCAAGAAGCGCAAGACCAGGCTTTATCTCCTCTTGCGGGTTATCTGTCTCAACGATCGTCGAAACACTAGCGACATAATAGCTTCTGTCGCAAACGCCGTGTGAGTGGGAAACGCCAGCAATGTAAATATCATGTTTGCGCTTGACTTGGTTCTGAGGGATGATCAGCTGGAATGAATCTGCGTCGTCGGTATTGGGTATGGGTTCACTGAGCAGGCAGATGGCGCGAACCACACGGGCAACCTTGCGGACTTTGTCTGGCGCGTAGGTGGGGTCGCAGATAAGCTGGGAGCACCTGGCAACTTCATTGCCAGACCGAACGCCCACCACCTTGCCATTCTCGTATATAATCTCGTCCACTGGCTTGGTCAGCATGTATGTACCGCCATGGAGAACTCCTAACCTATGTCAAAGTAACCGGTGACGGAGAAGTCAAGGGAAAGTTCTCGGCCGTGGGAATATAAGGCATGCACGTTAGTTAAAAGACCTTGATCCATACCGAGCAAATCCCTGAGGGAGTTCACCCAGACCGTGGAGAGGATAGATGTATGGTGACTTGCCCCAGCGAGCCCTCGAAGACATGTATAATGCGATCCGGTCAAGCGTCTCCTGCGCGGGGCGGGTGAGATAGCTACAAATCGAGCGGAGGCATCGGAAAGGACTAGGACTTAATGAAAGAACATAGGGCAAATGAAAATAGAGCCTTATCATGCGATATGCACTTGCCTGTCATCCGCATAAAACGCAAGAGCATGGCCGATAAAGTCGATGGTACCTTGCTGCAGCCTGAAATACTTGTAGACAGCCTCCATAGGCGTTGACCTGATATCCATGCCCTGGTGTGTCGAAGGCTCATCCATCTTGTAGTTTTTCAAGTACTCAAAGAAATTCATCAGCCTGCGCTTCTCAAAAATACCCATCAGCGGACAGCGAACTGCCTCTGCCTCTGTGGTAGGGACCTTTGCGATCTTATAGTCTCGGTAGACAAATGAGCCCGCGATCTGCTTGAACCTGAGATACTGAGTGACATCTGTGTGGATCAGCATCTTGACCAGCTCCCCATTGGCCATCATAAACTTTGGAACCAAGTCCACGTTATAGTCGCGGTCGCGTCCTAGCTCAGAAGGGGGCTCCTCGCCGTGGCGGAACTTTCTGAAAAGCTATCGAGTCGGAAATGCATTTGAGAATCCCACTGAGGGGCAGCAACCGGGCACTGTCGTCGATGAAAAGTTTTCCTTACTTGTGTCAGGTTGAGACTGGCGCTTTCGCCTCCGTAGTAATCATGACGGTCCAGGAGGAGGACTTTCTTGCCCTCGACAGACAGCAGGCCAAATAGGATGCACTCTGTCAAGCCAGTGCCTAAGATAATAACGTCGTATTGCTTATTCTAGCAAAATGAGTACAATTGAAGGAATTGTTATTGTTGTTGTTGTTGTTGTACATGTCCTACGGCGTGATCGTAATTTGCTTTACACAATCGGGCTCTGTTGTTCGTATTCGGTTCGTACAACGCGTTATTGCGGCCCTTACAGCGCTTCCAATTCGCCTCTCATGAGCCAAACTTACCATCGTGTAAATGTGATGCGTTTGGGGAATGGAATGAGAGCAGGGAGAGAGGATAAAGCACTCACCTGAACCATGTCGTCGCTGTGACTTAACAATTGGTCAGCTGTAGAGATATCTTCACGTCCGTTGAGACAAATGACCGAGACATGTCGAATGGAGAGTCGACCCTTCAGCTGCTGCAAGCCCTGGCGACAATCGCTGTACAGGAGCCAACACCACCATGCTCTGCGTCGCTCTCCCCGTACACAACTGAACGCGCATGAGAAATAGACCAGCGCATCTCCACGGTTTTATTGTGCAACCCCATGGGACATGATCCAATTTCCTTACCTGCGCTCTCACGCAATACACAAGCGCGTGAATGGGACGAGGGCGAGACAGATATACCTCTCGGACACCGCTCCGCTCTGCGTTCAAACATGCCAGTCGGCATACATCCATCTACTAACAATAAAAAAGAGTGCCTGTTAGGCCTCGATTGCATGTTAGGCCTCGATTGCATGAAGGTAGACAGACCACTTGCTGCTGTTACTTAACATAGACTTTAATATGTGTTCTGAAAAAAAAAAAAAAGGCGTTTGTAGCAATAAGGGACTTTGATAATTTCATCCGCATCCACGTTCCGTAAGCTTTGCAATCGAGTGTCAAAAGTACTCATTCAGCTATACAATTGAACTAACGCTTCCTTGTTCACGTTTGCATGCGATAGGAGGTATTGCCTCGAATTAGCGCTTTCAATCTTTCGAGAGTCAAGGCAGAGAACGACGTTCAGGCAAGAAGGTAGGTCCAACACCTAGTTCCGATAAACGACGCGCGTTTCTGCACAATAACGTACTTTTACGGTCTACGATGCCGGCCGACCCATATCATACTACCTTTCAATGTTTTAACTACTGGGGCGCGCTTTCTTCTTCACGGCATGAGAAGTTCAGAGGGCGCTAATTTGACCGTCTATCCTGCACAGTCGTAGGCGTTGCTGGTGTTTACACATGCACACAGAGTGTCCAATTGGAACGTCTCCGCGTTCCCACAGATCCGAGCTGAATGTCGACCTTAAGTTTTGTGCTCCTGTGGTCATATCGGAAAAAAGAAGAGTTTGAATCCCGGCATCACTTGTTCCCATCTAGGGTGCAAATCACGTCTTGCAACTGTTCTTCTGGTCACAATTCATGATCCATCGCCGCAAATTCCAACTGATGGAATGTATACTTCTGGCTGGCTAAAAGAAAAATGAAGCGCGCGGAAACTGTAACTTCTGAGGCCCCGACTCGCATATTCTCGCTCATTTTGTCATCGAATTTGGCGACTGGATATTATTGTTCCAGGCCAGCAGTAACTACAGGCCAAGGAAGGCTGGATTCCAATACATGTCCCCATGCTCACATCTGTGTTCCTGATGAAAATGAACTATTTCATCTATAAGGTCTGCACATGCTTGCAGGGGGCCAGAACACTAGTACCTATTGTTATGTATGGCAGATAGACTAAAAGGCATCCTTAATCGAAAAGAGTGTCTATAGTCTACCTCGGATTTGGATTCCAAGATGCAAGACAAACTTAGTTGACCATGAATCAAGTGTTTGGGTCAAGGTGTTTCTGCTTGTGGTTTCGCCATAGTGATGTAGGCCTTGTCGGTCGTGTCCCGCAACAAACAATTGTGAGCTGAGATCGCACCAGACCGCATGGCATATAAACACTTTGGGGTCCTATCCAAATGCGACTGCCGATGTAGGTGAGCAGAGCATGTGTGGTGAGCATGAACAGCCCCATAGCGGGCAAAGTGGCCAGAAGTACAGGAGCTTTAAGGGCCAGCTTTGGTAACCTATCAATGCAAGAGGGTGACCATCGATTTTCTTCCTGTCCGCATGATAGGTTTTCCTTTGGGTCACCAAACGGGCCGGTCTTCCACCCAATCAGCGACGAGCAAAATTCGCACGAATTCACAGAAACGCACAAGGACATGCATAATGCACGAACCGGTGTGCTCATAGACTCTCCCTCGGACGTACTTCCGAATGGTACATGCTCTTTGAAGTTGTTCTCCCTTATGGGCAATTGAATGACTGACTGACTCATAACTATGTTCTATCCTGAGGTCTGGCGCTGCAGCTTATGCTACTTGTCGATTAAGTTAAATACTCCAGTCAGAAATGCGTGGCACATCGAGCATGCGAATTGTCACGCCTAAAGGCTCGCGAATGACGACCCCAGCCACGAGTACAGTGCCTTCTGCTCTATTGTCGATATTCTATGCGGGATCATATGCGGAAACCCCGCCAGCGAAGAAGGAAAAGGCTATGGTAGCCTTGGAGGAATGAAAGATGTAAACGTGAGTGCAGCCGAAATGGTGCGGACAGTAATGACAACCAATGAAAAAACGGTAACAGGGGTCAGAGTACGCAGTATTGCTGTTTTCGGACATTGCATATTTACTGTTGGTCAGAAGGGAAGGCGGGCAGTCCAACACCACCATCGCCTTCCTCTTTTGCCATGCAGATGGACAGCTTACAACTATCGATCCACATAAACAAGAGTAAAGCTTGGTACATGCACTTCGTAAACAGAAATGAAAAACAATCGACAACAGCTACCATCCAGCACGCAGATCGATAGCTTGAATAAACCTTTTCCTTCGCTAGCGCGAGAGCAACCATGGGATACACAAGCATATACAGTACTGGCCCATAGCAGTGATGTTTCGCCGCGGCCTATCGCGTCCGGCTGGTTCTACCATCAGGCTCCTATCTCATCTCCTGCGTTTCGCTATAAAAGCACCCTTCTCTTTGTCTCCTCGTCTGTTCTTCGTGTCTATTCCCTACACCATTCCAAGAAACAAGCCCGAAGGAAGGCACCTTCCTCACACTCTCCTATTCTCTTTCCGCCTATACCCTCTATATCTGCTCGCAGAAACACCATTAATATGTCTGAAAAATACGAAATCGAAAAGGGGTTCGTGAACGAGAAGGCTAACGAGATCGATGAACTTCAGCTTGCTGAGGAGACCGAGACAGAGAACTCCAAGGTCGAAGCCGTTCGCTTGGGTATGTGAACACTTCACTTCATCATCGTCACCCCGCTATGCATTCATACCATCCCCCCCCCCCCCCCCCCAAAAAAAAAAAAAAAAAAAAAAAAAAAAAAGATATCACACGCAGCTCCTAATCCTCTGCACACACACTCTCTCAATTACTAGTCGTTCCTATTACTGATGATCCATCCTTGGTTGCGGTTACCTTCCGCTTCTGGATCATCTCATTCTTCTTCTCCGTGATCGGCGCTGTCATTCAGCAGTACTACTTCTACCGGTCCACCTCAGGCTCCTTCTCTATATTTTTCGTCAACCTGGCCTCCTATTCCATCGGCAAGGGTCTTGCCAGAATCCTGCCTAGCCACACGGTCAGCGTCTTCGGCTACGACATGTCGCTGAACCCTGGACCCTTCAACATCAAGGAGCACGCTTTGATCGGTATCTCCGTGTCAACTGCTGCTGGCGCTGCTTATGCGATCGATATCCTCTCTGCCACAGATCTCTTCCTGAACCACCGCGTCGGAGCCTTGGGCTCGCTCTTCCTCATCATCACTACCCAGTGCGTCGGATATGGTATGGCTGGAGTGCTCCGCAAGTACCTCGTCTATCCCGCTGAGATGGTCTGGTGGGGCAACCTCGTCCAGGTCGTCTTCTACAACGCCATGCACAATACCGGCGAGTTCAAGACCATGAAGATGATCCGCGGCTGGTCCTACATGAAGTACTTCTGGGTCTTCTGCGGAGGCATGTTCGTGTACGAGTTTATACCTCAATGGCTCGCTCCCCTGTTGGTCTACTTTGACTGGATCTGCTGGATCAACCCGTTCAACAAGGACTTCTGGGCCATATTCTCCTCAATCTCCGGAGGCGGTGTCCTCTCCTTGTCGTTCGACTGGACATCGATTGGTGGCTCTACAATGTATCTCCCCTTGGCCGCCCAGCTCTGCGCTTATGGCGGTATGATCTTGAACTACTGGATCATTCTTCCTATCATGTGGATCAATAACATCCTCGGCACCAAGACCATGGGTCGACCATTGACCTCCCGCCTCTTCTTCGAAAACGGTACCCGCTTCGATATTAACACGGTCCTGAACGATGACTACACTGTCAACGAAGCCCTTTACGACGCTGGTCCACAGGCCAACATGTCGCCCTTGTATGCTCTCGGTTTCATGACTTCGTTCATTGCACTGGCCGGCTGTGTCTCCCACATCATTTGCTTCCACGGCGCCGATATCTGGCGTAACTGGAAGATGGCCGTCGGCGACAAGGATGAGGACATTCACACCAAGATGATGAAGGTCTATCCTGAGGTTCCTCAGCTCTGGTACGCCATCTTCTATGTCATTATGGCCGCGCTCGCCATTGTTACCTGCGAAGTCTACAGCCTTCAGCTGCCATGGTGGGGCCTTATTGTCGCACTCTTCGTTGGCTGGGTCTTGACTCTCCCTATCTGTGCGATGACCGCCATCACTGGCTTCGGTCCCGGTCTCAACGTCATTACTGAGTTGATCTGTGGTTATATGCTTCCCGGAAAGCCTATCGCCAACATGACCTTCAAGTGCTACGGTTACATGGCCATGTACCAGTGCATGAATTTGCTGTCTGATCTCAAGCTTGGTCATTATATGAAGATCCCCCCACGTTCCATGTTCATTGGCCAGTTCTGGGGAACAATTGTCGGCTCCGTCTTCAACTACCTGACTATGGTTCTGATCATCGACTCTCAGCGCAGTGTTCTTAATGGTACGAAAGAGGATCCCTCTGGTCTTTGGACTGGCCAGCGCGTCGAGACCTTCTGGGGCTCTGGTCTCATTTACGGTGCCCTCGGACCAGCCCGCATGTTTGCTCTGGATGGCAAGTACGGTTTTGTGTACCTCGGCTTCTTGATCGGCTTCATTGTGCCCATCATCCTCTGGGGCCTCTCCAAGAAGTTCCCTAAGGTCCAGTGGTCCAAGTTCAACGTTGCAATCATCGCAGGAGGCATGGGTAACTTCCCTAACGGATACGTTGTCGGAATCTTCCCCAGCGTGGTCGTTTGCTTGATCTTCCAGTACTACATTTACCGTTACCACAAGGGCTGGTGGAAGAAGTACGTTTTTATCCTGTCGGCAGCCCTCGATACCGGCGCAGCCTTCACGGGACTGATTGTCTTTTTGTTCTTGGGCGGAGGGATCTCATCCACGTTGGCTGTCAACGTCCCATCGTGGTGGGCCAACTACTACACGCCTGAAGGTGATAACGCTCCTTACAACGCCGTTGACCGCTGCGGTGCAGCCACCCCTGCTGGCTGGACTGGAGGCGTCTAAAATGCTCTTGTGCCCAATACTCAGTCGACAATAAAAAATAACACACTATTTATCATCGCTATTGTAGCTTGTTTGATCGTCTACTGTAATGGCGATGGAAGGGATGTGGCACTTGATAGTACTGCTCAAACGTGGGAAAGGGGTAGGGCGGCGAGGTTTAAGGCGGAATGGGTCTGGTAACAGCATCGCGTCGATTGTTAAGTTATCGTCGATGTCGCTTACCTGGTAAATACCACAAACACTCATTTCAAAAAAAAAAATCCAATCCCAACCCGTAGGGTTCGTCTCTCAAACACAATGTCAATAGAGTACAATTGGCTATGGAATACATTTACTATATTAAATGCTTGATTCCAGTTATATTATCCACACGGTGGACAGCACTACGCCCTTGCGGGTTAAAAAGAATAATGTGTATCTTTGGTTATTTTCGTTTGCACGCCCATTGCTGGCGCGATGATTGGTTCATGAGCGCAATATGGACGTATACAGAGAGCAGGCAGTTGTCAAAGATGCATAAACGCGAAGGAAAAAAAAAAAAGGACTCTTTTTTTTAGGTGCAGCACTGATCGTCTTTTCAAGAGTGGACGAGTCGACCAGTTTAGACACCGACTCGATATTGGTATCAAAGGAAGCTGGTATAGTGAAATCGGCGTGATGAGCTGATACTAAGTGGTGCTTCCCTGTATTATCTATCAAGGCTTGGGAATTTGATCTCTCAAGTTTACAGAGAAAGTACTAAGATTGCCTCGGAAATGGATATCCGAGGATTATTTTTTCTCACACCTATCTCGTGTTTACAGTCGATTTTGGGTACCCTCGGTAACGATGCCGGAGGTACCTTCGGTAAGTATCACAACCGCACAAGCACATACATGTACATGTACAGGCCAGGGCTGTTCATGTTTACTTCAATTTGCTCATATTGTGTGTTCAACGGTGTGATTGAAAAAACTTAACAAACAAGTAAATGTGATTCAGGGCGGCCAATCGGAAGCCCTACCAAATGCCCACCAGCACCCACAACACCGCAGCTGCGACGGTGAGCATATTCGAAATAAGGTTTTGTTTATGCAAGGGAGACTGAATAGACACAAACAAACGATGTTGTTTGAAAAGGACGTCTGGGTATACAAGCAAACCACAGGAAAAAAGAGAGTAAATGTCGTCTAGGCATCGGTGAAGAAAAGCAGTGAGTGTTCTCTATTCCCTCGGTTTTTTTTTTTTCTTTTTTTTTTTTTTTACAGTAATTAGATATGATCTCTTTTTGCGTGTCTCTTCAGTAGAAGAACCCAGAGTAAGGCACCCCTCATATAAATACGTGCTGCTCCCTGCCCCCTTTCTGCCTCTTTGTCAATTCCTCAGCGAGTATTCGCCCTCTAGGCCATCTTTCCCCTCTCCTCAGCTCCTCATTGCGCCTTCTCCTCATTCCATCCATAACCATGGCAAACAACGCCTTCACCACGGAGGTCAGCAAAGAGGAATACCTCTCCGAGAAGAGGTCTTACGAATTCAACGAGAAGGGCATCGGAGCCAATGCCGATATCGCCCTCGAAGAAGAGCAATAAAACTCGCCCATCGAGGCCGTCCGTCTCGGTAATGCCTCTCGCGGCTTTCTTCATAACTATGTTCAGCTGCAACACATAGCAGTTGCTAACGACATCTATCCTGTTTGGATTGTCGCTTTATAGCCGTCCCATTGACCGACGACCCCACCCTTCCTGTGGTCACCTTCCGCTTCTGGGTCATCTCCTTCCTGTTCACTGCTTTGGGTGCTACGATCCAGCAGTACTACTTTTTCCGCTCTACCTCGGGTTCTTTCTCCATTTTCTTCGTCAACCTGGTTTCTTATACTATCGGCAAGGCCTTGGCCCGCATCTTGCCCGAGAACAAGATGTCAGTCTTTGGTCAAGAGCTGTCCTTCAATCCCGGCCCCTTCAACATCAAGGAGCACGCCTTAATTGGTATTGCTGTCTCGACCGGTGCCAGCGCCGCCTATGCTATCGACATTCTGTCTGCCACGGATATCTTCTTGAACTACCGTATCAACGCCCTGGGATCCTTGATTCTCATCATCACCACCCAGTCCGTTGGTTATGGTATGGCCGGTATGCTCAGGAGGTACCTCGTCTACCCCGCTGAGATGGTCTGGTGGAGCAACTTGGTCCAAGTGGTGTTCTACAACACTATGCACAAGACCGAGGAGTTCGAACGCGTCCGCCTCGTCCGTGGATGGTCCCGCATGAAGTTCTTCTGGGTCGTTGTCACTTGCACGTTCGTCTACCAGTTCATCCCTCAGTGGCTCGCCCCTATTCTGGTCTACTTTGACTGGATCTGCTGGATCAATCCCTTCAACATGGACTTCTGGGCCATGTTCTCGTCCATCTCCGGATCCGGTATCCTCTCCCTCTCCTTCGACTGGACTTCGATTGGTGGCACGGTCATGTACTTGCCTTTGTCTGCCCAGCTTTGCACCTACACCGGTATGGTCCTCAACTACTGGATCATCGTCCCCATCATGTGGGTCACCAACACCCTCGGTACCAAGACCATGGGCCGACCATTGACTTCCCGCCTCTTCTTCGAAAACGGTACCCGCTTCGACATCAACACGGTCCTGAACGATGACTACACCGTCAACGAGGCCCTCTACGACGCTGGCCCACAGGCCAATATGGCGCCCATGTATGCCATCGGCTTCATGACCTCGTTCATTGCCCTGGCTGGATGCTGCTCTCACGTCGTCTGCTTCCACGGACCTGAGATCTGGCGTAACTGGAAGCGCGCGATCGGGTCAAAGGAGGAGGACATTCACACCAAGATGATGAAGGTCTACCCCGAAGTTCCCCAACTCTGGTACGCCATTTTCTATGGCATCATGGCTATCCTGGCCTGCATTGCCTGCGAGTTCTACGGCACGCAGCTGCCATGGTGGGGTCTCCTGATCTCCCTCTTTGTCGGTTGGTTCCTCACTCTCCCAATCGGTGTGATGAACGCTGTCACCGGCTACGGTCCTGGTCTTAACGTCATTACCGAGTTGATCTGCGGTTACATGCTTCCTGGCAAGCCTATCGCCAACATGACCTTCAAGTGCTACGGTTACATGGCCATGTACCAATGTAACTTGCTGATGTCTGATCTCAAGCTCGGCCACTACATGAAGATCCCTCCACGCTCCATGTTCGTCGGCCAATTCTGGGGAACGATCGTCGGTTCCGTCTTCAACTACCTGACCATGCTCGTCATTATCGACTCCCAGCGCGAGGCCCTGAACGGAGAAAGTCCTGATCCCAACGGTCTCTGGACCGGTCAGCGTGTTCAGACCTTCTGGGGCTCTGGTCTTATCTACGGTGCCCTCGGACCCGCTCGCATGTTCGCCTTCGATGGCAAGTACTGGTTCGTCTACATCGGGTTCATCATTGGGTTCATCGGACCCGTCATCATCTGGGCCCTGTCCAAGAAGTTTCCCCAGTACGAGTGGTCGAAGCTCAACATTGCAATTATCGCCGGTGGTCTCGGTGCGTTCCCCAACGGCTACGTTGTTGGAGTGTTGCCCTCGATCATTGTGTGCTTGATCTTCCAGTACTACATGTATAACTACCACAAAGGCTGGTGGAAGAAGTATGTGTTCATCCTGTCTGCCGCCCTCGATACCGGCGCAGCCTTCACGGGACTGATCATCTTTTTGTTCTTGGGAGGAGGGATCTCACCCAAGTTGGCTGTCAAGGTCCCATCATGGTGGGGTAACTTCTATGTGGATGACGATCCACAGTACCCGAACACTCCTTATATTGCGGTCGATCGCTGTGGTGCTGCCCACAACAAGTGGACTGGAGGCGCCCTTTCAAAGTAGACACGCCCCCCCCCCGCTTCTTGTAAAATAAAAAAAGGACATTTTTTATTTTCTGTAAGCTGCCATTACCCCTCTGAAGCATCGCACGATCCACTTGGGTTACCTTTGCCCAAAAGATCTACCGCACCTTGTCAAAAATAGATTACTGTGGTTCATCACGATGACAAAAGACGGGAGGTCTATTGTGGGGTAAAGGCGAGAGATACGGGCTGTGTGGTCATGGCGGGAACTTAAAAGGCTGCGCTGATGACCAACAAAAAAGATCGCACTCCAAATGCGAAGTGAAGCAGGGAGGAATTGCGTAACAGGGTGCAAAGTGGGATGACACAAGTGGGTATGACAATAGGCGAGAACGAACCTATTGAGAAACACATACGTGTACACGGATTATCCAAACCATCGGCGGAGATTCTAGGCTGTGTTATACAGGACCGCCTGGCACGAGCAAATCGCAGAGCGGCGCAAAGTGTTGGATTAATCAAACTTAGGGGAAGCGCAATAGAACAATTGAGCGGGGGCACGTCTTTTTTTATTTTTTTTTATCCAATAGTTACACTGCGGCACCTGTGTGTGATATACATACGTGGAGATCTCCTTCTTTCGATATACATTGTTGAACATCTTAGTCGCGAAACGTCTATTCATTTTCAAGTACAACCGCTGATTTGTCAATACGACCTCTTACACTCTGTAGCTTAAAAGGGGTTTGAGCTTCAACGCTTTATTTTCTACGTACAGTCGCAACAAGAGGTCCCGCACTAATAGTAAGCATATTTTACACGACACTTTGAGGGATAGGTTCTATCATGATTATATTTTTCCTTCTTGGGAGGTTTTATTACAGGTTTGTTACATAGGAAGAAAAAAAAATACTCAATGCCGATAATAGTTAAAAGAGCCTTTGGGCGAAGAAGTGTGTGGGGGGAAACGCAAAAAAAGAGTCCTCGTCTAGGTTGATTGCTCGCTTGTTTTTGTTTGTTTGTTTGTTTGTTTGTCGTTACCAAGTGTAGCCTTCGTTGGTGTAACCGCACACTGGAGCAACTTCACAAAGCGACCCTCCCTTTCCCCTCTGTCATTTCTGGACAATAGCATGCACGGCTTTTTTTTTTTTTTTTTTTTTTTGTTCCTCAATTAAAGGAGCTGGTATGCGACGGCAGCGGCACCGGCAAAGGCCATCATGACGTTAGCGCCCAAGGATCCAGCACCGCTGGGCTTGTTCGTGGCCGTGGCCGTGGCCGTGGGGGCTGCGGTCGTTGCTCCAGCAGTGGTGGTAGGTGTGACCGGTGCGGGGGCAACGGCGCCGCTGTTGATCTGGAAGTTGTTGGTGTAAGACTCCTGTCCCTGGGGCTGGGTGCGGACAATGATGGCGTACTGGCCAGTGGCGATGCTGTCGGGGACGGTGAAGTCAGCGCGGGTCAAGGAGCCACTGCAGTCGAGTGTTCCGAGGGTGGCGACGTAGCGGACGGCGCTCGCAGGACCGGTGACGAGATCGACGGTAACGTTCTTTCCAGCATCACCCATGGAAGCGCAGTTGCCGGTCCAGCCAACGAACTCGGATTTGCCAGTGGTCCAGGTCGAGCCCTGGGTAGGGTTGTTGATCTGGAGCATGTCGGCGGTGGCGATGGCGGCCAAGGAGGAGGCGACGATGGCGACGGTGGCGAGGAACTTCATTGTTGGATATATGTATGTATACGTGTGGGTATTAGGGTGTTGGTGAGAGAGATGAGTGGGAGAGAGGAAAGTGGAGCGGGTGGGGTGTCTAGGGGACGGTGCCTTTTATACCAAAAAAGAAAAAAAAAAAGAAAGAGGGCACAGCCGGAACATTCACGGCCTTCTATGCTCAAAGGGCTAGTCTACGACAGGACAGGCCCGCGGGCGGAGACAGGGGAAATGAAATATATTTTTAGCACGCACTCAAAAAAAATACCACCCAGCACCCACAATGCCCATTCCAGTATCCGCATTCCCCTTGCCCCTCGCATGCACATGCGTGGATGTCATCGCATAAGGACCATCCGTACAACCAGGCTGTACCCCAACTGCATCGGTACTTTGGTGCCCGCCATGACTGATCCCTATCCACGAACCAACCTTTTTTTCGTTTTTGTTTTCTTAGGAACGTCTCCTAACCTTCCTTTGGACAAAACGTCATTCGTCATCTCGAACCATAAAGGACCCAGCGTACATCTGTGTCAATCCACCACACTCGTCCTCATGCATTCTGCTCCCCCATATGATGACCATGGTTGGCGTAAACCGAGTCGTACATGCATAACTGTTAGCGCCATTGTCGTTCGTATGATAAGACAGACGACAGTAAGGAGAGTAATGAGAGAGAGAGCATCGAAACATGCATGTCTCTAATATCCTGCCTGAGAGCGTGCTGTCTGTCTCCAAAACCGAGGTATTCAACCTTCGTTTTATTTTTATACATAGTCGCCCGACATTCCTCCACTGCCAAAAAAAAGCATGTTTGTATTGTCCTCCTGAATAAGGTTACCAAACAATCGATTCATTAGAGAGCGCGGTGCCCGAAACATCCGGGTGAAAACCATATTTTACTACGACATTTGTGCCCTATCCTGTATGTACTTCAACACCCCTTCTTCTGTTGCTTTAAGATACGAGAAGGAGAAGGGGGGAGGGGGAGGGGGAGGGGGAGGGAGGGAGGGCTGTAGGGTGGACACAAGGACAATGAGCAAAAGACACTAGGGCTGTCAACTTTTGGCCGCCTGTTCCCCATTAGTCTAACCACCACTGTACTCGTTCACAAAGAGAGAGAGAGAACGAAATGCATATCGAATCCGCATGAAAGTTTAAGCCGAGATGAAAGTATCCGACATCCGATGAATGAGCTGATGAGCGATGACTAAGGCTCTCCGGGAATGCTCCTAATCTAACAAGCGGCTCCAGTTTACACACGCGAGCCATGGCTTCGCAGACATGAAAAAATAAGCATTTTCTATAGTTTCTCAGAGCAATACTTGGGAGCATTTGCCCGACGGGAGAACGATAGACTATCGATCGAGAAGATGGGCGATAGCTTTTAATAACGGGATCTATGTTTGAGGATGACACTAGTTGAAGAGTAGGAGAAGGGTAATAGTACAAGCATGGCGAATGAGAGGGCAGATAAAAAAAATTGGATATGCAAAGTGGATGGTGAAAGCAGTAAAGTCTGGAGGGCGAGAGCAGTTGTTTAGTCGTCCTCCATCATCATATCATCGTCGTCGCCATCCAGATCAATCTTCCTACGCTTGCCACTGCCATGGCCGTCATCCTTTCGGAACTGGCGCCCGACCTTCTCACGCAACACATCCAATCCAGAGTCCTCCTCTGCCCACTCGATCACCAGATGGCGACCCAGCAAATGTGTATTGGCAACATTCTCGTACACACTCTTGGCCTCCTGCTTCGTCATAAAGTCCAGGAAAGCGAAACCACGATGGCCTCCGGCCATCTTTTTGGGAATACGCACAGACTTGAGCTGACCGAATGTGCTATAATGAAAAATTCAAGACGTTGAACAGTTAAGTATTTGCACGTAGATGTCAGTATAAACGGAATAAAAGGAAAACAAGGAAAACTGCAGCCGACATACCTGAAAAGTCCCTGGATGTCCTTCTTGGTGGCTTCGAAGGGAATGTTGCGGACAATCAATTTCGTGCCATGGTCCTTGGGGGCAACGCGAGCCTTGCTCTTGCTGTCACTCCTACGGTCCGAGAACTTGATGTCCAGCTTGTTTCCATCCAGAATAAATCCGTTCATCGCCTTCATTGCATTCAAGGCTTTATCCTTCGACACGAACTCTGCGAATCCGAATCCCATGCTCAAAGTCTTTCCGGGGTTCTTGGGGTCAGGCTTGTACCGGACCATGGTAGACTTGATTCCATCCACACTTGCAAACGCCTTCTTCAGACCCGCGTCCGTAGTCTTAAAGTTGATGTTCTTGATAAACAGAGTCGAGCCCTCCAAGTTGTCGGCATCCTGAGAGTCCTCTGCAGTGGCGGCACTCTCCATGAGCTGAGTCGAGGTGACCTTCTTTGATAGGGCCTCCTCCTCCTCATCTGCGGCCTTCTTCTCCGCCTTCTTGTTCTTCGACTCAGGATCGTACTTGCTTGTGAATACTCCAACAGGCGCCTTCTCCAAGTACAAAATCGTATCTTTGAATCGCCTGTATGCCAGATGGGAGAACGCAGACCTGGCTTCGCTGGGCTGCAAAAACTCGACAATGGCGATGGTCTTTGCTGGGGGCATCAGGACACGTCCAAGATCCCCATGGGTGCCAAACAGATCTTGAAGCTCCTGTTCAGTGGTGTTGTAGGGGATATTCTTAACAAGAATCACAGTATCGCTGCGCTCCTTCTTTCCGAACGCATCAACATTGATGCCCTCTTCCTCCAAGAACTTCTTTGTTTCCATGATGATCTGGGTTTCTGCAACAGCGAGACGCACTCCCATGTTGTCGGCATCGGGGCTCAAGATGTCTGCCTTGGAGACGTTGAGGCGGTCTGCGATCGAAGCTGCAATAGCATCAGACTAGAGATTTGAAGTGCATTCTTTTGGTTAATACGCGTAAAACTACATTTGCTGGGCCATAACAAAATGAATACATTAATACGTACATTCATGTAAAGACTGTTCCAGTTGAAATCCATGCCACTCTGGCCTTTCTTCTTAAGCTCGCGCTGCTTCTTGACGGACAATGGGCGTCCACCGAGTCCAAGCGGGTTCTCCTCGTCCTCCTTTGGCTGTGGCTTCTCCTTGGATGCGAGAATATGCAGTAGACGGCCCATGAAAAACTTCTTGTCCATTGCTGTGAAGGCTTTGATAGCGTGCTCGGGCAAGAGATAGAGGACATATGCGTAACCCTTGGGCTTCTTTGTATCCTTGGAGATGGGCATGTGGACTTCTGAGAGGGGACCAAATTTCTCAAACAGCTTGCGGAGCTCCTCCTCTGTGCAGGTATATGGCAAGTTTCGAACAAAGAGACGTCCGGTATCGGCAATGAGATTCTTCGCGTTCTCTTCTTCTTCCTCTGCTGAAATGATGAGGGGTCTGTTGGGGGGCTCCTGTGCAATCTTTCGTGCGGGTGCCGGTTCAACGTCTGACATCGCCGCTCCATCTTCCTTGTCCTTATCTGACTTTGCCTAGAATTCAACCAGCAAGGGTAACTCTGTCAGCGCCAAGAATAAGGCATATTGAGCAGCAAAATGGTATAATAAAAACAGAGACGAACATAATGCTTACCTGCTCGGTCGACTCTCCTGCTGGTTTGGCCATACGCGACTTCAGCCAGTCCAGATCTGACACCTCAGAGTTGTCGACAAGGTCGTCCTTCTGGGGAACCTCAGACATGGTCATCTCCTCATCCTCATCACCACTGCCCTTTTCATCTGCCTTTGAAATTGGGAGATTGTCATATAATTCATCATCCGAGTCCTCGAACGTGATCTTTGTCTGAGTCACCATCAAGCCCTCTCCACCAGGTTTCCTGTTCTTGATCGCAACAACCTGAGCCCTCGCCTTTGCCCTGTTGCTCATACGGTCATGTCCGACCTTTTCGGTGTTCAATTCCACAGCGTCATCGTTGGCCCAGGTCTTGGTGACAGCCCTTGGCTGCATGATCTCCAGATATTCCTTCAGTTTGGGGTCGTTCTCAGCCTGATACAATTTGGATAGATGCTCCTGCTTCTTTCTCAATTCCATGTTCGCCTCCCTCTCGTTCTTCAGCTTCATTGCAGCCTCTGCAGCCTCCTTGCGCTGTTTCTCCACGCCCACTTTCCTTGCATGTGCTGATGTACCGATAGTGTGCTGACTCCATGCTCTGGGAAGAGAATCATCTCCAATCTATGTGTCATTCAGATTTTGAGTATTTTTAGGTCGTTAGCACAGCATAGGATGAGAAAAGGCGATATTGGGCTAAACAACAAACTAAACACCTTACCTCCTTGGCCTTCTCTACAATGATCTTTGAGGTATCAATGAATGTGTTGTTGAAATGTGCGAGTGCAGCCTTGGCCTCCTTTTCTGTCTTGTATCCAATGAATCCGAAGCGTCTCGAGTTGCCGAAACTAAGGGACATGAAAATTGAAGAATTGGTCAGGAATCCTTCCTCTATGGATCGCATAGACTTCACAAGCATAGGCAGGCTTTAGAGACTTACGAGCTCTTCATCAACTTGGCGTCAGTCACCTCGCCTATAGTGTTGAAGTGCTCCCGGAACCGCTCGTCCGTGAGGTGTTTAGGAAGGTTCTTGATAATCAACCTCGACCTAATACAGTCGGTAAAGAAAAACAGCTCATAGTTAGGACATGCGCAGGTGAGAGTCCTCGGTTGAATGGGGACACCATGCGTTCCTTTAACTTACATTATGAATGAATGGGTGATGTAGAGTCGGGGTGGTGGACCTTTTGCTGTCTGTACCTCTTGCTGGACCTCTTCCCTTGACAAAAAAAAAAAAAAAAAAAAAAAGGTGGCGTATGTTTATGAGGGACTGCTCGAGTTCCTTTTTGGGTATTCGTGCTCCCATTGGCCAGGCTTGCGCCCAGCAGCAACTCTGTTTCTCCACCTCTTCCAGCTCTCCCTCCTCTTCCTCCTCACTCCTTCCCATACTTACCCATAACGGCATTCAATCCCTGGGGCAAGAGCACACTAAAATAGTGCTGTATCAGTGCTTAACGTAACGAAGGGCACCTGGAGGGCCTGATTTGGAGCACGGTCGCTTGGCTGAAATTGAGTAATGATACTCGTTTTGCACTTTGTTCTTTGCATACATGATTGCTTTTACCCTCATATATCAAATAGATACAGCGTGCGTTGCAATGCAATTGGAATTTTGAATCTTTACTTGGAATCTCACAGACGCCATGGACCTGTCTCAGGCTCTAGAAGCTGTAACGCAGGATCGACGGCACCGAGCGTTTAGACTTTAATAAGAGAAGGGAGCTCAATTACGGTTTAAGTTCACGAACACGGAGCGGACTGCCGTGCAAAGACGGTATCTCGGGCATGGATAGCAATGACAACGGATTGACGAGTGTTTGGTAAGTCTCAATCGTCACAGGCGCCTCAATCTTGGATACGAGAATCAGAACGCTCGCGTTCGAACCTTCTAAAGCTCCAAGACCGGTAGAATGGACTACATTTGTTATAGCGGTCCGATCAAGGACACGTTGAAACTCATTTTGACGACATTGAAGGGCCTAGAGATACTATGGGGGTTGATCTACAGGATTTAAAGTGTGTAAAGCGAATGGATGGCGAAGAGCTGACCAAAGCTGAAGTAAAGATATGGACTAGCAAAACACAGGTTCAATCAAGCCGAGTATGATACTAAGAAGGCAGCACTAAGGAAGCACATTCATAAACTGATAGCCAATGTGGAGTATAACAACTTGTACAACAACAAACGATACCGATGTTGCCGATTCATAACAGGATAATAAACAAACACTCTTTTCTTTACTAAATCATAAAGCTAATGCTGAGCTGTGCTAACACGGACCAATGAATTTCATATTTTATTTTGCAAATGCAGCTTTATGAAATATATTCGTGTAAAAGACATGGATCAGAAGACAAGAGCAACAGCGATGGCTAGGGCAGTCAAAGCCCAGGAGAGCTGTTGGGCACCTGCGGAGTTGCCATGACCGCTAGTCGGCTGCGGGACTACAGTGGTAGAAGTTGCATGGCCTCCACTTGTGGTGGAAACTGTAGCTGTGGTGGTAACTGTAGCTGTGGGGGTGACTGTAGCTGTGGGGGTAACTGTAGCTGTGGGGGTAACTGTAGCTGTGGGAGTAACTATAGTTGTGGTCACAACCTGGGCTTCGGAATTGCTGTACGATGTAACACATTGGCCTCCGACATATATGACACCCTTGAACCCATTCTCGCAGTCTTGACCGACGCTTGACATGTAGCTGACGATGCCCTCCTCTTTAAAGGTTCGATGCCAGTCCCAACCTTGGCGCATTGTGACGCTGCGCCATGTGTTTTTCGAGGTACAGGATCCAACAGCAGTAGTCGCCTCGACATTGTGACCTCCAGCTTGGAATCTCCATACGATAGTGTCCTTTGGTTCGATGCAGAGGGTTGAAGGCTGGAATCCTTTATCGGTAACAATGATGGGGTGCTCGGCTGCCATGGCGGTTGTCATGCAAGCCAATACGGAAAGGAAGATGGTGGCAAAGTGCATTGTGGATGTGTATCCTGGTGGTAAAGGTTTATGCTGTGGGAATCAATAGGGTCGAGTGCGGAGGAAGTGCTTTTCCTTCGTCCTTTTAAATGGTGATTGATAGACTGGCCCCAGAAGACTTTACCAAGACAACAGCCGGGGCACCAGATATCTCCGTCAACATGACTTCAGCAAGCGTGCGTGAAACTCCACCAGCGATAATCTAACAGCGGCTTCAAGTACAAGACATTGGGCACGATCATCATGAGAGCAGCGCGTTCAAGAGATCAACCTCCTCTGGCCGTAAAAAAGTGCTGTGCGAGGCACAGGCCATCGATCAAGTTGCTGAAATGTTTGTTTGTTTGTTCGTTTGTTTACAGTGTGCTCTGTTGTCAACGCGCGAAAACTATATTGCGCTTGAGCCCATGGGCACATCCTTGGCTAGCACCCAACTGTAATGCACGACCTCTTGCTCATGGAACCATCGATTGCAGCCCCAACTCTGGCGCTAGATGCTGCTCCACCATGTACCCCAGAAATGCAAGCTCCAGAAACGGCGATCTCTTTAGCTCTATGATCATCAGACTGGAAGTACCAGTTGACATTGTCGTTTAAGATTGACGCACAGTGTCTAGGGTTGGAACCCTCGATCCGGGACAGCGACAGTGACAGCGCGCGCGCTAGCAAGATCGATAGTCGTGAAGGGCTCTTTTGTATGTGGTACTTAGGCACCAGAACTAAGTCCTGGAAAGACAGAACCCGAGGCAGTGACGCTGCAGCGGATGTAAAACCAGCAAAAATAAAAATAAAAATATGAAATAAAATAAAAAAATAAATGCAAAGACACCCATTCGAGAGTGGAGTCTTATTCCTGTCGATTCCATCGTGAGAGGATGTCGACGTAATCTGGCCAGGGGTTCTGTTGAGTGAAAATAGAAAGCAAGAGCTGCCATTTGCTGTGGGGTCTTATATTCGCGTGCATCCACGGCGGGATACAAAAAAAGCAAACAATCGTTCGAGGCGGAGGCGGTCTCAGGATCGTCTAAATTCCTCCATGCCAAGTCTAGGTGACGGTCCTACCTATCAGCGCCCGTGCTTTTTTTTTTTTTTCATGAAAGTCGTTGGTTCAGAGAGATCAGTGCACAATTCACAGCAGCACGCAACATTCCTGGCCCCAGATCTCCAGCTCCCTGAGTCCACTGGCATGCTCAGGTTGCTCACCGGTCTAGCCTTTTATCGTTCTCAGACCTTCGCGTTTGAGGTACAACCTGCGCTATGACGATGGTTCGTTGGCCCAGGTATGTTCGCCGTATACTTCCTAGAGCACAAAAAATATATAAGAACGATTGCCTCCGCTTACTCCTTCCCTTTTTTCTCCACGTCCACGCCTCGAGTACCTGCTCCTCTCTGACCTGCCCGCGTATCAAGCCCACTACACCTCTATTCAAAAGAAGCCATGAAGTACGCTAGTCTCGTCCTCGCTGCCTGTCTGGCCCTTTTTACTTTCTCGGACGCCGCCCCCCTTATTAAGAGCAACTCTGGAAAGCCCATCCCTGACTCGTACATTGTTATCCTAAAGGGCGGCAAAAATGTCACTGATTTTGTTACCAAGTTCGAGGCCCTTGCCGTTGCCCAGGACGGTCGCGGTCGCAAGTCTACCATCGATCGCCACTATCCTTCCCTTCAGGGCTTCTCCGCAACGATCAACGCCGCTGCTCTGAAGGAACTCCTTGCCTCTGATGAGGTTGAATATGTCGAGCAGGATCACATCATTACTCTGGATGTCTCACTCCAGCCCAACCCTCCCTCCTGGGGTCTTCCTCGTATCTCGGAACGCAAGAACCGACTCAATGTTCCCTACCTCTACCAGGAGCAGGCCGGCTCGGGCGTCACAGCCTATGTGATTGACACCGGCATTTACGTAGACCACAACGGTTTAAAAGGTCGTGCGTCCATGGGTGCCAACTTCATCGCTGGCTCACCCAACACAGACGAGAATGGCCACGGTACGCATGTCTCAGGAACTATCGGTGACACCAAATATGGCGTTGCCAAGAAGGTCAAACTGGTCGGCGTCAAGGTCCTCAATGCCGAGGGTTCTGGTGCTTATTCCGGCGTTATTGCCGGCATGGACTGGGTCATTCAACATGCCCGTGGTACCAAGGCTGTTGTCAACATGTCCCTCGGTAAGATTTTTGTTGTTGTTTTTTCCCCTCCTGCCTTGGGCTTCCGCTTGTGATCCACTGGATGCTAATTTGTTTTCGAATGACAATGTATCTACTAGGTGGTCCAAAGTCCATGGCTATTGACAGCGCCGTGAACCGCCTCTACGCTGCCGGCATCCCCGTCATCGTATCTGCCGGTAATGAGGCGGACGTGGATTCATGCACCAGATCTCCTGCTGGCACCCAGGGAGCCTTCACAGTTTCCGCTTCGGACATTAAAGATCGGGTTGCGAGCTTCGCGTCCTGGGGCAGCTGTGTTAAAATTTTTGCACCTGGTGTTGAAATCACGTCTGACTGGATCGGTAGCCCCTCCGCCATCCGCACCATCTCCGGCACCTCGATGGCCACCCCTCACGTTTCCGGTGTCGTCGCCCTCTTCCTGAGCATCGACTCATCCTTAACCAGTCCACACCATGTTTATCAGAAGCTGCTTAGCGTCAGCACCCCCGGCGTCGTCAAAGGCGACTTGAAAGGCTCGCCAAACCGCTTTCTCTACAACGATGCCTAAGAAAACTGGTGCCGTCCATAATTGCTTGCTATTCATTTTATTTTATCTTTTATTTTGCAAGTAGATCATGATTCCCTCGAAATCATAAAGAACATATAGAATGAATCTTAATAAAATCCCTTGTGAGGTTTACGAGGCGGTTTTTGAGCACATTGGTTTATACTGGAAGTAGTAGTAATTAATAGTTTTTTTCTTTCAACAATTTGCTACGGCGATATGGCGGATTATTCCTTTCGACCTGCTACACGAAACGATGAAATCTATCCGTGCGCGTACTATTTTCGTGAGTTTCATGCTGATAGAACATTTTGAGGATTTAGATGTGAATCTGGATCTGGATCACCTAAAATAAAAAATTGCGCACATGGATAGAAAGAGGCACTGAATGCATCAAACAACCTAGCGGACGCGTTATGCAAGCAGAAGCAGAGTTTTTTTTTTTTTTTTTGATATGATAACAAGAACTGACAAGAATATGTGGGGTTTATTAGTGAGAGACTCTAGACTAAAAGACCTTATTGCTTTTTAACATCAATCCACATGAACACGAGACGCATGGTCCGCAAAGGCAGCTCCCGTTAAAAAAAAAAAAAAAAAAAAAAAAAAAGGAAAGCGAAAACGCAATATTGATGGCGTTTATCACGTGACTTAAAATAACGAATACATATATTTTCTAAAATGAGCCTCCACAGACTGGTAGGATGGCCGAGTTGGTCTAAGGCGCCGCACTCAAGTTGCGGTCTCGAGAGAGGCGTGGGTTCAAATCCCACTTCTACCACAATACATTTTGCTAGTTTCTCATTTTTTCTTATCGGAGCTGTGCTTGAAAGGTTTAGGCTACAACGAACAGAACCAGTTGAAAGATCTAGCTCTCAAGAGCATTATCCTTTTTTGCACGTTGCCTTGCCTTGACGGGCGCTTTGCGATTCGCTCACTGTTTTCTTTTATTTGTTTTAGAAGAGAAGGCGAATGGGAGGGACAGTTAAAGCGGATGGCATTGATTGCCTGGTATCTCATATGTAGACTGCAGATAGATGTAAGGACTCTGGATGTCCGATCAACATGTGTTGCTTTCTGCGTGTGAGCATGCATGCAAGTGCGACAGTAGCTTATTTCAGTTTAGCATCGGTTGCTTTGTTGTTGTTTTTGGGTTATGGGTGCTCTCTTCCAGCTGTTCTTTTTACTTGTACCCACGAAGGTTCTTATTTTTTTTTTTTTTCTTTCGTACAACATGCCAAAGAGTAGATAGAGGGCGGAATCGGGGGATCGAATCAAAACGCAACCTCAGCATGTTCCTCTCTGGTTTTTTTTTGTGTGGTCCCTTTTTTTGGTGGCATCTCGATTGGAATCGTACAGACTGCTCCTCCTCTCCCAGCTCCTCGACCAGTAAAATGGCCCCCAGAGGAGGTGCAAAAATACCGGCGGTACGGTGGCCTTATCGTCGTATTATTGGACGTCTTTCAGAAGATAAATATGCCAATTGCCATTAAGAATGTTCCACCTGCCCGCATCTTTTAGAGTACGCTTTGTCAATAGAGTCCAGGTTCGATGGATGGTGACGGGAACTAGACTGACTGTAGCTAAGCTTTGGGTACCCTGCTTGTTCTCACTTCTAGCCCCCCTTTCCTTTTAATCTCGCATTCTGTTCTCACTTTTTGGTTCTTCTTTCCTTTTCTTCCTCACGCCCGTCCTTCCTCCCTTTCCTCCCCTTCTCCATCCTCTCCCTTCCTATACCCATCTTTTGATCTGCAAGGTAAAGAAGACGTATGTCCAACAATTGGACTGATTTTTTTTTTGTGTATGCCTATCAGCTCGCCAACGGTATCTGTCAGGAGGACGCGTCGCGCGATGTAGCTACGGTCGACATTGTAACTGGGTGTTGTTTATCGAGTTCCTATTTCGCTCGTGTTTCCTCCTCGGCTGTGTCTCCATTTCGACCCTTAATCGTCGCTAAAAAAAAAAAGAAAAAGAAAGAAAATAGGGTATCAATTGTGTCGTCGCGGTTCGTGAATCGAGGAAAAGAAGTTGGACGGATGAAAAGAGGAGAAAGAGGAAAAGGCACCGTTCGATCATTTAGGTCCATCGGCTTATGAACAATAAAGAGAAGCAGATGTGTGCATTGCAAGACGCGCGCGCGCACGAAATGGGAGAAAAGAACGAAGGAGCATGCAAGCGGATTGTAATAGGTATAGCGAAGGATAGGAGGGAGGAATGGAATACAAACAGACATGTCTTCAGTATAGTGGTCTGGATCAGTCTGGAGTGGAGAATGTATGGGTAGATTTAAGGATGCTAACAGGGGTGGAGTATCGTTTTGATGTGTGAGTGTCCCATTTTCACTGGTCAGGGCTGGAGAAAAAAAAAAAGAAAAAGAAAACATCTCCAGAGGAGTACAAGGGGGAACCCGAACTCAGGAACATCGTATATCTCGACTCGCTCGAGAAAGTCATCTCGTTTTCTTCTTTCTCATCATCTTTTTTTTTGACCCTCCATCCCTCATCTCATCTTAAACAGAAAAAAAAGATGGCCTCTGTCAAGCCTGGCGCAAGCTGGAAGAAGACCAACTATCCCAACATCAAGAACGCCGACTATCCTGTCGAGGTCGCCGGAAATGAGTCGTTCAACAACCTCCACCTCGCCGGAGTCATCCTCGGCGCGCCCTTCATGATCGTCTCGCTCCTCAAGCTGCCCTTCTGGTCCTACCCCGTTCTGACCATCGTCATGGCCCTGCCCATCTTTGCCGCCTACTTCGTCTACGGATCCAAGTATGCCCTGCCCCTCAACAACCGCGTCCAGACCCCTGGCAAGAAGGTTGAGGATTACCTCACCATTGTTGACCCCGCCTTCCAGAAATACAAGGGCAAGAACAGAATCCCCATGGAGACCTTCTTCGAGGCCTACTTTGATGGAAAGGTACAGTGTCAATGGCTGCATTTTTGTGTCGATTTCAACTGCAATTGCAGTTTGCAATTTACAATTGTTTGTTGATCCGATTGCTTTTCTTTTGTTGGCATGCTTCTGCGTGGCGGTGCCTTTTGGGAGCTTTGATCGAAGACGAATTTCTTCAGCCTTGCCAATGGAACGGCACGGACAGCTACTCTTTTTTTCGTGTTATTTTCATCCGCGCAGACCTAATGCTGCGCTGTCTGGATTGAAGAGGCGTTTTTTTTTTTCTTGGCTTCCCGCATTCTTTCCGGTCTCCTTTTTACACCTAGTGGCCGCTACTGCCTGTTCAATTGTGTCCAAAAAAAGAACTTTAAGCGGCTCCTGTCTATAAGGCTTGTCTGGATAAGCAGAGTGGGAGTGTGACGGGAAAAGATTTGATCTCCCTTCCCCCTTTTCCTCTTCTTTACTGGGTTGTAGGCGGACAGGCCCCGGATCGGCACATATTCGGCGTTAGGGTGCATATTTGTTCCACACCTCTTGTATGGCTTTCTGGCGGTGGGAACAAGAAGGGAAAAACGAGGTCGGCGCTTCACATGCCTTTGTCAACAAAGATCCGGACCACAGACCGTCATGCAGATCTTGTGCGGAGAGATATTCCCGCTCATTATTTAGTCCTTCACATTCAAAAACAGGTTTTTTCTGTTATCGGGGCCTGGGAATGGAACGATCCCTTGACGCATATTCCAACTCCACTTTGTTCACGGTCCTACATACCCCTCCCTTTTTTTCCTTTTTTTCTTTTTTTCCGCTCCTAATAGTCTCATTGATTTGTAATGAGGCTGGATGCTTACATGTTCCCTGCCTCTTCCACACCCAAAATAGATCGACATCAACCAGGACTGCCTTGAGTTGCTCGAGAACCGCCACGACTGGAGCGTGTTCCAGATGACTGCCAGCCAGGCCAAGTTCTTTGTCACTCAATGGATTCCCGAGACCCTCTGGCACTCCAAGAAGCAGGATGAGGATCAGGTCCGCGACCACTATGACCGCGGTGATGATTTCTATGCCGCCTTCTTGGGACCCCGTATGATCTACACCTCCGGTATCATGTCCGACGTCAACAAGAAGGAGACCCTCGAGGAGATGCAGGACAACAAGCTGAAGCTGGTCTGCGAGAAGGTTCAGCTCAAGAAGGGCGAGCGTCACCTCGACATTGGATGCGGCTGGGGCACCCTCACCGCCTATGCTGCCAAGAACTACGGAACTGACTCGACTGGTATCACCCTCGGATTGAACCAGACTGCCTTTGGAAACAACCGCATCAAGGAGTATGGTGTCCCCGAGAGCCAGGCCCGCATCATGTGCATGGACTACCGTGATATCCCCCGCGAGAAGTGGGACAAGATCACCTGTCTCGAGATGGCTGAGCACGTCGGCATTCGCAAGTTCAACGAGTTCTTGCTCCAGGTCAAGGATATGCTCAACGATGATGGTCTCTTCTACCTCCAGATCGCTGGTCTCCGTGCCACCTGGCAATACGAGGACTTTATCTGGGGTCTGTTCATGGCCAAGTACGTCTTCCCCGGTGCCGATGCCTCGATGCCTTTATATTGGGTTATCAAGCAGCTCGAGTGCGCCGGTTTTGAGGTCCAGAACGTCGACACCATCGGAGTCCACTACTCGGCCACGATCCACCGCTGGTACTTGAACTGGATGTCGAACCAGGAGTCCATCACCGCGACCTACGGCAAGAAGTGGTTCCGCACCTGGGAGATCTTCCTTGCCTGGTCGACTATCATCTCTCGCCAGGGCTCTGCCACCTGCTACCAGATTGTTGCCCACAAGAACTTGAACGCTTTCGATCGCACTGGACTCCAGGCCAAGAACCGCTTCAGCGTTTAAAGTGGGAAAAAAAGGAATTTGGTAGTTTGTGTTGTGCAGGACTTTTTGTCGATTGTACATACAACTTTTTTCTTTTTGCCGTTTTTTTTCGTTCCCATCCCCCATCGTCCATTCGTGTTATTTACAGCCAATAAACAGTACATCATAGTTGTGAAAACACAAACACTTGAGGTCTTTATTGGAAGATGAGGTAGTTGATGCGAAGATCAATAGGTTTAGGTTTTCCAATAGGCGAGCCGACCTGGATCTCACTCTGCAGAGATTCTGGTCTTAATGTACACATTAATGAACACCCATGCCCAGCCCAGAAGCGCCCCGGGGAGGAATGCCTTGACTCAGAGCACCCATAGGGGGAATGCCCTGTCCAAGAGTACCCATAGAAGGAATACCTTGTCCAAGAGCACCTTGGGTAAGGATGCCCTGACCAGAAGCACCCAAGTCCTGGGCGAAAGCACCGCCCATCAGAGGAGCACACTGTCCAACCGCAGCATCCAGTCCCATTCCGACTCCAAGACCTAACCCGGCTGGCTGTGGCGAGACCTGGTCAGCACAGGGCGCGATATCGATCACGAACGGCAACGACTGGACCGTGGGTTGATAAATCGTCAAAGGCTGAACGCTGACCGTCGGAACGATCTGGACCGAGCTCCCCAACTGGACACTCGACTGTGGCAGGGTCTGGTCTTGCTCGGGCGCAGCTTGGACCGCGGTCGTAAGCTGGTGCACCGCAGGCTGGTACGTCGTCTGGGGGAGAACCTGGGTCGTTGGCTGGATCGCGACATTCGAACCAAGGTTCACGTTCTGTGGAGGCAACATCGAAGAGCTCGCGGGTGCGGCTTGGATGTTGGAGCCGAACGATGCTACCTCGGGAGCAAAGGTCGTCGATGGGGTCACGGCCGTCGAGGGGAGAATGTTCACCTGGGAGCCGAGATCGACGGTTGAGGAAGGGAGCGAAATGTTGCATTCGGTAGTCCCCTGAGCTGCCGCACATCCGGCTGCAGTGGAGAGTTGGCGCTTTCTCATAGGCCCACCAGCACCGGGACCGCCAGGGAACCCGCCAGGAGCACTAGCGTCAGGAAATCCATTAGGAGTACCAGTGCCAGGGAAAGCACCGGTACCGGGGGAATCAAGGATCGCGGCTGCTGGGCCCGTGAGCCCCGAAAAGTCGCCCTGGCACTGGGACTGGACGAGGGGCGCAAAGGCCTGGACAATGGGTTGGTAGCGGTTGATTGGAGTGACATTGGTGATCGGGATCATATTGACGGATGAGCCGAGCTGGACGGATCCAGAGTTGCCGCTCTGGTTATAGGCGTCACCCGTGGGGAAGGAATCTGTAGATTCCTGAGGAAGAGGTACACCCTGAGCGGTTGCGCACAAGGCGAGAACGAAGGTGATGGTGCGAAGGGTTGCAGAGGTCATGGTCGGTAAAGAAGGTAGAGTGGGTTTGAGGGTTGCCCTTTGAAGGAGTGGTGTGAGCTGTGGGTGAGGTTGGGGGGTCAGATCGGGAGGGATGAGGTCGCTTCTTTTATAGTCGCGTCGTTCATGACAACGAATGGTTCCTTGGGCTTGATGCCGGATCCAGAACCTGGACAGAAAGAGAACCCGAGGTTAATTTCCGACAAAACATCAGAGATGATTCTCCGGTGATGATGCCGTGTTTTGGGGGGAGATGTAGATCAAGTATGGAGAGCACAGGTGAGTCGATAGTCTGTTTTTGGGAGCATCGGTCGATCGCTATGCTGATGCTGAAATTGATGGATTGCTGGATATATTGACAAGATCGTTTGCGCTACGTTGGAAAAGGACCCGAATCCCGTACATGCATTCGTTCGTCCCGATCGAATACGCGTCGTCGTTATTGTTGGATGCTGTTTATTGGCAATATGTGCTGTGGATAGTATGTGTACAAATAGTTATGCTGCTTACTCAATGCTAAGGATGCGAGAATGTCATAGCAAAATACTGTTACAAGGTCTTGACCTTGCCATTGACAGAGCCATCCAGAATCTCAGTCGGTGCCACAACAGCCGCCGATGCGATCCCGTCCGCGACCTGGTGAGCCGTCTCCTTGATCTTCTCCGTCTCGTCCTTCTCACCATGCTTCTGCTGCTCCTTCCTCGACTTGCGCTTCACCGGGAACAATACCGGCGTCAGCAACAACACAGCTGCGATACCGATGTGGACCACAAAGTAAAGATCCTTCCACAGCTGCAAACTGTCCTTGAGCGTCAGGATCAAGAACGACATCGACAGGTAGTTGATCGTCACCTGTGTGAGCACCACGCCCAGCATGTTGTACCACAGCGGAGTCTTGCCTGTCGTGGCCGACACAAACCTCGGTCTCAAATGCGTCCTCAACATCTTTCCTGCCGTCAAGGCCATCGCCGCCGAAAGGAACATCAGATAATATCCAGGATAGAATCCGTGCCAGAACGCGCTCACTGCGAAGGTCGAGAATGTCTCCAGGACACCAGGCTTCGCACCGGGCTTGACCACCCGCAGGTAGACCGAATTCTTCAACCACTGGTTCGTGCCCTTGTTCCAGCTGTCCGCCAAGGCCTTCACGCTCTGACCGGTCTCATACGCCCAGACATCGATGTTTGAGGACGCGTCCCACCTAGGCTTACCCGTCTTGGGATCCACTCCGTTGTAACCGAACCCAGCCAACACGCATGCTCCCTCGGCCATCTTCCAGACTGCGTAGTACTTGAATCGGGCTGCAAAGGCCGATAACATGACATAGATGAATCGGAGAACAAAGGGCAATGCCTTGAACGCGGGATCCAATGTCCAGAGAACATCCAGTTTCGGCGCAAAGACTGCGAGTGAGGCGAGGGCAATGAGCGAGAATAGGAAGGTCTTCATCGAGGCTGCGAGCCGACCAGCAGGCCAGTGGACCTTTCCAGTCTTGGGATCCTTGAATGTAGAGAGTTCAATGAAGCGGATGTAGTCCATGTACTCGAAGGAGGGACCGACGAGGACTGCTGGGAAGAAGAAGACATAGCTGAGGTAGTGGAGGAGGTTGGGGAAGGTAGTAATCGCGTGCTCCTGCTGGTACTTGCTCAGTTCCTATATAGAATGAGGATCAACCAGATGTTAGTGCGGGTTCAGTTTTTTTTTTTTTTTTTTTTTTTTTTTGCACGGCTTTGGATATCGACAGATCAAATGCTCATTCCTGTGGTATTATTACCTTGGGATTACGGCGGCCGTCGTGAACGCTTAAAGCCCAGGAGGTAAGTTTCATGGTCAGAATCATCTGTGGTCCCGTGTGATCCAGCTTGTATCCACGGTAGTCGTGAAACTGGCGCATAAGATGGCTATATTAAATAGAACAATAAAGGTGTTCATGGTGATGTCAGATAAAGACGAGGGGAGGCACGGATATGAAGCATGAATCCGTGGAATCTCGATCCTCAAGACATCCGCTTGCGCTTTACCTAACACTCATATGGATCATGACTCCCATAAAGACGATCCTGGGACCCCACTTGCCCTTGACCGAGCCCATGATTCGCCAGACGGCAATGCTGGAACCGAGCAGGTGCATGAGGCCGACGAGGTCATCGACAACAACGACGAGAAGGAAGAAGGAAGTCAGCACAGATACCAAATGCTTAAGGTTGGGGTTGTTGTAGGGCAGGAGTCTGAAGGCGAAGGCGAGCGGGTAGGCAAGGAGGAGTGTTGAGAGGCATCGTAATTGATCTTCAGGGAAGGAGACCGCCTCCGATAGGGACCCGAAGAAAGAGTCCAGCATGGTGTGAAGGAAAGCGTGCAGTAGGGAGAAATTGTGCGATGCAATGTGCGAAACAAAAAAAAACTTTGCTGCAGACAACTTCCCACAAAAAAAAAAAAAAAAAAAAAAGTGAATGAGGAGGAGCGGAGAGGAATGAGGACAGGGACGGAGGGGTGAAGAAGAAAAGAAGGAAGCGACAGAGGGCCGGGCCGCTGTTTAAAAGTACGAGCGGTTGGTCCGCCGGGACCAGACGAGTCCGAGTCGTTTGCCCCCAGTAATCAGTTCTGTACAACTCAAAGTAAACAAGCATGGCTCCCTCCTCCATTCGCTGATGGAGTGACAGGGCGTTCGACCATTGCATTTGAACAAAGGGGCGATCTGCACGCTTCTTCCCTTATTCTCCTGCTGACTATCCAGCCATCCTGAGCCAATGTGCCCATTGTACATAGACGGCAGCTTCCGGTACCGCGTCTCCTTCCTCTGCCCTGTTGGTCTTTGTTGAGATGTCTGTGTTCTGTCCATAAAAAAAGGTTGGACGGTGACTGTATTTCGTATTTGCTGTTTGTAAGGCGAAATGTAAGGAGGTTTCCCCAAAAAACCGTTCGTGCATGGACCACATTGCATTCGAATCAAGGTTGATGAGGCATAGCCAAATCTGCTGCCTAGGAGTACATGAAGCGCTTCATCCGCAATACGCCTATTGATGTGCATTGCTGCTCTTCATTAAGTTAAGCGTTACTTTTTTTTTTTTGCAGACCCCTGTTAGTTTTTTATTGGTCATAACTCGCAGCTGAACATGTATTGGCTGTTGGTTACACTCTTTCGATTTGAAGTTTATGGAGTGGTGGTGGGGTACGAAGAAAGGGTCGCCCCTATGTCGAATTGGAATGAAAAGAGATGCTGGAGAGGGGACTATAGAGGAAGAGAGGGAGGGGGAGAAAGAGAGCAGTTGGCTGAGTGGAGGCTGAAGAGGGTGGACGGGTGTGATTTTTACGCCACGAATTTCGAGGGGGGATTGGGCTAAGTCTTTTCTAGGAGTGTGCCAGGAACAAAGTGGTCCGTTAAAATGAAGGAATTCGTTACCGAGGGGTAAGTACAAAATAAAAAAGCAATTGGGCAATGTAAGTCTGCTGACACTCTAGATTGCAGTGTCTGACAAAGAAGGGGCATGCACTTATTTGTACACATGCCACTCATGCCTATTGAACACTTTGCTACAGCCCCTTACGAGGGAGACGAGCTGTGCTTGCTGGCCTGGTCTAATATCGATGGCAGAGCACTCCACTCCACCCAGTTTCGTTTCGTTTCAAAACGGGTTCTCTCCTCCACGCCCCCCATTGGCGCCTCACCAGCATCTCCTTCCGGCGCTTCCTCTGGTGCGACCTGCAACAGACTCGTTTCCACATGTGTTCCTGAGTTGTGTGTTCACTTTCCACTCCCATTGGCCACGAGTGCATCTCATTTCTATTGCTCTGTTCGTGTAACAAATAGTGCGATTACCATACCATCCTTCACACCTCACTCTTCACTCTCGGGTTGCGGGTTAGCGCAACACAAGCAGAATCGCTTATTAGACTGTGAGCCTCCTTGACTCTCCTTTCCACGTTCCTCCTCGTCCTCCTCATCTCGTCTCGTCTTGTTTCCATTCCATCCCAAGATCAACTCTCTCATTCAGCTCTTGTTGCTTCTTCAGCTTATTACGGCACATGAACATCAAAGTCCTTCAAACCGAGCACTGTCAACCACCACTTTATAACCTACCACCTCAATATATATCCTCAACAGAAGCCACTTCAAGTTTACCTCTAGCGCAAAAAGCAACCTCCAGCCATCAGCAATCCCAACTCAAATGTCACTAAAGAAGCGTGCAGCAGCAGCTGCCCCTTCGACCCAGGAACCAACAAAGCCAAAGCCCACTGCTACTAAGGCCCCTACTCTTACGCACACAGCACTGGTACCAACAACCGCAATAAATACCACGAAGACTACAGTACAGACCACAGGTATCCTCACAACGCCCATAATACCAACCTCCACGCAATCCGAAGTGAACTCCTCTCCCTCAACTGTACCCTCTGCGGGGTCAAGCAACGAGCTAAATCCTGCACAGACACCTTCCAACACGAATCACACAGGGCTGATTGCAGGTGTGGCTGCAGGAGCATTCGTTCTCTTGGTCCTGTTTGCGGGATTGCTGTTCAGGGCCAGGAGGAAACGGGTACGGGAGGCACGGGAGGCACGGGAAGCGGAGAAGTATCAGCAGCGGACCATGATGCTGAAATCCTCCGAAGGCTCTTCCGCCATGGGTTATGGTGACGACAGTGATTTCCCCCTTCAACAACACCAGCATCAAGAGCAGCAGCAGCAGCGGTACCAGGAGCATCTGGGGCTTCTGATGAGTAAGCAGCCAGAATGGTTCGCTAAAAAGTCGCCATTGGAGTATTATATTCAGGTACCACCGTTGGAAGAGCTACGTCGTCTGCAACAGGAGGCCCAACAAGAGAAACAGCAGGAGCAAGCACAAACGCGAGAACAGCAGCAACAGCAAAGACCTTATCCGCTGACGCAGGAGCTCAGCAACACGAGCAGCAATGGCAGCAGCAGCAGCAACGGCAGCGCGTCTTCTTCAAACCCTTTTGCCCAGAATGGTGCATCCTTCGCAGCCAGAAGTCTGACGCCCAGCAAGGCGGACCCGTCACACACAGGCGAACTGATTGCCCTTGGTCCTACAAACATCGGGAATAACTTTTCTATGCCATCAATGATCCGGCCTGGATACAATCATCAGCAATACCAGCGCCCGCGCATCAGCACACAGGGTCTGCGACGACCCTCCTCGCCAGTTGTCTCGCCCAGCTCCTCGCTTTCACCAACAGTCAACAACCCAGTATCGCCATACCGTACTATCAGTCCTTCTACGACCGTGTACTCTGCAATCTCGCCCACGGTTGTCTCGCCCATGGTTGTGTCGCCCACTCTGCCCTCCCAAGGATCACGGCCCCTCAAGAACAGCGACTTGTACAGTTATACACCACCACCACCCTCAACCGGACCCTTCACGCCCACAAGTCCGTCCTCGGCACCATCCCCCGGATTTTATGACTTGCTGGATGACAGCGAGATGCTGGGGAGAGGCGACAGTAAGGCGTCAAGTGCTAGTATGGTCAGTCCTGTTGCTGTGAAGGCCAGGACTACATCAGCAACACCACCGCCGATCCCAAGAGCGACAAGACCCATCTCTGTAGCATCCGCGTCGTCTTTTAAACTGACATGGATGGATATGAAGGCCGATGCTTCTGCACCAGCTGTACCTACAGTCCCAGGAGGATTATAGTATCATAGTTGTTAATAGCGTAATATATCTATTCCTATACCAAGTATTCATTCTACTCGGTCGCGTCGAGTCATGCATGTTGAGGACACGTTCCTCACGCGACGCGCTATATACCGTCTATGTATTCGCCCGATTTTTTTTTTTTTACAAACACTTCTCTCTACACATCCCGCTTCCAGCATTCACAAAAAGATCATGCCACCACTGTCATCACTCGAGAGCGAGCTGGCTGAGGAAGAAAGGGCTCTAGTAAGGAGGGTTGTCGTCGAACGAACAAGGCCTGTCCGTTCCCGATGCATTCGCTAGTACTCATTCGCCGTCCTCTGTATGCTCATCCAACCTGATTCCATCACTAGCGAGCCGAACAGGAGTGGTTCTTGACAACACAGGTCAAACCTAGTCTCCAGACCATTCAAAAGGCACTTCTGGTAAGGAACATGTTCATTGGGCTTTGGTGTCCGTGTGTCGTCGGCGCCGTATGTCTAATGCTTCGATGTAATATCTTGCATTGTTTTCCTAGTCTTGTCAAGAGGCAGCGCGGCTACAGGATGATACCATGGGAGCATTGACGCTCGCAATCTCCTCCACAAAGTAAGCACCAGATCGATCCAGCGACTCAAGACATCGTCCAAGGACTTGTATCGAGGAAATGGAGATTTGACTCAAAGCTCTTGTGCATCATCTCTGCTTCAGCAACGACACCCTGAAAGGCTTCGTCACCTTGGCCGGCAGCTTTATCGTCAAAGGGGTAAGTTAGCCCGATAGATGAGGGCTATTCCCCTCCAGTGACACCACTGCCACGGCAATGTTGCTGACCATCCCATGTTTTCCCTTTCCTACAGGAACTGACCGTGAAGCTGCCAAAGCAACCTGTCGTCAAAGCCGCGATCCATTCTTACGTACCCAGCAATGCCTCTGTGCCTTCAACGTCCGCTGTACCCTCGACCACCGCATCCACAGCTGCGGCTTCAACGTCATCCTCAGCATCATCCATCACAGCCGGACAGAATGAGGGGTCGTCCGAAGAAGTAACACCCGTGCCCGCGATCGCCATCACCGCCACCTCCGAAACTTCAGAGACAAATGCTCAAGGATCAAACCAGGTTCCGGAGCAGGCACTCGGTGCATTGCCTCAACAACCACCCCCGGCGTTATCGAGGAGTGTTTCGGGCACGGTGATTCTTTCAGCGTTAATGTCCGGAGCAGGAACGGGACCAGCGATAGCACCATCTGCGAACATCCCACAGCCTCCCTTGAACCAACATCAGTTGCTGCATTCGTATCGGCCTCCGGGACATTTGACACAGCCGTATCTACTGGAGCAGGTCAAGGATGTGCAGAATCATACAGCGCAGGCGATCTTTCGGTTAGAAGATTACTGGACTAGCGGGAGCGATCGTCTGTTGACGGGAGGTGCTCAAGAAAAGCAAGAGGGCAGTGAGAAGCAAGGAGGGGGAGGCGGAGAAGAAAAAAAGACGAGGGCGAGGATGTCGAAGGCGGATATTAATGAGGTGACGAGGCCGTTGAAGACGTTGTTGGAATTGATGCAGAGACATTTGAGGGCAGGGATCGAGGCCATGGCGAGACCGAGAAAAGAAAAGTTGTACCCGTTCCGGGTATGCGACCCTAAAGTAAGAAACAAAAAATGCCAACTTCCAAAAACGACGCATCCAGCAACGAGATGTAATTCAATGTAAATTTTCGAGATTCGTGTTTGCTCACATCCACTGGTTCACGCTTCTAGATATTTAGCCCCGCATTGAATGAAGACTTTGTGATCGAGTTCTACATCCGGGATTCACAACTGGTGTGTGCCGCTTACGCTCTGCAGCTGACCGGTGGACCGACCAATGGGTCCTCAGGTTCCGGAGGTAACGTTCTTACGAGTTACCTTCAGCATACCTTACCAGGAGGGTCGTCAACAACAATAACTCAGCACCAACAAGGACAGTCGGTATCCTCTGCGGCTGTATCGTCCACAGATGTACATCATCATATAACGCACGCCCCGCAGCAGAATGCAGGGCATGGCGGAGGAGACAAAGGAGGGAAGAGTGGACAGGGAACACCACGACCAGCTTCGCCGGTGCATCATCATACGATGTCGCTGCAACCTAGTCATCAGCATCACGGACAACAGCAGCAAGGCGGGAAAGGGCATCCGTGGTCGCCTGCAAGGTCTCCGTCGACGACACAGCAGCCGCATCATTTAGGAGGAGAGTTTCATTCGAGTGCGCCTACAAATGGTATGTGAAGCTTTGTCGGAATGAAGGATGAAATGCAGAGTCGTTTAGTCCGCAGGGGCTAACGAGTACTGGAATACTGGATGCTGTCTTTTGTGTTCGTGAATAGACACGGTGGTGCTTCCTGCGTCAAATAAGATCGGTCAGACGAGTAAAGGCGGTATCAAGTAAGTGATTTGTTTCTTCAGTAAATTAGTAATGCTTTTTACATTTTTTCTGAAATGAAAATGCATGCGGACAAAAAAAAACCCCCTTCTTGGGTCTATAGACCACTTCTGATATTTGTTTTTGTTGTTAATTGAATGTGTAAAGTAAATACAGGGGCAAGGTTGCGACGACGCTGGAGGACAAGGTGGTGCAGGTACAGAGCTCGAAACTGGAGGAGATCAACGGACGACTGGTCCATGCTGAGGGACTCTGTCGCCGGTTGTTGTATTTCTTGGTCCTTCAGGAATCCGTCGCCGAACCTCCTGTCTAGTCACTAATACTTGGTCAAGCATCATCATCATCATCGTTGTCATTATCATTATCATTATCATTATCATCATCACGATCAACAGCAGCGGCATTAAGGAAGGAATACAATAAAGAATTACATTTTTTTTTATTATGCACATGGTCTATGTACGAAAGAAATAAAGCTTCATTTTTTCGCCACCCATCTCCTGATCGATCTTCACAGCTTTGAAGCCGCCGGAGGTAGCGCACAGACATCACCCTCGCATTCAGTCTGTCCCCTGGCCGCAGCTGCCTCCTTCCGTTCCTGAGCCTCCTTCTCCTGCTCCCTGGCCTTCCTCAACGAAGCCTCGTCCACATCCACCCCGGAGATCTCGCTGCAGACCCTCAGGACCTCACTGATCGGCGCCAGGTTACCCATGACGGTCTCCTCGAACTTGTAGGCGACTCCGGCGTCGCCCTTGCGGACGATGTAGAGGCCACCGAAGATGCGACCTTCGCCCACGAGGAGATTCCCACGGACGCCTGAGCGGAGGTTCCGGAGGGCGTTGAACCATAAGGACGGGCGGAGTAATTGGTCAATGGAGGCCCAGCGCAGTTTCCCGCCGCTAAGGTCAACGTTAAAGTCAAAGTCAAAGTCAGTGTTAACGCTTATTCCCAACGTGGGGGTTGGTGGGTGGTGATAGGTGGTGGAAATTGTGAGCCGAGGGGTTTCGGTTGCGGACCATGTGAAAAGAAAGTGTATAAAGAGGTCCCGCAGGGGAGAGAGAGAGGGGGAGGGAGAGGTGAAAGGGAGCAGGGACCGGACGCGAGGCGGGGAACTTACCCGAGTGCTTTGTAGAAGCCTTTGGAGCCATCCCAATAAGTTTCACCGCCGTTCCAGTATTGGTTCTTAAAGGTGGCCGCGCCCAATTTCTCGTGGATGACAACGATCATTCGGAAGCCCTAGAATTGTTTTTTTTTTTTTTTTTTTTTTTTTTTGCATATCGTTGGTTTAGCGTATGATCGGCTGAAGTGGGGGTGCAACATGGGCTACGATGGGGTTTGGGTGTTAATTCGCGGCATAAAGCAAAAGCAAGCAAGTAGACACAAGTACCATTTGCTTCTCGATGATGGCGCGGTGTTCGTCGAGGATACGGGCTTCTTCACGGCAGAAGGGGCATCCTGGGCGACGGATGACTAAGCAGAGGAAAGGAAAAGGGAAAAGGAGAGGAGGGGTGAGATAGGTGGGCAGGGAGAGGGGTAGCTCCAAAGGCGTGTGTGTTGGGAGGATGTACATACCAACGATAATGGCAGGTTGGTCCTTCCAGATCTCGCTCGCCTTGAAGGTGGATTCGGTCTCGGTATCGAGAAAGTCGGTCAGGACGACGTCCTTGATGGCGTTGTAGTGCTCTGGGTAGGTCTCTGTCATCTTTGTGTGTATGTGTGTGTGTGTGTGTGTGTGTGTGTGTGTAGGAAAGTAAAGGGGAAAGGCGGTTAAGAAATATGGGTTAGAAAGAAAGGTCGGGGACAGAGAAGAAGAGCGTTGTGAAGTTAGCGGATTGCGACATCCTCTTTCGGTTTAAAGTAAAAAGTGCCCAATTGCGGTCTGTCCCAAGTGAGCTCAGCCGGAGACGGGTTCGTTTTGTTTTTCACGAGCCAGGGAAGGAGCGGTGGTGGCGGTGTCCGAATCGATCGTGTCATCACCGTGTCTTGTTCCCCTGGCTTGAGCGTCGGACCCTTTATTTTTGTCCTGTGGGGCATCCTATACACAGCCATACAGTCATACCGCGCAGAAGAACAAAACGATAATGAAATGCAGTAACAGGGTTTCCTTGGCTGCAGGTGGGCGTAGTAACATTGAGGAGAAAATTCCCCATAGGGTATAATAACTAATTGAACTTAGTACAAGGGGAACCGTTCATTCGGATAATTTGCCTGAGCAGGCAATGGCCCGAAGCTATCATCCGTTGGATGATGGCTGAATGCCTCTAAGTCAGAATCCGTGCTAGAAGGCGACGATTACCGCCTTTTCCGATTTTTAGTTGAATACGAATAGACCCTCGGGTCCTGAATCATACTATGTGGGGTCGTCTTGTGGAGCGGAAAGGCTTCATGAGGCGCCTGCTAATGTTAATTTCAAATATTGGAAGAGATAAATCCATTGCAGACGACTTTAATTGAACGGGGTATTGTAAGCAGTAGAGTAGCCTTGTTGCTACGATCTGTTGAGATTAAGCCCATTGTTCTATAGATTTGTTCGAAAGAACAACATCTCTCTATTTCCTTGAAAGTGAGAGAGAGGATTGGGAGGAAACGGTTTTATCCACTGAGATTGAGGCAACCGTCTCCCTGCTTCTTGACTGAGGGGGAAGCTCAGGGAATTTGGTGTAACATCGGTCAGAGGAGTGTCGACCACTGCAATGGGAGCAGGTAGAGGGTGGTCGCGATTGCTGGAGCTGTGGCGGCGGCGGCGGATCGAAGGCCTTGGAAGACTGGAGAGTTGCGGGGTTGATATGATTGAGGCAGACGAATTTTTTGGACGGGTCATGTCTTCGAAACGCTCGATAAAATCGTCGAAAGGAATCTCGTCCTCTACCGCAAACTGAGGCTAGACAACCTCGTCAAGGTCAACTTCAGAGAAAGTAAGAGGAGAAACGGGGCAAGGGGAAAGGACTTGATGACTGTGCAGGATGGTTGTCAGATAAATGGAGTAGTGAATAAAACGCGCACAGACAAACAGCGCACAGACACAAGTGAACAAAAAAAGATACGGAAAAAGATGATCGCTGTCGGACCATGAGCGCGAAGAGAAAGATGGAAAGGAGGACAGGATCTATGAGAACAAAGTCCAGGCAAGGAAGCCAGGGTTTGAGGAATAAGAGATGCTGCGGGCGCGCCGAATGGAACGGAGAAGGACCAAGCAGCATCGACGGAAGGCACACCGAATGGCCATAGGAGCTAAACGAACCAGGTGCCCAGGTTTTCCACCATGTTGTATTTGGCAGGGATTGAGGGGCGTCGCACATCCAAATAAACCCTCATCGTGAGGAAATTGAGCGTGGGATACAATAAAATAGAGGGAATCGACCGAAAAGGTAACAAGGATCCAGAGGCCACTGTGAAATCATAGAGAGTGAGAAACGAAGTGAGTTGTGGAGTACTTTATATCAGAGACAAGTGCTAGAAAACTGAGGAGCAATGGTCAGACACGGCCTTCTATCTATCTATGGACGAAAGATCCACAGTAGATGTGGTCTATCGGGACGACAAAGAGCATCGACACAAAGAACACAGAGTTCACAACGAAACTGTAGACACGGAGTGGTCTTTGGTGGCTGGTCTTTGTCGTTGCCACTACTCCCAGAAATAGACACATGTTGAGTGTGGCACTCTTTTAGAGTGTGGTCGCTAGACAGGGATCACCTAACTGTTAGACACCAACTCCATCAATCGAACCACAATGTCGCGTCATTCCGTCACCGGCGACATCATAGCGCCAGTCCCGCCGATGAGCACCACGGCGCTGCTCCTCATCGACAACCAACTTGGTTTCCGCGACGTGACCGCCTGGGGAACTGGCGCCTCCAACCCGGACTTCGAGAAGAACGTCACGGCGCTCATCGCAGCTTTCCGCGATGCCTGCGCAGAGAAGCCGGAGGGCCAGAGACCACTGATCATCCATGTGCAGTATCGTCCCGTCTGGACTGATCACCCGCTGCATGTCAGCAAAGTTGGCCCGTTCGGAGCAAGCGGAGAACAGGTGCGCGCCATTGACTTCCTCGAATTCGCCGCGCCGAGGGTAATGCGTCCGGAAGGGCCAAAGTTCGTCTATACTCTTGACGAGACACCGCCTCCTGTGCTGGCGGAGCCCAAGAAGGACGCCGCTTCACTGCCGCCCCCGGACGAAATCATCATGACCTCGCATGGGCACAGCGTCTTCATCAACACGCCGCTTGAGTCGATCCTCAAAAAGCGTGGCATCAAGACTCTACTCATTGCGGGCATGGCAACGGACCTCGCCGTCAGCACAGCCGTTCGGACAGCCCAGAATCTCGCTTTGACGGGGAAATGGGGCGGACGCGGCAACATGGCCGACGCAGCAGCCTCGGCGCGGTGGACTGACGGAACGAGCGTGTTTGTCGAGGCGCAGGAGGATGCACCGGAGGATGAGCGGGGAGAGGACGGGCTTGCGGTCGAGATGGCGCGCATCATTCTCATCGGGGATGCCACAAGGGCGTTTGGGAAGGCTGGGGTCGCTGCACAGACGGTTCACAGTGTGCATGTCGAGAGTCTGAGGGACTTTGCTGAAGTGAGGAGCACGGCTGAGGTTATCGGCGCCTTTCATTGATGGCGTATCATTAAGTGCAAAATACATACTATCCCCAAGCCCTTTGAACACACGATACCGACACTGTAGAACATTATGGAGTGCACGGCGCCGAGCCTTATAGAGTGATCGTACGGCATAGATCTTTCATTTCCTCATATGTTTTGTCTCCTTTTCATTTTGCCTGCGTTGATCAAGGAATATGTTCTCTATATATTTATAAGTAGTCCCCTTAACTCTTCCCATTTCAACGACACTCCTCCTGGACACAGAAGCCCCATCTCCTGTATTTCTGCGAAGTTCCTCGCCACGACCGCTACGTCCAAATCTGGCATTTAGCACACGCGCATCCCTGTGTCTACGTGCAATGACCGCATTATCCAGATGCTCGGCACTGTGGTTTTCTCTTTCAACAATACCCCGATCCGGTTCTATATCTTGGATGGACTAGCGGCCAAGCTCCTTTTCGGTTGGGATATGGTCGCGATTGCTGGAGCTGTGGCGGTGGCGGCGGATCGAAGGCCTTGGAAGACTGGAGAGTTGCGGGGTTGATATGATTGAGGCAGACGAATTTTTTGGACGGGTCATGTCTTCGAAACGCTCGATAAAATCGTCGAAAGGAATCTCGTCCTCTACCGCAAACTGAGGCTAGACAACCTCGTCAAGGTCAACTTCAGAGAAAGTAAGAGGAGAAACGGGGCAAGGGGAAAGGACTTGATGACTGTGCAGGATGGTTGTCAGATAAATGGAGTAGTGAATAAAACGCGCACAGACAAACAGCGCACAGACACAAGTGAACAAAAAAAGATACGGAAAAAGATGATCGCTGTCGGACCATGAGCGCGAAGAGAAAGATGGAAAGGAGGACAGGATCTATGAGAACAAAGTCCAGGGCAAGGGAGCCAGGGTTTGAGGAACAAGAGATGCTGCGACGACTCCTGGCACAATGGCAGCGGGAAATCCTGTCATGATTGATGCTGTTGTTGAAAGAATGGTGGAGGCATAAACATTAGAAGCACTGTACACAATCTGGTGGTAGGCACTGAGGTATCGAGAAGAAAAGGTACCAGAGAGAGAGAGAGAGAGAGAGAGAGAGAGGAGCTGAAAGATGGATCGCTTGAAAGGCAACGTAGTGAGGGTGTGTATAATATAGACAGGAGAACGACAAGACGAACGCCTACTTATACGTTTCTTCGAGGGGAGGGGGGGGGGAAGCGACCAGCTTCAGGTATCGGTGTTGGAGCCCCAATCTGGCATCCCTATGGAGACGCCAATCAGAACCAACATGACACTCTATTGCAATGAGGCGCCATTGAGCCCATCTATTCTCTGGTGCCTTCGTTCCCTATGAATAGAGACCATTGGTACGGCAGACGGTACTGGCACCATGACGACGCGTTGGAAGAACAAGATGCAGCATGCGTAGCATTGCTGGACTATGCAAGTCCGTCAGAGTAGCTATACAATAGCAGCCGGGTTGTAGAATAAATGCAAATGTTTCGAGCGTCTGGGGGGACCTAGAATCAACGGGGACCTAAGCCATAGAGACCTAAGTATCAAGGGAATCTTGGTCAAGAGAATCTAGGGTAAGAGGATGGTTTATTCGATGATGATTGATGCTGCTATCTAGTTCTACGTGTAGATAGGGTTTATATATTGGCTGGGTCGATGCCAGTTGTAGAAATTGGGCGAAGCACCGATGACATCATAATGTACTGAATCGAGCATAAACCATTTGCAATAAGATACGTTTGCTGCATGGCAACCTGGCCTGTAGAATAGTAAGCGATTTTGAATCAAAAAAAAAAAAAAAAAACGATTGCTCTCAAAGAGCCAGGGGTTGTAGAAGAAGGTCTGCAACCGGGTTGTAAAATAAAATATTCCATTTTGAAATTTGTGCAAAAGCAAAACTGAGCGGTCCATTTATTTTCGTGAAATGCTGTATATGCAACACCATTTGAACATCCTTCATGGGGTTGCACACACCTTTCGTGAACGTTGGAGTGTCAATGGCGATTAAAGGCTTACGCATGGCACTATGGAGTAGATTATCCTGACCCACCGATCATCATGTAAGCGCTACCAAGCAGAGCTATGAAAGCACCGATGCTGGGGAGCTCAATGTGGCCGGGTTCGTCAGTCACCTGGGCGAGGGATTCATCAGGGACGTTCATCATGGACTGGACCTGGTCAGTAGCGGGGGAATTGAGGAGGGTGACACGGACAGCAGCAGCGCCGAGAGTGGAGTCAACAGGGATGAGCACGTTGCCATATGTTGCCCCACCCATCTGGAGTAATATGTCGAGACTGGGGTATCCATAGGCATTGGTGACAGTGTTGGAATTCTGGTTATAAATACGGGCACCGCGGTGGGCAGCGGTGGTAAACCTTGGTGGGACTGGTGTAAGTCATCATGGGGTTATGACTCTACGAAGGAGCTGCACGTAGAGAGGTGCTCCCGTGTTGATCTAGGGTCGTTAGTGCTGACCATAGCAGGTGCCCGGTGGTCTTCGAGCAGCCTAGCCCTAGTACGCATCTATACAAGGACATGAGGTATGCTCGAGTACTTCACTATAACGAAGCCATTCTACGACTACTCAGATGCTGAGTAAGATGTGTACGTGCGGATACGTTAACATGGAAGCGCCTATGGGACGACCTAATCAGCTAGTCAGTGTTGGCTGCCATAAGTGCGGAGAATGTCAGTAGAGTACGCCTGGGATGCATGTTCATCACGTATGATCGGTGCATGGCTAAGGCATGTTGTGGACCCACATGGTCAGGAAGACTATGCGGAGGATGCGTCGCTGATGAAAGCTGCTCGCTGTGCACTAAAGTATGGTGCGGATGGTGCTGGGAGGATGTGACCATCACTGGGTGCTATGGATGTGGGACTACAGCATGTAGTAAGTGCCACCCATCGATATCAAAGTGCTCGATATGGAGAGAACGCTATTGTGAGGAATGTAGTAATATGATGGCAGGCAGAGATGATCACTGGTGCTGCGAGGATGGCACGGTCATTTGAGAGCGCCATATCACCCGCCATGTAAATACCACAGTACCTTCTGTTGCGAAGATTGTCCTGGCGCTTGAACATTGCGACTTGAGTTGGCGGCTGAATTTAGTAGTTGCAGCAGCGTAATATTGCGGCCAGATTTGGAGGGTTAACTTCGCGTAAAAGTAGCCGAGGCCTTAGTAGTTAGGACGATCGTCTAACCTGCTATAAGTGTAGTGCACTCGATCTCACTGTCCCCCTGCATATTTACCCCCCTCCTCGCGTTGTCTCTCGCTATCCGAGGCAAGGAGCCTCCAAGCATAAGTATATCATAAATAACAATGCGTCGCCGCTCAAAAAAAAAAAAAAAAAAACCACCCCCCAATCTTTCTGGTATGATTACTTTCGAGGCTCTGGCGAATTCGTTCCTAGAAGTGTTTTCCGAAAAGACATTTTATTACTATTTTATGGTTATAGGTGTCGCGTCTTTTACTTATTGTTCAATGTCTAGTTTGTAGGCAATCGTTAATAAATTGGCGTTTAAAACAGGAAGGTAGGAGGCACAGACATGTGTTCTTGTCACAGAACCCTCACGTTTCTTAGGTGGTGTGCATGTGTGCCATTTGGTTGCCTAGGATAGCGAGGACCATTTGACTGGTCGTCTGCTTCAGTGAAGAGGGACGAGAGGGGTCAATTGCGTACAGCTGAAGGTGTGTTCGAGATGGGGAGATGGACAGGTGGCATGGATGTGCAAGAGAGCACAAGTGAATTGGGAAGATACGGACTGCGAAGCAGTGCGTGTGTGTTTGCGAATGAGCTGGACAAAAGAGGAGAGGAGAGTGCGGGTGGATGTCGATCGCGTGCTTATCGCTGTAGAACATTCGCAGTGTTCTGTTTGGGGCAAAAAGAAAGAAAGGTGTGAGGGTGGAACCCTGGCTCACGGATCTGTTTTTCAAATTTATCAGACATTACTGCAGCCATGGCAATAATTTTACCCATAGTCATACAGTCCACTCCCGATCCCCGGCCGTAAAAAAAATAAAAAAAGAGGCTGCACCGGGGAAAGGGATATCCACAGGCCCGTTTGTACGTGTGTGGGTGTATGCTCGCGCCCTTTGTCAGCCATGGCCTGTTTCCCAACTGGACCGGGCAGGGCAGGGCAGGGCCCAGGGGGGGGGGGGGGAAGATGTCACTGGACAGCTCATTTCTTTTGGGTGTGTGTGCTCGTCTGCCCCTCCGAAAAGCAGCTCGATGACTATATATAGAAGACTTTGCTCCCTGATCAGCTTCTTCATTCCGATTGCTTCATCTCACACCCATACACGCACACACTTTCTCTCTTTCATCTCTTCAGCTCCTCTTCCTTCCTTTCCTCCTTCCGCTTCTTTTTATCATCCACTCCTAGCCAATTGACAGGAAAAAGATATCTTACCAAACAAATGCAATCAGAAATGCCGACTCCTCCCACAGGTGGCTCGTCTGCCGCCTCCGTGCGCTCAAAACACCCCTTCAAGGACCCCAAGCAGGTTGAGGCCCTTGCCAACTTCCGCGCCCTGCTTGGACCTGACAATGTCAAGTTCGATGACGGCGTAAGTCTCTCTTTCCCTCACTCCCTGATTGCTTTTGCGCAGAATGAAATATGAAGAAGCGATCGATTTTGTGTACCGTTCGTTGTTCTCATCCATACCGCTCTTGATTTCAATTGCGCCCTTTCTTATCCTTAGGAATTGATGCGATTCATTGTCGCACGAAGCTACGACCTCGTAAGTTGAAGGCTTGCACTCGGGAGCGGATTTTCGCGCAATGGATTTGTAGCTACAGGAAGAAGGAGGAAGACGATGGTGATGTGGTGTTGCCCTCGCTCTCTCTCTCTCTCTCTCTCATTTTTTTTCCCTTCACCCTCTGTCGGAATCACAATGAGTGCAGGCACGCATAATTTGTGAGCACGCGTCGATGTCTGGTGGTTGTGTAATGTTGTTGGATAGACCAACGATGTCATCAATCCACAATAAAACCTTACCAGGAACCACAACCAGGAATACAGTAACCAGCAACTAGTAACCCCGTACCATCAAACACCAGACGCGGAAGAAGACATGAAAAAAAAGAGAACAAAGCCCAGTCGACAATAGTTCCACTCCCCCATCCCTTTCCTCCCCCGATCTGACCTAACATGCGCTAACCTTCCTACTGCTGGTCCTATTCGATATTGACAGAATGGCGCCAAGACTCAATTGCTCGCCTCGTTGGAGTGGCGAACGACCAACAAGGTCGACGACCTCCCGATCCCAGGACCCAAGAACTCGAACGGAGTCATGTATGCCGTGCGTGGCTGGTACTCGGTTCCGGATGCAAACATCGAGCCGAATCAGCCTAATGTGCCAGAGCATGCCGTGCGTCTGCAGAAGTACATGGGAGGAAGCTGTCTTCACAAGTGGGACAAGGCAGGACGACCCATCTATATCGAGCGCATGGTACGGATCGATTTTTTTTTTTTTTTTTATTACTCGTTTTACGTCTTGAAAAGAAATGCTGCGCATGATTCGTTGAGATTTACTTCCTAACACATCTTTTTTATACCATCGCCTACCAGGGCCAACATAATGTGAAGGGTTTGGCTAAGAATGTGACGACCGCAGAGTTGGTCGATTACCATATTCGTTGCACTGAATTCGTGCATAATACCATCATGCCAGAGTGCGAGGAGCGTTTCGGAACAGATGACAAAGTCATTGATAAGGAGACGGTTATCTTTGACTGTACGGGCATGGGTTTTCATCGTAAGTACTTGCTTTTCTTTAAAGCGTATTGCTACGTACCAGCCGGTTCTTATACTCCTTAAAGAAAATATATATGCTAGATCTAACGTTTTTTGACACCCATGTCTGATAGAGCTGCATATGGAGGGTCTGAACATGCTCCGATCATTGACGGATATGGATCAAAAGGCATACCCAGAGCGTTTGGGAAAGCTGTTTATTGTCAATAGTCCATATGTCTTTGTCAAGGTCTATTCCATGATTAAGAAGTGGCTCGATCCCGGAGGTAAAGAGTTTAACGAAAGCACTCACTCGTCTGGATGTTGATTGGTGTCCAAAAAAGAAAAAGAGCTTGTGCATGCTACCACAGGAACACATTTACAGTTAATTAACTCGCACTTTGTGATACTCTCTCGATAGTCATTGAAAAGATCCACATCCTGGGCAAGGACTACAAGTCGGTTTTGCTGCAACATATTGACGAGGGAAACCTTCCTGACTTTTTGGGCGGAACGTGTACATGCAGCCACATGCCCGGTGGATGCGTGCCCTCTGTGATAATGAACAACATCAAGCCTGTGGAGAAGTCGCCTCCAGTCAAGAATGACCTGCTTGCGGTTCCCACTTATATGCGTCCTCGATCTTCGTCTACAGCATCCGCGAATTCGATTCTGGACTTTGTGATCCCTGGCAAGCCCAAGGATGGAATCTACCAGGTGTTCTCGACGATGACACTTGGAAAGGCGTGCGAGTACGAGATTGTGGTTGCGGATGAGGATGTGGAGCGAGAGCCGGAGGTGATCATCATGTTCCGTATCAAGGGTGTTCGTGCAGCCTGTGATGGACTCAACTTTACGGTCGTTCGATTCGAATTTGGCGAGAAGGCTGATAGTGGTACCATGTAAGTTTTGTTGTTGTTGTTGCTGTCTTGTCGTTTATGGGGAGAATGGGGAAATCAAAAAAATCTGCATTTGTGACGATCTAGTTCAGGGCTACTCTTTTGCTAATGCCATGTTCTCTACAACGTTGTGTGATGATAGTGTGGTTCCCACCAAGCTTTACTCGCTTTCAGACTGTCCCGAGAGCTCTGAGGGTGTTGAGGTGAAGTTCAAGGCCAGGGACGCGGGATTGTATGTGCTATCGTGGAAGCCAGAGAGCCAGCATGGGTTGGTGCAGATGGAATATGGTGTGATGGTCGATGGTATCCTGGGAGAGGGTTCAGAATCGCCTTAAGAAGCAGGTGTTGCGTGCGTGCGGGTGTCATTCTGCACAGAGACAAAACACAAACATGGATTATCGCGGGAAGGACACACGCAGCTGTGTGTGAACATCAGCCATTTCCTCTCGCATCAATCATTGTAATTTCATTCACGGCATGCTTAGAGTCATAAAAATAATAAAAATGAGAGATCGCAATTCGGCCGCGAAGATCGACGTTCCAGGACGAGGGGTGTTCTTTTGGTCTTGCTGGGGGGAGGGTTATGCCCCTGACTAAAAATGCTGTTGAAGCCCATTCAATTCGTTGCCACCAAATGCACCAGATAATAAGGACGACCACCCTGCTGCGCAGTGCCAGTTGCAGGGCTAAGTCGTCCTATATGGACGAGGAAGAGCGGCGAGAAAATAGGGATCCTCCGCTGAGTGGCGAACGCCTCGATGTGACCGACCCTTGAAGGATGCGCTTCACTCCCCGGTGCCGGCATCAGAAGGCGGGTTCCATTCTGGTGGCGGTCGTGTTCCCCTGTTCCTGGATGGATACTCCTCCCCGTCCATTACACGTGATGACAAAGAGCAGCGAACGGCCAACAAATCGAAGAATCGCCCGTTCGCGGGCTTTCGATCGCACCATCTCAAGTCCTCGCTACAAAAAGCGTATAAAACGTCGCCTCCTCTTCCTTCCCTTTCTTTTTTTTTTTTTTTTATCATCCCTCTCATTCACTTCCTGATTCACCTCATCCTCCACTCTTCACCCTCCGTTGCCATTAAAAACGTAAAGACACTTTCCTTCCTGTTCAGGTTTGCTTTGTTCTTTTTCTTCTTCTCTTCTTTGCTCAACAGGAAACAACGAATCATCAGATCTGTTGGGAAAATAAGAAATCGCTCAAATCAGGATTCGCTTTCTATTTCTTTCCATCACGCTCCTGATCCCTTCTGATCAACAACAACCAACAACACTCAGCCATGTCCTTTGCTCGTCTGCTCTGTCGTCAGCGCAGCACCGGGCTTGCCACGCTCTCTGCACGAATCGCCAACTCGCCTCACATCCCTCGCGCTGCTCTTTCCACCACTGCTCCATCGCTCCTCTACAGCGCAGCGGTCACCAACCAGCAGTACAATCGCGACTTCTCCTCTTCCAACAACGATCGCAACAATAGTGGCAACAACAACAATAAAGAAAGCAGCAACAAGGGCACAAAGAGAACCAAGAACAAGACCCTAAACCTCGTCGTGTGTGCGTCAGCGATTCTAACCAGTACATCAATTGCCTCTACATCGCACTCTTCAGATAAACCAAGGACCCTATCCACCATGCCTCCAGTTCCCAACACTCCCAACCACAGCAAGGTCATTATCATCGGATCTGGCCCTGCCGGCCACACTGCCGCCGTCTACCTTGCCCGTGCTAACCTCAACCCCGTCATGTTCGAGGGTATGATGGCCAATGGCTTTGCCCCTGGTGGCCAGCTCACCACGACGACCGATGTCGAGAACTATCCAGGTACGGTTCTGCAGGGGTTGTTTGATTTTGTGTTCAATTGGATCATGACGACATTTTTTTTTTTTTTTTTTTTTTTTTCGTTTAAAGAAAACGGATGGGATCGGGACTTGACGGATATTGATCAGATAAAGCAAGGGTGTCTGGAATGGAATGGATACTGGAAAAAAAGGCTATTTTGTGGGCGTCCATGGGATGATCACTTGCTACTGGATTAGTTACAGTAGCACATGTGTCTTTATTTTTATTTTTTTTACCTGCGGGATTTGAAATGAACTGGGATGGATTGATCATCCATTTTGCTCTTACAGCATTGCTAATATGATGTACGCGTTCAACTATACAGGTTTCCCTGAGGGTATCATGGGTGGAGAGATGATGGACAAGTTCCGTGAGCAGTCCATCCGCTTCGGTACCGTCATTCACACCGAGACCATCGGCAAGGTCGACTTGACCTCCCAGCCCTTCAAGCTCTGGCGCGAGGGCGAGGAGGACAATGAGCAGCCCACGGACACTGCCAACTCTGTGATTATTGCGACCGGTGCTTCTGCCAAGCGCATGCACTTGCCCGGCGAGGACATCTACTGGCAGGCCGGTATCTCTGCCTGCGCAGTCTGCGACGGTGCTGTTCCCATCTTCAGGAACAAGCCCTTGGCTGTCGTCGGTGGTGGTGACTCTGCTGCTGAGGAAGCTGTCTACCTCACCAAGTATGGTACGGACATAGCACATACTTTTGTTCGATTACAAGCTACGCTCGCTGGTCAATTGCTCAACCTGTTGACTCACTTTTCCTTGTTCTGCTTTACCCTTTTTTTTTTGCGGTCTGTATAGCTTCGCATGTGTACGTGCTTGTTCGTCGCGACAAGCTGCGTGCGTCGAAGGTGATGGCCCACCGTTTGTCGAACCACCCCAAGGTCACGATCCTGTACAACACTGTCCCGATTGAGACCAAGGGTGATGGCAAGTTGCTCAAGTCGCTCGTTCTCCAGGACACTGTGACGAAGGAGACCCGCACGATGGACGTCAACGGTCTGTTCTATGCGATCGGTCACGTCCCCGCGACCGCACTGTTCAAGGGCCAGTTGAACTTGGATGAGGATGGTTACATCAAGACTATCCCCGGCACGACTGAGACCAACCTTCCCGGCGTGTTTGCAGCTGGAGATGTCCAGGACAAGAGATACCGCCAGGCTGTGACCAGTGCTGGAACGGGATGCATGGCGGCCTTGGACTCTGAGAGATGGTTGGAGGAGCACTTCCCTGATCAGCACTAAAACGGAAGAAGGACAATAGCATTTTTTTTTTTCATTTCTGTAGATAGACACAAAAAAATAACAAGCATCGACCAATGCAATAAAGAAACAGCACCCATACATTCATTAAGAAACAAAAGCTGCTAAGAGGAAGAGACGCGTAAAAAGGGGGGAAAAAGAAAAAGAAATAGCGACGACAAGGTGCGGTTAGTGTAACAGATTGGAGGGAGGCCCTATCTGAGACCTCGTTCAGGTGCTGTTGAAGCGATGTTGGCTTCGCAAAGTAAGCCCAAGGAGATGCTCGTTCAGGCAGATAGTTGTCCAGGATGGGAAGGAAGAAGGTATATGACGGGGCTTACGGTGAAGTGCAGTGCAGGTGCGGACTTGGTGCAGATGTGGTACTTGCTCCAGGTGGGTGGAGCAGGAAAGTAGCCAGCCAATGAAAGCAGGGCACAGTCCAGTGGGGAAAGAGAGCTGAGCGCAGAGGGAAAGAGGGGGACGGACGGACGCAGACGCGCCATCAAAACGAAAACTCGTTCGAATCCATCGGTTTCATTCCTCTTTTCCTCTCTTTTTTTTTTCTTCTCCTTCATTCCTCATTCCCCATTCTTTATTCCCTCCCACCCGCACCTTTGTTTGATCCTCGACTCCACGACTGCGCTAACTCCCCCCCTCTCTCTCCCGGTTCCTAGCCCACAGTCACCACTTCTTTCACTGCTTCTCTTCCCTCTTTCAAGTCGGAGACATGAACGGAGTCCAGACAGCGAGCGAGGCCATGACGGCTTCCTTCTCCGCACCGCCTTTCGAGGTCAGCGACCCTTGGGGCGCCACCACCCCCCGAGGTCTCAATCCTCTGGACCTGAGCACCATTCTCTGTAAGCTTATGCAATATCCAATTTTTTTTTGTTTTTGTTCTGTTCTATCTTACTTTCGTGATCAATGCATGCGTTTGTCGCTATGGTAAGTCGTGTGAAGCTCATAGAGTTTTAACAAATCCTACTTTCCTTTCTTCCTTTCTTCGTGAAGCGGGGTTGCCGTTGCCAGAGATCTACACGACGGCGTTTGATCTGGCACAACCCGTGGGCGGGAAAATCACCGTCCTGGCATTGAACAAGATCCTGGGTGTTAGCGGTCTACCCCCGGCCACCGTCGATAAGGTACTTTTTTTTTTTTTTTTTTTTGTGTGGTGGATTTAATAGTTCCATTTTGTGGAAAAACTTGACGAAAATGGGAAGAGGAAAATGGGAAGTGGAAGTCGAAGGAAAAGATGTGCAAAGCACGAGGAAGAGGATGATGATGATTTCATGCAACGGAAAACGGTGATAAGTAGACGCAGGGGTAAAGGGAAGCGGGGCGAAAAGCATGAAGGGAAGGAAAATTCCTTTTGGGAAAATGTCTCCCGTAATGATAATAAAGTGCGCAATGGAGGGTTGGTCTATCGGTTATTAATTCATTATTATTGCTATTGGTATTATACAACTCTAACAATCCTGTTGCTGCGTGGTAAAAAAAAAAAATACATTTGCTGGTGTAGATTCTGAATATCGTGGTGGCACCCACGCGATCGAGAATCACGAAGGGAGAGTGCAGTGTCACCCTGGCGCTCGTGGCCATGGCTCAGAAGAACATGGATCTTACCATCGAGAATTTGACAGCTCATCGCGAAGGTAAGAAGAGCCGGGAAAAAAAAATACATAAAGAAACAGGACCATTGAAAAACAACAGCAATAATAACAACAACACACGGGAGCAAAAGAGAAGCGGGATCTACATGTGCTGAAAAACGTCAAGATATGCAATACGCTAAAAAAAACTCTCATCCCGTGCGCCTTTATATTTCTTATGGTCAATGCGTATTGAACTGAATCCTAGACCTTCCGATCCCTCATCTGCCTGGTCTGGAGCTCATCGATTTTGAGAGCGTCAACGAACCCGATATCTATTCAGCGTCGTCTTCGCTGCCGAGAGTGCATCATCCGGTCCATGTAGGGAGCAGTGTCTCGGATCCCTGGAGGTATTCGACCATTTCAACTACGACGGCTTCGAAGCTCAGCAGCATCGGTAATGGAGGGTATCCCCCAGCACCATCATTCTTGGCTTCGCCACCGATCTCGTCCCCAGAAGTGCCGCAGAGCGTGGACCCGGAGGCGACACGGAAGGAAATGTACCAGTGGTTCTTGAATGTGGATACGATTGGGATTAGTTTTGCGCCGGAGAAGGAGGGTGTGTTCTTGTTCAAGCATACGAATTATATTGTCGAGTCTAAGGTGAGCTCCGGGAGATCTCTTCGGGAATGAAGGGCTGTCTCAAACGATTGTGCTAACTTTTTAAATTTTTACTTGCACTTGCGATAGAATCGACAAACAACAGTTATTAGGCGTTACAGCGACTTTTGGTGGATGCTGGAGGTGCTTGCAAAGAGGTTTCCGTTCAGGATTCTTCCTAACCTTCCACCAAAACGGCTAGGCGGTGTGTTGCTCATTCACTGCTTTTTATTGTATGCTTGTATGCTTCTCGCTTATGTCCTATATTTCTCATTCATATCCTGTCGCTCTCTTTTTGTTGTTGTTGTATCGAATGTTTTAGTGGCGGATGAGGTATTCTTGGAGCGGAGACTGCGTGGACTCACTCGATTCATGAATGCATTGGTCAGGCATCCAGTCTTGAGGAACGATCCACTCGTCGTATCGTTCTTAACAGAGCCAGTGGTAAGCGAGCACTTTTTTTTGTACTGTCTTGACGACTTTGTACCATGGATATAAACATGTGCATGTTATATTCTTTCTTTTTTGATGCGCTAACGCGATGGCGGTGGGGTATCGTATCTTTTGATCGGACTAGGAGCTGGCGCTGTGGAGGAAAAATGTGGTGATTTCGACAGAGGACGAGTTCACGACACGACTTCCGATTTCGGATGCGTTTGCGAAGCAGATTCCGGGGACACTCGATCTGGAACTGGAGAGCATTAAGCGGCGACTGCCAGCGTCGATCGAGTACTATCGTAGTATGGTGCATGTCCTGGACAGGATCCAGAAGCGAACGGAGGCTAGTGCGGCCGATTATACCCGATTCAGTCTTGCACTGAAGTAAGTGTCGTTTTTCTACTCGCTCTTTTTGCTTGTATGAGTATGAAAAGGAAAAGGGGAGGGAAAATTGAAAAGGGTTATATACATTTACTAACTCCTGCTCCTTTTGCTATCTATGTATTTTGCAGTGCACTGGCAGATTGCGAGAGAAAGTGCCATATCGAAGACTGCTACAACTGCGCACAGTTGGCTCAAGGTTACGGCAAGATCAGCTCCCATATCAATCAGACCTCACACTTACTGGAAGATCAGGCGCGGACGACACATCGGGCGATGGTCGAGAATCTGAAGAGACATCGGGATCTGTTGGTGTCGACGCAGGAACTGTTACAGAGGCGAGATCGGTCACGGGAGGGCAATGCGGCCGAGATGTTGAAGAAGCGAATCGCGTCGAATGAGGCGAAACTGAAGACGTTGAGGAACTCGGCAGCGTCGGCTGCAGGGGCGTCAGGCAATGGAGCAGCAGGCGGGGACTCATCCTCGGCGGGAGTATATGATGCGCAGATCGAGAAGATCACGAATAACATCAACTCTGTAAGGATCAATAAGATGGTGCTCAGCTGTAAAGAAGATATGCTCTTGCTTGTTTTTGAACTGCTTGCTAACACGGACCTTTATTATTTTTGTTTTGGAACATGATGGACACGCAGGACCACGAAGAGCTCAGGGTCCAGAACCAGCGGGCGATTTTGCTGCAGCACACACTGTGGATGGAAATCACGTACTACCACAAGAGCCATGCCCAGATCGCAAGCATGTACCAGACCTTTGTGCACGGACAGATGAAGACCAGTCAGAGTCTCTTTGACAACTGGAAGGCGCTCTCGCCCGTCGTGCACGACTTGCCCATGGAGGTCAACGGATTCAACTGAGGATTCTAAACCTGAACTTGCAGGCAAAAGATATACAACATCAACATACCATACCATTTCGCATACCTCTGCGTTCAACCCGCGACATTTGACATCTTTCAACAATCTGCCCGCCCTCATCTCCCTCCTACGACATAGCTTTGCTTCTTACCACCCCGCGCCAACACACACATACACGCACTCACACACTCTTGTAGCATTTTTCTTTCACGTTTTCAATAAAGAAAAAGTTTTTGCTTGATATTATTTTTGAGTTTATTATTTGTTTTTGTGTGGGTAACTAGGTCTTAGTGTGGTATTCTTTCTTACAAGTGCGTTTTGAAGGTTCGCGCTTTTTTTTTTTTTTTTTTTTTTTTTTTTTTTTTTTTGGATTTATCGGTATATCGACCGGGCTGGTCGAACACTTTTTCTATTTAGACATAGAATCTATGCACAGTAAAGGAAGGAACAGTTTTTGTTAGAATCTTGATCGTGTCCAAAAAAAAAAAGAGATCTCCAACGACAGATACTTACTTCTTGTTGACGAGGAAGAGCAACAGATTGACGTTGACCTTGGCCATATTATCAAAGAGACTCATGATCTGGATATTATTGAACTGGCACTGCAACAGATCCTCGAGTCGCAATTCCATACTCGTCACCGGCATGCGGACCATCATGATGGATGCCTCGGCCTCGATCTGGAACAGACCCGGCTCATCACAGGAGATCGTGAGCGAGATCTGTGAATACTGCTTTGGTGATACGCCCTCGAGGTTCAAGAGCACACCCTTCTCGAACAGCTTCTGAGCCGTGTACTTGAACGAACCAAACTGGGGCAACCTGCCATGTCGCTGCAGGTTCCGGATATGGAAGTACTGCTTCGTGAACGGCATCACGTATCGCTGCTTCTTGCCCTTCTTCGTCGTGATGTTCGTCATGCACGACTCGACGTAATCGTGGTAGGATTTGATCTGGTTCTCGAGGTAAAGCTTCTTCTCGTTCAAATTCGACAGCGTTTGCTTGACCCGGTTCAGCTCCGCCGCACGCTGGATCCGTCGACGGTGCTTCGTCCGGATATCGACTGCGATCGCGCTGATCATATCCTGATACCCGTTCTTGCGCGTCACCTTGCCCGTCGACTCGAGCTGCAGGATTCCGTCGATCGCGTGCTGCTTCAGCTCAATGAACCGCATCGCGTTCATGTCTGCCATCATGTTGTTCGTCGTGTTCCTCAAACGGTCGTCGATCGATGATCCTGACGCGTTGTTGATCCGGCGTTGATGGTGTTGTTGTCTGTTCAACTCTGTCGCCTTCAGCTCCTCCCATGCTTGCTCCTCATGGATCGTCACCCTTCTCTCCAGGATCTCCATCAAGTTCTTTCCGGACTGGATACGAATAATCGCCAGGATATATCGCTTCGTCTCCACAAACAGGTGCTTCAAATCCATGTCTGGATCATCCAAGTTCGCCGTGAACCGGTTCTGGAGTGTCAGGCACACTTCTCCATGACCCTGTGAGTGCTCCTCATATCCCGATGGTGGGTTTCCGAGCTCTGAAAGGATGACCCTCAAGGGATCGTCCATCTCCGGTGCCAGGACGTCGATCCTACTGGCCAGCATCGCGTGCATGTTGAAGATCTCGTAGGGCGAGATATAGACCGTTGGACGGATCGTGTTCACCTGGTCCACATACTCGTTGACCTCGAACTGCTTCTCAGGCTCCACGACCTCGACAACGCTCTTGAAGTACTTGGCGAAACGGGCGCCAGCATAACCGACGTACTCGTTCAGGGGCTTGAGATACACATTGTCGTCCGAGAACAGCTTGCCGACAGAGATCTGATTCAGCATTTTGGAGATCTCAGCCAAGTTCTTTCGCTGCATCGGGTTGACCACTCCTTCAATAACATCGAATCCCTCGGGTGCACTAAATTAAGAAGAAAACGTAAAAATTAGTCCACTTTCCTTAGCAAACTTCTTTGGTAATAAAAAATAATCAGCATCGAATTACTTACACAATAGCAGGGTTGAGGTATCGGTAGTAGATCAGGTTGCCGACAGCTTTGGTGATGTTCTCCTCGGGCTCATGTGGGAACTTTGAGCGGAGCGCATCTCCGACCTCCTTGGCAATGTATCGAATACCATAAGGCATCCTGGGCAAGCTCTCCAAAATGGCATCCAAGAACATTTCAGTCCTGAGACGGAGCTCCTGCAAATGACGGATGAATGTCGTGCGGGTCTCTGGGTCGTTCAGGGCTTCCGTATGATCGATGTGGAGAGGGCGCTCCGAGGGACGTCCTGTCCTCAATTCTTCGTTGTTGATGCTGGCTTTGTAGATCTATTGAGCGAATAGCATAGACCATATAGAGTGAGTGAGTGAGTGAATGATTTTTTTTTTTTCCCGAGAAGTAAGTGTGGATCATTAATATCATGAGGACGACGATGCCTTACCATAAGAGGGTCACTCTCGAGATCCAAAAAGTCATCCTCCAGAACTTGTCGAACGAGGGGCCCCAAGAGGTCGCGGAGGTATCTGCGTTCCTTGGCACCACGGACGTAGATCATGACCATCTTGACAAACATAAAGTTACCGCGCATAAAGTCGTTCACATTCAAGATCTCGCCAACTTCCTCGAAAATGGATTGCTAAAGATGAAAATGGAGATAGAGATGGAAAACGAAAAAAAAAAAAAAAAAAAAACAAAAAAAAAATAGGTATTGCGTTAGGCACTTGTTTGAGGTAAATGAACCAAGGAAAGTCATGCCAGTAGCTCTGTCATGTTCTCTACCTTGAACAGCTTGAGCAAGAGGTATTCTTCACGCGAGTTCTGAGCATATCCAAACAAGGTCAAGACGACGCCCTCGATCTGCTTCTTGATGCGATCCGTGAACAAGCCGGTCTTGGACATCATAAAGAACAGCTTGCTAAAGTACGCGGGCTGAGTCTGCAGCAAATAGAACAGCTGCTGGTACAGCACCAGGCGATCACGACTCTCACGATCCAGCGACTTGAGCGTGTACGGGTTATTGGTCGCAGAGGCCGGCATCGACAACCGGCGCTGTGCCTTCTTCTTGGTCAAGGAGGAGGTCGTCTTAATGACCTCGTCCAGTGTGATGTGGTTCTGCACCAGAAGCGCAATCTTGATATCCAGCTCGTTCAATTGCGCGTCCGACTGCGTGTTCTCACGAATCCTCCGGACTACCAGCTGACGCAGGTTCTCGAGCTCCAGTTCTTCCTCGAAATCAAAGTCGCTGTCATTCAAGAGGTGCAAGAATGTCTTGAGCGTTGTGATTGGTGGACTCGCTCCCGTGGCTACAAAATTCATTTAAAAAAAAAATAATAAGTATTCCATATAGCGGAGACCAAACATTTCGAAAGAAAATATTACATACTCAGACTTCTGTAAGCCTCTCCCGCAGCCTTAGCTCGGAAGAGACTCTGCATCTTGACGATAGTATTGACATTGGCTTTGTAATAATTCTGTCGGTCTTGATACTTTTTGCGCTGAAGGAATCCACGAAGGTGCGCTTGAATCTACGAATGAATGAAAATAAAAAAAAAGGGGGTAAGATACTCGGTAGACAGGTAGACAGATAATGTCATCATGCATACAGAAATGAAAAGGATGAACTTACGGTGACGACCTGCGGTTCAAACGCCCGAAGTTGTTGTACTCGATGCCAAAAACGCCGCCGCACCAGTTCTCCACGGCTCTGTGCCTGCACCTTGATCAGGAACTCTTCCATCTGGTAGTGAAGATTGCGTCGCTCCAAGAACCGCTTGCGCTCCAGCGCACCCCTGAACAGCTGTTGACAGCGAACGATTGAGTCCGTATTGTTGGCCCAGAATAAATCACGCAGCTCCTGATTTGAGAGTAGCGTTTCTGGCTCCTCCTCCTCCTCCTCCTCTTCCTCTTCAGGAATGACCTCTGCAATGGCCATCTCGGGTCCATTCAGCTCCTTGGCGAGTGCTGATCCAACGTTTCCGAAACTGGGCAAGGAGATTCCAGCTGCGTCCAGTCCCTGGCGTGTGGCGTGGATTTCTGCGTCCGTGAACTGAAGTTCTCCGACCAAGTTCTTGATGTTGGGAGCCATGCCCTTGTTGGCGAGCATGTGACTGAGGGCATGGATGCAGTAGATGACCTTTGGGATGTTCTTTTTGTCGTACAGATCTGTCAGCTCGAAGATGAAGATCTATGTGGACCATTTGTGGACCATTTGTGGGCTAGTTAGTTGGCTGGCCGGTTGCGACATTTCCATGCAATGCAAATGTGAAAAAATAGACTACTTGCCTCTGGTAGCTTAATATTTCGCATGGCCTTGAATATACAGTTGATGTTGTCAGAGTGTTTGTATTGTAGTACAGGGTGCTATGACATAATGCGCGGTAAGAAATCAGACTCAGGAACTAGCTCAAAAATGCCATGCTTGTGCTCGAAATGACCCATGAAAACATACCTCAAAGATCTTTTTTACAGATGGGGGATCAAAGAAGCGTGCGAGCTTGGCAAGGACAACACCGTTGCGAAGACTCTCCTCCAGCGTTGTGATTGCGTCGATTTCTTCATTGATACAGGCCTCAATCCATCTATGGTCACATAGAAGGAATGCTTTGTGAGTAAAAATGGTGCCCGAAATCGAACGCATCCATGTCGTTTTCGGTCCGTTTGGTCTTACTCTTTTGCTTCACCGATATGGCACAGATAGTCGTATGCTTGCACTTGTTTGCGAGACTGGTCCATCCAACGGCCTCCTCGTACACCATCTTCTCGTGTCAGTCGGATGCGACCCTTCATACCTAGGGACAAGCGAACAAAGCAATGCGCGGCGCAGTTCCATGTCAGTAAATGACGTTCCGGCCAGTTCGTAACATCTCTGCTATTCGCCCCTGCTGTCTGTAGCTCCACCACCACTACCACCCGTCCGTGACCAAAGCATCTCCTTATTTTTCTGCAATAGGGGTGTTTTTGTACTGTTTTGTTGTAGACAAAAGGTCATCTGGCCACATGCCCGATTTTAGAAAGCACCAGCAACACGATGAAGTGCAATAATATAGGGATGAACAGCGACAAAGGGGGAAGGGAACTATGACAGTATTTCGTTCCCTTGCAACAACCTTTGACTGATTTGTTCGATCTCATCCTTGCTTCGATCATTATCGATATCCATTGCTGAATCTTTGGCGTCCCATTCTGATGTTGAGTCCGGAAGCAATGGGATTGTCCTCAAATCCATGTAGCCCCCAGGAACGCAGAGCTCCGGTACCCATGATTGACTGCCTTCACGCCGCTAAAAACGAAATCGACCGAGTTCTTACCTGTTACGTCCTCTGTATCTCCAGCCAGGGTCAGGTCGGCAATTGACGAGACGGAGATCAGGGTCGACATGGGTCTGAGCTCCCTCGCGTTCGACAGCATGGTTGCTTGTCCTTGTGTACAAAGTCAGTGGGGCGAGGTGCTGAGCAGGTCGTGATAATGTTGTAATAAACCGGGTTTCGACTATATTGGTCGATTGTTTCCTCGTTGTATGATATTCCAGAGGTGGTTCCTTGAAGAGTCGGTCCTTTGCGGGCTTGCTTCCTTTGTAATGAAGAAGACAGAAGAGTGCGGATATAAAGAAGAGAAAAAAAGGCCGCTTAGATCTTATATCATTAAAGGCGTCCAAGTTGCGTCTTTTTTTCGAAAGCGGGGTAAAGTAGAAGAAAGGTGCTTTCAAGCGGGGAAGAAGAGAAGGAGTGAGGGAAAGAAGACAAGGAGGTTGGTGAGTGGATGAGAAAGAAAGACGAAAGACGGAAAACGAAAGGCGAAAGAAGAGAGGAGGTAGAACGAGAAGAAGCCCGGGGTGCTAATTGTTCCCATGTCATTTATGGTCGTGGCGTGCCCTGTCCCTGAAAAAGGGGGTGACTGAAGATGTCACCCGTCCCACGCTCTTTTTCTCCGCAAATCGATGATGCAAGTATTGCGGTGCAGGGCTCAGACCAGTGACATCCATGCAAGAGCATTTTGCACTGTAGCCCGTGCCAGTGGTAGTGTGGTATAGTGTATGCGGCGCACAGGGAGAGGCCCTTTGGGGGAATCAACAAAGAATGGGACTAACCCGCCAACATGTTTGTCTGCACTTACAACGGACGAGGGGCGGTATGGACACCACACTTTGTTGCAGGGTGTGGTGTGTCCTTACTGATGTCAATGGGGTATACGGAGAGGTCTCTTCGCCAAGAAGCGGTCGGGCCGGAGAGGGTGACAGGAATTACAGGAACATGAATAAGAATGAGGAAGAGAATCGAAAGGAGAAGAGATATGTTCGCCCATACCCATGGCATCCAGTGAAGCAGTGGAAGCGAAGGGAGTGGAGGGAAGTCCCAAGATGAGTGTCGTGTGTATGCATGCATATGTGCTGGTGCAGGCTGTAATGGCGACTGGACATCACTCACATCCACAGTCAAAATGGTGCGTTTGCGACCGTGTTGGAACCGGGAGCTGGCGTCTTTTCCCATCCCTTTCTTTGATATCGGGGCGAAACGCGACAGAGGCATCAAACAATGTTTTTTTTTTATCGACGCCAGATCCCTAGGCGTATACCAACATTTATTCCTTCGCTTTGCATACAGCAGGCGCTCCGATAGCGCGGCAATGGGCGCAGTAATGCAAGGGCATGCGGCCATTTTGCCACATGGCATGCTTGCCTTCAAAAACCGTTACAGCCTAAAGTGCGTTACAGCCATTCCCTGACAGTTGAGATTGCTATTGGTTGCTTGAGGTATGTTGCAGAAGTGTCCTGCAGGGCTGAGAGCAATATGCAAGCGATGCTTGTCGTAAGTCGTCTTCTACAAAGAACGAGTGACGGCTTGCGGTGGCGGGATGACATAGACGGATGCATCGTTCCAGGTCATATCCATGTCCCTGCTGCTGAGCGCACCATGAAAGTCAGTTTCAGGGTCGGAAAACCGAAGCCATGGTCTTGCGTGCCTGCGTCACTTGGTAATGGTAAGCCTGCGAGTAGAGTGTTATTTATCATACAGCCTTGATGATCGCTGGAGAGTAGAACATGTGCGCACTAAAAAGCACTTACAAGAAACGTTGCGATAAAGCCAATGACAAGGCCAATAAGGGCTAATAAAAAGAGGTAGCCGATGCTTAGGAACCCGCCAGAGAGGCCAAACGCACCGGCACCGATAATAAGGATCGTGACAACAGCCATTATCACGGCGCTTTCCCGCTTGAAGTAGGATTTTGGTCCGCTTCCGTAATTCAGCAGGAAAGCCTGCCTCTTTTTGATTTTTCTAGATGTCAACATGGATGTCAAAAAAAAAAAAAAAAAAAAAAAAAAAAAAAAAAAAACGAGTGTTAAACAACGGCAAGTATGTAAGGCAGAATGCGAGTGAAGAAGATGAGCGTTAAAGACAAGACAGAGTGGGGGCTGGAGATCACAGCAACAAAGAGCTCAAGGATATCATGAACGACCCAAGCTGCAGCGCAGGCACCAGCTACCTCAGATGACCGGAGGCTAGAGATGTTTATTCACTTGCTGGATTCTAGGTATGGCATTCCTATTGAGCAGTATTCAACGGCGGGCTGTTAGAGGCCAGAACGTCGTAGGATCGATTTGGAAGCCCATTTATTTTTGACGCCTGGCTCGTTCGAAGTCACAAACACAGCCCTAGGTATCCTCTGGGAAAGAGAAAGAGAGAGACAGAGCCTGGTGTGTAATTGCAATTACAAGGCCGAGTGAGGAAATGGCGAAACGATGTTCCTGGAGGGTTTTTCGAAATAGTTCATATATTTCATGGAGAGCTTTGTGACACAAGCTAGTGGAAGATATCCCGGGAGAGGAGCGGTATGCATTGGGTTCTCGGCAGATCCTCGTATTAGGGGCCGAGAGAGAGAGGAGCGATCCATGTGGATGGGATGGATGAGCAAGTGTGCATGAGAGCATTTCGACTGCAAGTCGTGCGCCAACTTTTTCCATTTATGGCAGCCACCTTGCAGCGGAACAAAGAAACAGATCGGCCAAAAGGAAAAAAAAGGGAGTGAGTGCATGCTGTCTCAACCGGCCTCACTCGCAGACAGCCAGCCCGAGACACGACGTCGTCTTTGAAAATAGCTGCTGGCACAAAAGTCTGCCATCCTCTTTTGTCTCTACACCGCCGTCTTTTCGACTCCACCTCTCTCTTTCTCTCTCTCCATCCAGTCATATCTATCCTCCTCCTCCCCCTTCTCGCGCCGTTTCTGACCTCATCTACCGCTACTACCGTCCATCTTCCCTCTCTTGTCATGGCCAGCGAAGCACGGCCGTTTTACGTCCTCATCACCCTCTTTGCTTTTGTCCACATCGTCACCCATCTATGGCCAAAACATCACTCGCGACCCCCTGGCGGAATCGCTGCTCATCTGTTCAAGCGGGCTGATCCTGCCGACGGGTCTCAGGTACAATTAATGTCCAAATGCCCACTGGATCACTTTAGTCGACTAAATGCGATAGTGGTCTTTGACATGACTATTAATATATACTTCTTCCCTCTAACCCATTGATCTATGCATCCATTCCATAGTGCGAAGATGTGTGGAGCCATAGCGACCACTGCGCATACGTACAAGGATTTTGCGCTGACTACCATGCCGGGTTGATCAACTACCTTCACTTTTACTTTTGCGACCTGAGCGCACTGCACACACTCGCCTGCATCCTCTTGGTAACTCCATCATAATTCTATGTTCTATTCAGAGCGCTATGTAAGAATTTCTTAAGTGCATTCCTGACCCTACATTGCCTTTTGTGCTAGGCTATATGGATGGTGTTTCTGTTTGCGCTGGTCGGCATTGCAGCATCGGATTTCTTTTGTAGGCTGGCCTCACTGTCTATTCCTGAAGCCAGTTGAGTGTGAAAGGAATGCTCTGTCCATCTGACATTTTTTGTGTAACATAGGCCCCAACCTCAATACCATCGCCAAAAAACTCCATTTGTCCGAGAGCATGGTAAGAGCATTTATATTTTGAGCCGTGGCCTGGCACTACTGTATTACGGTATCCTCACTGACATCTCTGATGATACTTAGACAGGTGTAACGTTCCTTGCCTTTGGTAACGCGTCGCCGGACATCTTTAGCACCTTCTCTGCATTTGGTGCTGGTAGCGAGACGCTGGCCGTGGGCGAAGTTGTCGGTAATTTCTCTTGTTCAACCCGAACCATGGTCGCTTTAAATATGTTCGTACGCCCTTGACTAACACGATGATACTCGCTCCTGTAGGCGCGGCTTCATTTATCTCGTCCGTCGTTATTGGATCCATGACCATCGCGAGGCCCTTTAAAGTGAGCCCTGCGCCGTTCTTCCGGGACACCATATTCTTCACAGGTTGCATTTTATTCACATTATACATGGTTTTGTCCAAAAGGATCACATTTGTCCAGAGTGTGATCCTTATCGCGGCCTATATCTCCTATGTCATAATCGTCGTGTTCGGTAATTTGAAGAACGCACGCCTTACCCAACAATCGCTGGCAGGTCCAGAGGTCGATGCTACGGTGGAACAGAATGATGCTGAAAGTGCTCACTCTTCGAAACGCGACGACGAGATTGGTTCTATCGAAAATGTTCGCGGTCAAATGGCCCAAGATCTCGACGCTGGCCTCGAGTCTGATACCCACATGATGGCAATGTCTCCTCCTTCTAATATCGTGGCACCATTCAATCCAAGCTACAACTCAAAGTCTTCAGCTAGACGCTGTCCCGCAATCCTAATTGAACAGGCTCAACCACCCGTAAGCCTAGTCATGACACAGAATAAGCGAAAGGGATATATTGCTGTCCGCAGGGAGAGTGCCGATGTGATTCACGTATTAAAGCCGTCGCAGGGTGACGACCCGAACCACGACCCAAGCTATACCCAGTTTCAACAGGCCCTGCTCCATCACTCTTTGATTCTGCCTGATCGCAGTGACCCGTCGAACAGACCAAGGAGTCCTATCTTTCAAGTACCACCAGGCGGGTCTTTCCAAGACAACATTCCAGTGGTTTCACGCAGACGACGGTGCACATTATTCTTCAACGAATGGTTCATGCCCGTATACTTTCCAACACTACTAGCGTGGAATGAAAAGTCGTGGATCCTCAAGATCCTCGCCGTAGGGTCTATCCCTATCGTGTTCATGTTGACCCTGACCTTGCCTGTGGTCAATATCTCTGAGGATAACACGCGAGATGCTGACATTCCTCGCGTACAACATGCCCAAGACGAATCAAGGTCGTCCGAGGACACATTAGGCAGCAATCAGAGCATCGAAGAAAGAGCGTACAATGGCTGGTGCCGAGTGGCGACAATGGTCCAAATGATCGCCGCACCAGTCTTCATCACAGCAGCTATTACTAGTAAGGAACTGGCATTTAAAAGCCCATTATGGCAGCTTAATTTTTATTCATGATAACATTAACAGATTCAAATGCTTTGTTATCTAGGTGCAGCTGGTAAGAGTCCAGTGATCGTCCTTGCCGCCTTTGGCGTTGGAGTTATCATGTCAGTATTGCTCTTTTTCTTCAGTACGGAAGAGAAGCCGCCTCGATTCTATGAGGCCCTGGCGTTCCTCGGTTTTCTGGTGGCCATGGCATGGATTTTTGTCGTAGCGAATGAAGTCGTTGGGATTCTACAGGCGTTTGGCATGATCTTGGGCATCAGTGATGCGATCCTTGGGCTGACAGTGTTTGCCATGGTAAGGCTATCAATTGCGGCCGTTGTATCGTCCATTCGAGAAGAAAGTTAGAGCAACTGGGAACTGAGAGATGTTCGTTCAACTTATTATTGTTTTCTTTTGCGGTCTCAACGGATCATAGGGAAATAGCCTGGGAGATCTCGTTGCCAATATCACAATCGCGAAGATGGGTTTCCCTCGCATGGCGTTCTCGGCCTGCTTTGGCGGCCCCCTTCTTAGTAAGTATCAAAAGTCCATAGTTCAATGCGTCCCTTTGATGACTTGTGCACTAACAAAATTATGTTCAGACATGCTGCTGGGTGTAGGGATTAGTGGCACATATGTAACTCTGACCACAGGGTCGCCGATTACCCTAGACGTCTCTCCCACGCTCCTGGTGTCCCTAGGAGGGGTGCTGGTATCGATGCTGGGAACGATGGTGGTGGTGCCGAGATGCGGATATATGCTGTGTCGGTGGTGGGGCTTCATCCTGGTGGGTGTGTACGTCGTTTGCATGGTCACGAACGTTGTCCTCGAGGTCAGGATGACCGCAGGATCCTTGCACTGAGCAACCCCTCGTCCTTGTAAACAAAGATGCTTGTTGCTATTTGGCTCAACAAATCAATCAACCAAATCAACCGCGGGGTTGTACATATAGCCTGCTTCTAGTTTAAATAATAAATAGAATAGGCCTTATGGCACTTCGATCAACCAAAGCGCGCATCTCTTCCTCCTTTCTTTCTTCCTGTTTCCATTCGATCCTCTTACCGCCCCCTTTGCAGGAAAGACAGCGAGTTGCAATAGTCCGTCTGTCCATCGCATCCGCATCAGCCAACGAACGATCTCTTTAATTCCCAGGGCAACATTACCAATACAGAGCAGCCATACATTTTTCGGTGGCACAGAGTGCAAACACGCAGAAAAGATGGCCAAGGATCAACTCAATTTCTCTGGTTCACACGATGAAGACATCGTCCATCGCTCAGTCTTGAAGACAAGGCAGGCATCCGCCTCATCCTCATTCTCACTCGCATCAGACTCCTCGATCGATGAGAACAGGCCCGAGTGGTTCACCAAGGATACCTCGGTGCAGTTCCAAAAGACACCTGCAGAGCAAGATCCTGCCGTTGGGTTCGTCTGTAAGCAATTGCCCTATTTTCGGCATCAACCCAATGCGTGGCTCTAAGGATAAAAGGGAGCAGGAAGAAAGAGCAGGCATGCTAATTAGGATCCGACGCTTGGTTAACGGGTCCTTTTTTATTTTTATTTTTTACAGATACGCCGAGAACGCTGACCATTCTCGGAGCCATGCTTCTTGGTCTTGTCTACGTGGCTATGACTCCTGACATTGACGATACGAGCGCGAATGTGAAGATGTAGGTGTCATGGGGTCATTTCCGAGCATCAAAAGGACCTCTAGGAGTCGCCCTGGATCCTCTTGCCTCGGTTCTAACCTTCTCGTTTTCTTGCGTGATTAGTGGTTTACTGGCTGCGATAGGGTCATTTTGTGTATTTGGAATGCTCCAGTTCCGCGACAGTCTCCTTTTGAGACCTCATCCAGCGCTTTGGCGTGTTGTCTTGTCGCTGGGCGTTGTCTACCAGCTCTTCCTTGTCTTTCTTCTCTTCCAGGTATGATCCTTCTGTACATTCTTTTGGTTCCATAATCCGATCGTCCTCATAACACATACGAAAGCACGTAATCTGACAACTTCTGCCTCATTAACACTTAGAACAAACACGATGCGAGGTTATATTTCAAGTATCTGGATCCTTCCCTTGGCGTACCCTTGCCCGAAAAGTCTTATGGTGGCGCCTGTGAACTGACCTGGGACAACTTCGTGGTATGTTCAGGGTCTTTATTGACTGGTTGATAAGTTTTTGGTCATACGGATCATTTTATTTTTCTGCTTTAATACCTCGGAAAAACACAAAAAAATCTGACATTGGATCCTGGGATACATCGCACGTTCCCGCTTTCTTGATATTTGTTTGATAGAGCCAAGTATTTGACGAGTTCGTGGTGGCCCATACCCTTGGCTGGTTCTGCAAGGCCCTGATCTTGCGCGACTACACGTTTTGCTGGATTTTGTCAGTGATGTTTGAAGTCATGGAATACTCGCTCTCGCATCAGCTCAACAACTTTGACGAGTGTTGGTGGGATCACGTAAGTCTTGGGCTATTCGGATGCGTATCTGCTTGAAACATTTGTTTCCCTCAAGCTATTTGATGCTAATAACATTGACAACTGTCAAACCTATTTCATAGTGGATCTTGGATGTGTTGGTCTGTAACTGGCTGGGCATGTATCTCGGCGTCAAGACCTGCGAGTACTTTGAGATGAAGCAGTACTCGTGGCAAGGACTCGCAGAAATCCCGACACTCAAAGGAAAGATGAGGCGGACGATGGCTCAGTTCACTCCAAAGTCGTGGACAAAGTTCGAATGGAACTCCACAAAAAACTTTAAGAGCTACTGCACTGTTCTCTTCCTCCTTACCATGGTAGGCAGACGTGCGACCGATCTTCCCATTGAAACATGGTTAGTCAAGTTAGACGGTACTAACATGTCGTTATTACACTGACTTTTAGTTCCTGATCTGCGAGCTGAACGCGTTTTATCTCAAGACACTGCTCTGGCTGCCTCCAGCTCACCCTATCAACATTATCCGCATATTTGCGTACTTTATGTTTGGAATCCCCGGAGTGCGCGAGGCATACCAATATTTCCACGACGAGTACGTGTCCACACCAGCCAATGGTGCTTTTATATATATTGATATCGACGCTATACAATTAGATCCCAATGAAATGCTCATAAGAATATCTTTTGTATATCTTTATAGCAATTGCAAGCGCATTGGACCACAGGCATGGCTCTTGATCGGCAGTATCGCCACCGAGGTCTTGATCGTATTCAAGTTTGGCCAGGGAGAGTTCCCCAACCCTGCACCCAAGGAGGTCATCTACTTCTGGACTGTCTTCTTGACGATTATTACCCTCTTCCCAATCTACAAGTTCTTTCTCTTGCCACGGTACCAGGACAAGAGCAAAGTAAAGGCCAAGCTGCAATAGATCGGTTGGCACAGCAATTTTTCAAATAAAAGACAGTCGCATTTGTGTTTTGATTCATTGGCTTGCGCCACAAAAAAAAAAAAAGCACACCAAATTTTATTCAGCGAAGGTGTTCTTTTCAATAACGACCCTCTGCTTCTCCCCCCTGTCGCTTGCCTGTTGAGACATAAAAAAAGAAAAGTCTTCAAGCCGAGCACAACGACACCAAGAGATATATAGACACTCAAACACACCCAGCATTATTCATATTATTGTTATCCTTTGCATTTATCATTCTTCACCCCGCATTTTTTCTTCTTTTCTTTTCTTTTTTTGTATCAACAGGTCTTTTCTCTTTCGTCGTTTTTAATCACTTCTCAGCATGGCACCCACTATTCACGACCCACTCAGCATGGACCTGTCGTCTGCAACAACAGACCTCCTCGAGTTCCTTGATACCCAGGCTCATGTAAAACTCACAGAACGAATCCTGTCTCCGGCACAGCGTCATGTCCTCGTGGTCTTTGCGGACGGTACAGCCTCACTCACCCGCGTCGAAACCAACAAGGCGCTTAACATCATCTCGTACCTGCTCAAGAACGAGCATTTTTCCATCAAGATCGTGGAGCTCTTCAGACCGCTTGTCCTCGATCTGGTGGCTCGCTGGCTTGCGGCTGATACAACCTCATCGCCCTTGATCGGACAAGACAGGAGCGTGCCCGATGCAGATCATAACAAAAATTCGCAAAAGGATTTGGAAAGCATGGCTCGGGCTTTTGCGTTGATACTTCCTATCGTTCCTCAAGTCAAGAGGTATGCAATCATGATCGTATTATATCTGGTTCGCGGGACAAAAAGTAATAGTTCTGACGTGAGATTCGGTTACTAATCTGGGGTGTAATATCGCTCTGCTAGTTTTGCTGTCCGCCTCTTTTCACAATATCCGTCGCCACTGGAATGGCTTAATACACTTACGGAAAAAGACTTTCGATCACCTTCAGAGGTAAGCAGCCTCCGTTGGGCAGAGATTTGTAAAAAAAAAACGGAAAGAAATGACGGAATGACTGAACTGTATATTCTTTGTAAATCGATATAGGATCTGACCAGGAGAGCTCAGGACACCATGATGACCTGCTTCCGCCTCCTGAACTTTTCTCAATCGACATTTGCGACGCTCTGGGACTGGACGCCTGTCTACAACTTGCTTTCACACACAGACGATGCACTGAAATACCTCGTTATTCGATGCCTCGCCATTGTACTCGACATCAGGGATGACCAGATCGGCACGGCCCTCAAGGCTCATTTGACACCCGGTACAGATATCAGCTGGATTGCAGGATCGCAAAAGTACCGGGCTGACTTGCTAACGTAAGTGCAGTTTCCGATCATCCTGCTCATTTATGAAGTTATTGCTGAAGGAATCTCATAAGGAAACGGCATTCTGACAATTCATTTTTATGGCCATTCTCTCTCTCTCTCACTTTTTTTTATAGACTGATGGAACAGGATCGTATCTCCGCAGCTCAGCTTGCATTATTCAAAAACTCAGCAATATCATCGGCAGAGGACGCACATAGACGCATCACAGCGGAGGATCTATCGCCATTGACAGTCAATCTTTGCGGAGTTCTACTTGCGCGGTCGAACAATACGCATCCAGAGCAGTCCATATTGCCGGAGCATAGGCTGGTCCTCACGGAAACAACAAAACATAACCTGCACTCTATTGGACTCGCCTTGTCGATTGGTGCTCCAGTATTGCTCGAAGGTGTCACCGGAGCCGGAAAGACAGCACTCGTGGAAGAAGTTGCAAGAGTCACTGGTCGTGATGGTAGGTCTTTGGTTTTTATGTTCCGTGCTCTGAATGGTTTTTTGTAACGGGTTTGATGCATCGGTGCTAATATATTCTATTTTCGGTGCAATGTAGACCTTGTGAAGATTCATCTCGGAGATCAGACGGACTCAAAAGTGCTTCTCGGAACATATGTCTCAACATCAAAGCCTGGATCTTTCAAATGGCAGGCAGGAGTGCTCACTACAGCCGTGCGCGACGGAAAATGGCTCCTCATCGAGGATATCGACCTTGCCCCCATGGAGGTCCTTTCAGTTCTCCTGCCATTGCTCGAGTCCAGGACACTGTTCATTCCCAGCCGCGGCGAAAAGATCCCCGCCCACGAGGGCTTCCAACTCTTTGCGACCAAATCCATGATCCCAACACGATCTGGCCGTATGATGGCCCGCAATGTCAGTGGAACAGACGGAAGCATCGGCGCCAACCTCTGGACCCACGTCCAGGTCAACTCCCTCTCGCACCAGGAGCTGTCTCAGATCATTCACGAGCGGTTTCATGAACTTGGGGATCAAGTTCTTCCAAACTTGATCATGAGCGTCTTTCAGAGTATCTCGGCGACATTTGCATCACCAGAGTTTTCATCGTCGCAGTCAATGGTCTCTCGCGTGATCTCTCCAAGGGACCTTATGAAGTGGTGCACGCGTATTGATACACTCATCAAGGCAAAGGGAGGATACATGGCTCTTGGGAACTTGATCAGCACTAAGAGAGGAGTCGACCCGGCCATTCTTCAGGATCTGTTTTCGGAGGCGGTGGATTGTTTCTGCTCCATGATTGCGGAATATGACGTCTGGGAGAGAGTTCTGATCCGTCTCGGTGCGGCGCTGACCATTCCTGAACAGATGGTCCGACACTACATCAATGCATATATTCCGGATCTCAACGACAGGGATCCCAACACCATCACAATCGGCCGTGTCACATTGCCGATTCTGAGTACGGAACAGGGTGGAGCACGAAAAAGAAGCAGGCGCTCGGATTTCGCAAAGACTGCTCATGCTGCCAAGCTGATGGAGAGAATTGCAGTGTCCGTTCATTTGAACGAACCGGTATTGCTTGTAGGAGAGACCGGTACAGGAAAGACGACAGTTGTTCAGCACCTGGCCAGTCTTTTGAACCACAACCTCACGGTTATCAACTTGTCGCAGCAGTCGGACTCTTCAGATCTCTTGGGAGGGTTCAAGCCGGTGGATGTCAAGGTGCTCGCGGTACCGTTGAAGAACATGTTCGACGATCTGTTCTCACGAACCTTCTCCAGGAAAAAGAACCAGCAGTTCATCAACCTCGTCGACAAACTGTATGTTCACAGCAAATGGGAGGCATTGATCAAGACTTGGTCCCAATCCATTCAGATGGCCGAGAGCAAGCTGGATACCAGCAAGCAATCGACAGAAGGAGGCGAGTTGAGCTCCTCCAAGAAGATTTCTCCGACACTCTGGAAGGATTGGCAGGCGTTCGCGGACCAGCTGGCAACACTCAAGGAGACCTACTCTGCATCATCCGCCAAATTCGTGTTCTCGTTCTTAGAAGGAGCACTGGTCAAGGCGGTGCGCCGAGGCGACTGGATTTTGTTGGATGAGATCAACTTGGCAACCACAGAGACATTGGAGTGTCTGAGTGGCCTGCTTCAGGATGAGAGCGGTAGTATCCTGTTAGCGGAGCGAGGTGATTCTGAACCGGTCGTGCGCCACAAGAACTTCCGGGTGTTCGCCTGTATGAACCCTGCAACGGATGTGGGCAAGAAGGATCTTCCTCCGGGTCTTCGCAACCGCTTCACGGAATTCTACGTCCATCCGCCAGATGCCCGACGTGAGGACTTGCTGGAGATCATCAGGAAATACCTCGAATCCTCGGCCGTGGGAGACAATCGCGCCATTGCCGACATTGCTGATTTCTACTTGGCGGTAAAGGCGCTGAGTAACGCACACAAACTTGCGGATGGTGCGAACCAGAGACCTCACTTTTCTATGAGAACATTGACCAGAGCCCTGCAATTCGTGCGCGAGATCGTATCGACATACGGGCTGCGGCGGTCGATCTACGAGGCGTTCAGTATGACATTCCTCACCCAGCTCAGCAAAGATAGCGAGCGGGTTGTGAAGGCCCTTGTCGAGAAACACTTGCTGAACGGCGTTAAGAACCCACGACAGCTTACTACGCAGGTTCCTCGTAAACCCGAGATAAGCGAATCGGGCAAGGAGCTGATTCAGTTCGGTCATTTCTGGCTCCAGTGCGGATCTCATCCGATCCGGGACGATGGCCAATATATCCTGACAGCGTCGGTCGAGCACAATCTCAACAATCTTTCCCGCGTGGTCATGACAAGGCGTTTTCCTATCCTGATCCAGGGTCCCACGTCCGCAGGAAAGACCTCGATGATCGAGTACCTGGCCCATCGTTTGGGTCACAAATTCGTTCGTATTAACAACCACGAGCACACGGATTTGCAGGAGTACATTGGAACGTACATTTCAAATTCTGATGGGCAGCTAGTCTTCCAGGAGGGTGTATTGGTCGAGGCCCTCAAGAACGGATACTGGATTGTTCTGGACGAACTCAACTTGGCGCCGAGCGATGTCCTCGAAGCTCTCAACCGCTTGCTGGACGATAATCGCGAGTTGGTTATCCCCGAGACTGGTGAGATTGTCAAGCCCCACCCGGATTTCATGCTGTTTGCAACTCAGAACCCCGCAGGATTGTACGGAGGACGTAAGCAACTCTCCCGAGCATTCCGCAACCGTTTTCTGGAGCTGTTCTTTGATGAGATCCCAGAGAGCGAGTTGGAGACGATTCTTTCCCGCCGCTGCACAATGGCACCAAGCTACTGCAAGCGTCTGGTCGAGGTATACAAGAAACTGATGGCCCGTCGTCAGACGACTCGTATCTTTGAGCAGGGACATGGATTTATCACTCTACGTGATCTGTTCAGATGGGCAGGTCGTGGCGCTGGTAGCTATGACGAGTTGGCGATGGACGGCTATATGATCTTGGCGGAGAGATGTCGCAAGGACGAAGAGCGCGCTGTCGTGAAGGAGGTCTTGGAGGAGGTCATGAGAAGCAAGATCGACTTGGATATCATGTACAACTGCGCCGAGGTTCGTGACTATATCGAAAAGTTCCACGGCGGTTGTGAAAACGTGGTCTGGACCAAGGCTATGAAGCGACTCTTTACTCTTGTGAGCCGCTGCCTCAAGAACAACGAGCCCGTGCTGCTAGTCGGAGAGACCGGATGTGGAAAGACGACGGTCTGCCAGATGTTGTCGGAATACCTCGGCCGCGAGCTGGTGATCGTCAACTGCCATCAGAATACCGAAACTGCGGATCTGCTGGGAGGACAGCGACCCGTTCGTAACAATCAGGGTCTAGTTGCCACGACCAAAGTGGAGCTCACCAACTTTATCTCAAAACTCGGCGGTGAGATCACATTTGTCACAGAGGAGGCGGATCTGGATGTGGTCGTTACTGCATTCGAGCAGTTCGTCAAGGCTAACCAGCTCGAGACAAGGACGCTGGATGATGGTACGGAACTCAAGGCGATGGTCGCGGAGCTACGTCGCGCCTATCGCCAGGCCACGACTCTGTTTGAATGGCACGATGGTCCCTTGGTGCAGTCGTTGAAGGAGGGCCACTTGTTCTTGCTGGACGAGATCTCGCTCGCAGATGATTCTGTTCTCGAACGTCTCAACAGTGTTCTCGAGCCACATCGTCTTCTTGTGCTTGCAGAAAAGGGAGGCAAGACAGTTGAGGTCATGAACGGCGTTCCAGACTTCCAGTTCCTCGCCACCATGAATCCTGGAGGCGATTATGGAAAGAAGGAACTGTCTCCTGCGCTCCGCAACCGTTTCACAGAGATCTGGGTTCCTGCTGTGACGGACCGCGAGGATCTTGTCAAGATCATTTCGGAGCAAATCAAGTACAGGGAGGAAATGACTGGATTTGCAGAGAGGGTCCTTGACTTTGTGGCCTGGTACACTCATGAGCTGGGCAAGAGTCGCGTGGTGGTCAGTTTGAGAGATATCTTGGCCTGGGTTCGATTCATGAACGCGCTCATGGAAAAGGGTCAGTTGACTGCCGAGGAGGCGTTCGTGCACGGAGGAAGTCTTGTATTGCTTGATGGACTGGGATCGAATGCCTCTGCTGGAGGAGCCTCGCTTACGGGAAACCTGCTGAAAGAGTTCCGACTAAAGTGTCTTGCTGCATTGAGCAAGGATAATCGTGTCTTGCAGCTCGGTGAGGCCGCTGTCTTTAGGGAGGGAACTGGCACTGTCAAGAGTATGGGTGACGAGTTTGGAATTACGCCTTTCTTTATCAAGAAGGGTGAGTTGGAGGACCAGAAGATCAAGTTTACGCTTTTGGCCCCCACCACCACCGATAATGCTATGCGAGTCCTACGTGCGCTTCAACTCAAGAAGCCCATTCTTCTGGAGGGTTCTCCAGGCGTCGGAAAGACGTCTCTCATTTCTGCACTTGCGGCGGCATCGGCGCATAATCTGGTCAGGATCAATTTGTCAGAACAAACAGACTTGATGGATCTCTTTGGTTCGGATCTTCCTGTGGAAGGCGGAAACAGCGGAGAGTTCGCCTGGAGAGACGCACCATTCCTTCAGGCGATGAAGAGCGGAGACTGGGTCCTGCTGGACGAGATCAACTTGGCAAGCCAGAGTGTCCTTGAGGGTCTCAACTCCTGTCTGGATCATCGCGGATCTGTCTATATTCCTGAGCTGGATCGTACGTTTGAGTGCGACATGAACTTCAGAGTCTTTGCGGCTCAGAACCCACTGCAGCAAGGAGGCGGTCGAAAGGGTCTTCCCAAGTCCTTCGTCAACCGTTTCACACAAGTCTTTGTGGAGCAATTAACTGATGGTGATATCCTGTTTATTTGTAAGCACCTGTTCCCACAAGTCGAAGACTCGATGCTGCACAAGATGATCGAGTTCAATTACCAGATGTTTGAGGAGACGATGGTCAAGCAGAGCTTTGGACGCAAGGGTAGTCCCTGGGAGTTTAACCTGCGTGATGTTTTCCGCTGGATGGAGCTAATGACTCTGCCGGACCACGGCCTCGGATTCAACCACGATCCTTCGGAGCACTTTGATCTGATCTACCTGCAACGTATGAGAACTGAGGAGGATCGTGCTGCTACCACCGCACTCTTTGAAAGGATCTTTGGCCAGCCATACGCCCGCAGCAAGTCACCATATTACCACTTGGATGACAAGCACTTGCAGGTCGGACACTCGCTTCTGCCTCGTCGCCATGGAGACACTAGTAACGTTCTTGGAAAGGACCTGCATCTGCTTCAGTCCCTGCTGTCGCCTCTGGAGGGTCTGATGAAGTGTGTGGAAGTGAATTGGATGGCTATCCTGACAGGACCTGCCTCGAGCGGTAAGACTTCTATCGTCCGGCTTTTGGCAAATCTGACCGGCAACAAACTGGAGGAGTTTTCGATGAATTCGGGTGTCGACACGATGGAATTGTTGGGTGGTTTTGAGCAGGTCGATATTGCTCGTCATCAAGAGCACATCATGTTTGGCCTCTCCCGTCTTGCCAGCCGTATTTCCCGCGAGATGCTGTTGATCGGGACTCGTGGTCAGACCAGCAGCGTGTCCTATGCGCGAGAGATTAGTCAGAATCTTTACCTTCTCCATTCACAGGACAAGTTCGCCAAGCGCGGTACGTTCGAACGCAACCTTGCGGATGAACGTGTGATGCGCAACAATGCTACTGAGTCCCTGCTGAACCAGCTCCGATACCTGGTCCAGGAGTTCAAGCTGGATTTCATCAAAGAGATTGAAGAGCTGGATGAGAAGTTCAAGGTCCTTCGTGGATTGGAGGTGACGTCTGTTAGTGGGCGCTTCGAGTGGATTGACGGATCGCTGATTAACGCTTTGGAGCATGGATATTGGCTCTTAATCGACAACGCCAACCTGAGCAACCCCTCCGTACTGGATCGACTCAACTCGCTCATGGAGCCGAACGGAACATTGATGGTTAACGAGCGCGGTCTGGTCGACGGCGAGGTGCGTATTATCCGACCGCATCCCAATTTCAGGATCTTCATGACCGTTGATCCACGTTACGGTGAGCTGTCCCGAGCCATGAGGAACCGTGGTGTGGAGATTACCCTTGTTGACGCGGAGTGGATCAACAATACACAGGACTCCCTCAAGATTGCCAACTCTCTCGGCGTCCGAGGCTCAGGTGTGCCGACCATGATCAGCCAGATCCATCACTACATCCACGACTACTTCAAACTGGTCATGCCCTGGAAGACTGTGCATGCTAAGGATATGCTGCTCTACACACGATTCGTTGTCGAGCGTCTTCAGCGTGGAGAGCCTTTGGAAATGGCGCTTCGTCACGGTGTCCAGCAAGTGTACGCTGTTGAGGGCGAGAACCACCTTGAGTTACCCATTGTTGGGTCGCTGCAGGCTCCTTCGTTTGTGCTGGAACCCAGCTACGAGAGCACGTTGTCTGTTACGAACTGCCCTCACTTGCTGGAGGGACGTATGTTTTCACAAGAGTCCAAGCTGGCGACGGTCTCGTTGCATGGATCGTACCTCATGTATTTGCTTCTGCTGAATGGTGCTACGACCATGACTTGGACCGCGGCGCATTACTTTTTGGAGACAAGCTCATTGTACGATGTAGAGATGCGTAAGACATGGCTCCGGAACTTGTTAGAGACTCGCGATCTGGAGGACTTGAGCAGGGCGCAAGCATTGATGGTGGATCATATCTTGGATCAGCTGGCCCAAAGTCCGTTGATGCCTCGTCTTGCAGGTCTCAAGGTGTCGTTAGCGACCAAGTTATCCCTTGACAAGGCCCTCTTAGAATCTCAGGTAAGCAAGCCGACCTGCTACTGGACAATTTAGGAGGTCAATATGTTATGCATAGCGTTTACTAACCGATCTGCTCCAATGTTTTTTTTTTTTTTTTTTTTTTTTTTTTTTTTAGCCTGCGGACATGCGCTTGAACCCCAATCTGTTCTGGGCAATTGATCGACTGTGCCAGACCAATGAAATGGCCATGGAAGACTGGCTCGAGTACCAAGCCGTCGCTCGTCTGATTGGCCTCTTCATCCGTGTCAAGAAGTTTACCTACATTGAGGACAAGGTGTACGCACAGGCCCGTGGCAAGAAACCCAACACCGTGCAGATTTCCTACCTTCATCAGCGTCAACTCTGGGACAAGCCCTTGCAGCACCAGGTCGTGGCCGAGATTAGCCCTTGCTTGAATGCCATCAGGAGCATTGTCACTCAGTGGATCACTGGTCTGAATGGTCTGAGCGACGAGAACGTAAGTTCAGTTCATTTATTGCTTCGTTTTGATGAATCAGTTAATACTATCTGATGTTAATTTTTTGGATGATTATTTAATACCTATCTATATGACAGGCCACAAAGATGCATCTGTTCTTGGACAAGCGCGATATGGTCTGGGAAACTGTTCAGGAGCCAACTGTCAATGTCGGCGAGCTCATGATCCTTGTCAAGATGATGGCTGAGTCCGGCGAATTCTTACTCTCGATCTCGCAGGAGTTCTTTGGCCCTCTGTTCCAGAGCCTGAACATCATGACAGAAGCCATGGTCCTCACCACCGGTACCCTGATGAAGAGCCTTTGGAGACGCCTCCACCCCTCTGTCTTGGCTTCGCAGGAGTTGGTCGAGGTTGAGGAGGAGCTGCTTAAAATCGCATCGACGATTGATGTTTGGTCGGATGAGTCCATTCTTGACAAGGACACCTTGGCGAAGGCGAGGGCTATCGGTAGCATGCCAGAGTTTAAGGATACTTTGGTTGACGCCATTGCGACCTTGTATTTTGTGGACCAGAGTCCTGAAAACGGAGCTGTGCTGCTGAAGACTATCAAGCACGTTCCAGCTGTAAGTGAGACGGATAATGTCCCTTGTACTATTCTTATATGACATTTTGGGTTGATACTTATGAAACGTTTTTTTGTCGGCTTATAATCCATAGCATCTTCAAAAGCAAATCGAGGGAGTTCAGAAGCAGCTCGAAGGATACTCCAAGGTTAAGTCTGCAAGCCATCAGGGCGCCGAAGACTTTATGTACCCGATCATGGACTTCTCGAGCTCTGTGGCTGAGATGGCACTTCTTTCAAAGCTGCAGCAGTCTTTGCCGCAGGGAGTCAAGTTGTCCAAGAAGGTCCTGGATGAGATCAAGGCTCTGCACAAGTTTTCGCTGAAGCGTACAACACGCTCAGCGGTCGACTTTGTCCCTCACAAGCGTTTGATTTGGGTCTTTGATTCGGACGCCAAAGGTAAACCAAACAAGACCATTATGCAATACATCTTTTTTTGTTTTTGCTAGTACGACTCTTAGAATCACTGATACTAATACCCCACTGTTTGTCTCTAGATGTGAACGAGAATACGCAGGCTGTCTTTAACCGGCTAGTCCAGGACGTCTTACATAACTGGCACGCGCGTCTTTGGAACAACGCCTTCAAGGATGCTAAGTTCGATTCCTTTGGTGGAAAAGTGCTCAAGGAGGATGTGCGAGAGTTCACCGCTATCCAGGGGCCGGCCAAGTTGTTCCAAAGCGTGGACACTGTTGCCTACTTCAACTACCTGTAGGTGCCAGATCCGGTGCATTATCATCCTTATCAACTTTGTCGCCACCCTGTCTCTCAGTCATCTGATCTTTATTTTCATATTCGTTGTACGATAATAGGACCACATTGCCCAAGGCTGCTATCAGCACGATGGATGTTCAGCTGGAGCAGACTCGCTCGTTGGTTGCTCACCAGGCTCGCGCCTCAAAGCATATTAATCGCGTCGCAGCGTCCTTGATCAATTTGATCTCCTCCATCAACCTGGTAAGTACTTGGGAGGGGCTGTTTTAATATCTCTCTCACTATTTTTAAGAAATCCCCTAACCAAAAACACATCTTCTCTTTATCGTTACAGCTGCTGGAAGTGATTTGCCAAGTCCACGAAGAGATGGATTTTTCGGTACAGCGCGAGGCATTGGATGTGCTGGTTACAGCTCTGAGCACAGGAACTCGCCAGAGTCATGCCTTTGCTGCAGGATTATCTGTCTTGGCCCGATTCAAGCAATCAGACGTGTCAGTCAAGCCATCCTCCGTTGGTCGCCATCTTGCTCTTTCGATTTCACACTTGGCACAATCCATTCAGTTGTACCAGGTGATCGGTGATAGCGAGGTTCAGCTCCAGAGCCATCACGGCAAGGCATGGGTCAACATTGGACTGACCTTTATGGCGCTTTATGTTCCCGACTATTCCCTGGACCCCACCGCAAAGCCTCGCTTGATGCTTCATGCCCTTCGATCGAAGCAGGAGGTACTGCAGTCCGAGATCAAGGTCCGCCAGGAGATCGAGAGTACGTTTACGGGATCGCACGAGAACGCGGCCATACGCGAGAAAATCGAGGAACTGCGCCAAGTTGAGTACGAGATTGAACACTTTGCACTCGATGTGGCCCTTCGCCCCGTGAAGTCGCAGCTCGAAGAGCTCTTTAAACAAATTTGGCAGATTCAAAAGGCGGCCGTCAATGCTGAGACCATCTCTGGACTGATCGAGAAGATCGAGGCGACCAAGGATGGATCGCAGTTCGACCAGGAGAAGTTATTCCAGGATGTCACGCACGAGTTTATCCGTCGCAATGGACAGAAGTTCAGGGCGTATAGGGATATTCTCCAACCTTTGGTTGTGGCAATTTATCAGGTCAAGTTTGGAGTCCGTCTTATTGCTTCCGCGAGCGCGTTGAGCGATGTCCAGGATCGTGAGGCACTTGAATCCATTGTCACCTGCCTGGTCCGCGTTCCTGACTACCATCTGGAGAGCTCGGACAAGTTCGACTCACTTCATGTTGTCACTCAGCCAGCGACGCTCCAAGTCGTCAAGCGCACGGTCTTTGACAAGAACGTTGTCTCCAAGCCCTGGTCGTTTTATCTCAAGTATTTGATCACCGCATTGCAGCACCAGCGTCGTGCCGTAGCTGCCACTGGTATTCTTGACAAGTCCTCGATCGACACACTCGATAACCTATTTGCCGAGGTGACTGATATCTGGACCAAGGGCGAGGAGCATGCCGCTAAGATGGCAATCGAACAAGAATCGCTTTATAAGCAGCGGGTGAACAAGTACGAAGGCCTTGACGATGATGCGATCGACGAGGCCACATTCAAGGAAATGTTCCCAGACTTTGCGGACGATTTCAAGGCCCCGGACGAGAGCATGACCATCCCCGACGACGAACCCAAAGAGGCCGTAGGGGTTCCTGCTGTCGAGGAGAAGACTTTTGATGAGAAGGATGTGACCATTATCGGTAAGATGCACAAGTCAATATTTGGTGCAGCCGAGCTGGAGAAATGCTCCGGAGCGACTATGACCGCTCAGGAGCGCCGCGCGCGTATCTGGGATTGGTACAGTCGTGCGTCTGAGCTGGCAGATGTGAGCGAGTGCTCCTTCGGGCATCAACTCGACGCAGCCTCGCAAGGCGCCCATTTGCTCTCGAGTGCCTTGATGGAGGACTGGATGATGGGCAAGGACAACAACTACTGGTCCTCGGAACCTACGTACGACTTTTACAAGGACCAGAGGGTCGCGGAGGTTGTCAGAATCGTGCCCATTTTGCAGAAACTTCGCAACCGCCTCGAGGGTATTCTCTCTGTGTGGTCCGAGCATGCTATCCTTGAATCGCTTATTGAATTCTGTGACAAGCTGCTTGCCTTCCCCATGGACTCGCCTGTGGCCAAGATCCTGGCCGGTATCGAAGTCCTGCTACTCAAGACCGAGGACTGGCAGATAAACGCCAGCCGCGAATACTCCGTTCTCGAGAACCAGGAGGAACTCAAGACGCTGATCATCTCGTGGAGACAGCTCGAGTTGACCTGCTGGCCCAAGCTGCTGGAGATCCAGGACAAGAACCAGGCCGAGGGTGTCTTTGCGTGGTGGTTCCATTTCTACGGGTCGATCGTCAAGCCCACGCGCGACATGGACCTGGCCTTGGATGAGGGTCTCGAGATCGATATCCCTGCTCACGTCAAGGGTCTCTTGGGTGTCCTCGACCAGTTTTTGCAGGCATCCACTGTCGGCGACTTCCTGCCGCGCATGGATCTGCTCAAATCGTTTCATCGCCATCTTCAGGTCCGCGGTGAGCTCACGCTTGCTGAGCGTCAGAGGCGTCAAAAGGAGGGCCGCTTGGATGTTGTGACCGGAGCAATCGCTTTGAAGGTTGCAGATGCCATCTGGAATGTTCATCAATACTACTGCCAGTTTATTGAGAATGTTCAGACCTATATTTCTACCTCCAAGAAACCTATCGAGAAGGAAATGAAGGAGCACGTCAAGATTGCTAGCTGGAAGGACACCAATATTCATGCTCTGAAGGCCAGTGCACTCAAGACCCATCGTCGCCTCAACAAGTTGCTGCGAAAGTACAGGGATGTCCTCCGAAAGCCCCTTACGGACATCATCACTGCCTATCAGATGGAGACTCCTGTTGTCAATGCTAACAAGAAAGGACAAGTCTTTGAGATCGTTCAGCCAAATGTCGAAATTTGGATCACGGACACCACCATGGTGACGGATATTCCTGAATATACACGCAAGGTGTTTGAGCAGTCGATCACGCCCAGCGCTAGCGAGACGTTGATTAACCTAGCGACCACGTTCACGCGACTGAAGAAGATCACTTCCAAGAACATTGTTCTCACAAGTCCCGAGAGTGAGCCATTAGAGGAGCTCTGCGGAGATATTATCCAGCAGATCGAGGACTTCCAGAAGGACACACCCTCCAAGATGACCGAGGAAAACAGGAGCCAGCTCAAGAACATGAAAACGATCCGCAAGCGTGCCCTCGTTGATTTGTTGAAGCTGTTGCAACGATTGGGCTTGAACCGCCATCGCATGGTCCGTCTGGAAGAAGATCTTTTGGGATATGTTTTCCATTTGCCCCCGACTGAGATCCAGGATATTGAGGCCCAGGCCAAGTTGGACGATCGCGTTATTCCTGCTAGTACACAGGTCGCTCAGCTCTGGAAGAAGTCGGACGACTACTTTTACAGGATTGTTGCGCGCATGATGCAGCTCCGTAGTCTCTCACAGCAGCCGCCCAAGGATATCACGGTGGTCGAGGCTGAAAAGAGCCGAGGATATACCGAGCATCTCGTTAACCTTGTGATCGAGCAGAGACAGGAGCTGCAGTCGATGAAGACCTCGATGGATACGATCCGTGGCATGGCTTCCCAGCTCCAGGGAATTTTCGTACTTCCCAAGGACAAGACCGTCTCGCTCAACCTGAGCGGTCCACAGATGCTGGTCCAGCAGAAGAAGGCGCTCGACAAGCTGTACGATCTCTTTGCAGACTCGATACTGGTCTTCGAGGCGTCCATGCGCCACTCAACATCGCCCGTGCGCGGTCAGATGTTGACAATTGTGCAAGGTGCCTTGGCAAGGACCATGTCGCTCAAACATGCGTTGGACAAGATCGTCGATCAATGGTATCTCAACCCTGTGGTTACCGCAGGTGTGTCTCCGGTCTTGACCAGCTCGACTTTGGAGACCCTTTCCCAGAGTTTGGATGCTGTGCACGAGATCGAGCAGTCTTTGAGCTCGGTCGTGGAACAGATACCCGAGGCGCACTTCATGATCGCTCCTTTGCTCTGTCAGATCTCCGAATCGTTCCCACACCAGTGGTCGTCCCCTACTACTACTGCCGAGATGGCATTGTCGCTTGAGGGTAATAACTCGATCCGTCAGCTCGTCCAGGATATTAACGACGAGATCGATGGATGCGTGACCTTTGTTCTTTTGAGAGTCCAGGACATTAGCAAAAAGGCTAAGGCTAAGGCCAATGCGGCTGCCACCGCGAACGGTCATGCAGCTGATCTTGACACAGCTGTGGAGGGTGAGGAGGATGATGAGAAGGATGAGTATGGCATGCCCGAAAAGTTCATCACGTTCGAGAACAAAAAATTCGCGACCATGCACCGTGCTCTCCATATGGATTCCATCATCAAGAAGTCTCGATCTATCAACGAAAAGATCCAGGCCCTCATCCAGCATCAGACCCAGAATCAAGTTTCGCCTCAACAGACCGCAGCAGCCGAAGCCCTTGTGACAATGCGCCTCCAGGAGCTCTATCCGTTCATTCAGCAGTATCTCTTCTTGGCCCAACATCATTTGTTCCACTTTGTCCAGTTCCACAAGACCATCAACAAGCTGACCTATGTGCTTTGCAATACTTTTTCGATCCTCTTCAGCAAGGGCTTCTGTATTCCAGAGATGGAGCAGGAGATGAAGGAAGGCGAAGAGGAGAGCGGTGTCGCTGGCACGGGTATTGGCGAAGGTGAAGGTGGCAAGGATGTCAGTGATGAGATCGAAGATGAAGAACAGGTCCTTGGTACCCAGAATGAGAAGAAGCAGGATGAGGACGACAAGAAAGAGACTCAGGAGGAAGATAAGGGTATTGAGATGGAGAACGACTTTGAAGGCAACCTCGAGGACGTTGAGCCGTCGTCTGACCAAGAGGACGATGATGATGATGACGATGATGAGGAGAAGGAGGATCCAGATGAGGCCATTGGCGACGTCGACGATGATAATCCCGAGGCAATCGATGAAAAGATGTGGGGCGACGACGAAGCCGAGGATGCTCGCGATAACGATAAGATGATCGATGAGGACAAGTCGACCGAGCAGAACGAGCAGGAGAGCGACATGGTTGCCAAGGACGAAGAGGATTCTGGCAAGCAGGACGATAAGAAGAAGAGCAAGAAGGAGGAGAAGAAGGAGAAGGGCAAGGACGATCAGGAAGCCGAGGCCCAGGAGGGAGGCGATGAAGAGAAGAACGACCAGCAAGCGGAGGAAGACGACGAGGCTGAAGAGGAAGAGTTTGAGGATCATAACGATGAAGAGTCCGCAGAGCACAAGCCTGATGAGCAGCAGCAGGTAGAGATTCCTGAAGCCGAGACCTTGGACTTACCCGACGACTTGAACCTGGATGGCGACGAAAAAGAGGGTGATGAAGGTGAAGATGAGGGCCCTGACGAGGAGCCTTTCCAGGATCGGATGGATGTTGAAGATCAGCTATCGAAGGACAAAAAGGAAGATGCCGGCGACGAAGAGGAGGAGGACGAACAGGAGGGCCAGGAGACGACCTCGGGTGAGAAGGCGGAAGATGAGGAGATGGAGGGGCCTGAGGATAAGGACGAAGATGAAGAGATGGCAGATGCTCTTGCTGCTGACGAGGAGAAGGAAGGGGAGGAGAAGGAAGAAGAGGAGGATGACGAGGAGTCTCGTGATGATTCTCGCCAGCGACCGAACGAACAGGTGCTTTCCAAGATGGAGGAGAACAAGCAGGAAGAGGAAGAAAAGGAAGAGGATGAGGAGGATGTCAAAGCATCCGAACAGGAGGAGCAGCCCGACCAGAATGCCGAGGCGAAGCAGGAGTTTGGTGTTGAGGGTGAGCAGGGCAAAGCCAACTCGAGCGAAACTCCCAAGGCCGAAGCCGATAGCCAACGTTCGATGGAGAGCGCGCCAACGTCTTCAAAGCCGGATCCTACGATGGAGGAGCAGCAGGAGCAACAAAACAGGCCCCAGGAGCTTGGCGATGATTCGCAAAAGGAAAGTCGCCCTTCGAATGAGGAGGATAAGGAGAAGCCCAGGAAGCGCGAGACCAATCCTCATCGTTCCCTGGCCGAGGCACTGAAGAACTGGAAGCAGAAGCTGCAGGACCTTGCTGACCCTGAGGAGGAGGAGGAGGAGGAGGAAGAAGCGGAGGAAAAGACAAAGGAGGACGAGGAGGCGAAGGAGGGCGAGGAGATGGAGGTGGATGAGAACCAGGCCTTTGAGTACCTTCAGAACGACGATGAAGCTCACGATATGGAGACGATGGGTAACGCCAATGAGCAGCAGATGCAGGATCGTAACAAGGACCTCGCTGCCATTGACGAGGAGCAGATAAAGGAGGATGAGAAGGACGATCAGGTTGCCGATATGGATGTTGATCCTCAGGATGAGGATGTTGACATGGATCAGGGACCCCAGGATCAGAAGCCACAGCTTGATGAGGATGCTATGGAGCAGGCCAAGCCCGAGAACGCTGCCGGCGCATTCTTCTCGCAGAAGATGGACAAGAAGACGAAGGACCAGGAGGATGCTGAAGAGGACGAGGAGCAGAAGAGGCGCGAGGCCGATAGTGCCGCTACCGCGCACGAGCCACTCAAACCCGAAGAGATCGAGGAACTCCGTCAGCAGCTCGAGGTATCCCTCGGCAGCTGGAGAACGAGCGGACGGGATCCCAAGGAAGCTCAAGCACTTTGGCAAAAGTACGATAATTTAACCCAGGACCTCGCTCTCGGTCTTTGCGAGCAGCTGCGTCTGATCCTAGAGCCGACTCAGGCAACCAAGTTAAAGGGCGACTACCGCACCGGAAAACGACTGAACATGAAAAAGATCATCCCTTACATCGCGTCTCAGTTCAAGAAGGACAAGATCTGGCTCCGTCGCACGAAGCCCTCGAAGCGCCAGTACCAGGTCATGATTGCGATCGATGATTCGACTTCGATGTCCGAGTCGCACTCTGTTCAGCTCGCCTACGAGTCCCTGGCGCTGATCTCCAAGGCCCTCTCCCAGCTCGAAGTCGGAGAGATCGGCATTATGAGCTTTGGCGAGCGCGTCGATCTGCTCCATCCGTTCGACCAGCCTTTCACAGGCGAGGCCGGCGCCAAGGTCCTGCAGCGGTTCGGATTCGACCAGTCCAAGACCAAGGTCAAGGAGATGATGGAAGCTTCGATTGCTCTGCTCCAGCATGCAAAGATGAATCAATCCGGCGCCGCACGATCCCAGGAGCTGTGGCAGCTGCAGATTATTATCTCCGATGGTATCTGTGAGAGTCATGAGACCCTCAAGGCGCTGGTGCGGCAGGCGGCGGAGCAGCAGATCATGCTGATCTTTATTATTCTGGATAACAAGCCCGAGAAAGAGTCAATCATGAAGATGACGACCGCCAGCTTTACGAGCGTGAACGGGATGCCGAAGCTGTCGTTAAATCCGTACCTGGAGACCTTCCCATTCGATTACTATGTCGTGTTGCAGAATATCAATAGCCTGCCCGAGACCCTTGCGGACGCACTTCGTCAGTACTTTAGCTTTGTGGCCTCCTAAGGGAGAAGAGAAAGACGTAGACATTTTGCCCATAATAAACCTAATAGAATTGGTAGTTGTACAAATGAACAGTGGGATGACAGCTCGCGAAGCACGACGTAGCAGACTTTACTTCGATTCGTTCGATTCCTTTGCACTCATTCAAATCCTCATCACCAACCGCCTCGAAGCAAGTGCAGCCAAGGACCTCCTTTGCAAATCAACTTTCCCTCGGTTGCAATTTCCACCATGCTGCCATGGCGTCCTCTCGGGATGCTGGTCTTTGGCTTGAGTGTCATATTCCTGTTTATCCGCCTGCACGGGGACGGATACGATTTCCCAGTTGAAGTGGTCGAGTGCGAAGACAAGCTCGAGTTCATGAAAACACCCGACCGAACGTTTGTTGAGCTCTCCGGCGTGTATCATGACCACTTCCGGGACTCTCACATCAACCGGGATCACACCCCAACAGGAGATGACCATACCGGCATTGACGGCGATGATAAATCAAAAGAACATGGACAAAAGTTCATGGGTGGTTGGAATCCACACTGGCATCTAGGCAAGAAAAAGACGGCAAAGAGTGAAGACGACATGGATATCCTTCAGGGCAATAGCAGGGATGACGAGCAATGGATCTGGATGACCAATATTTGGCATGCAGACAGCGAATGTGGTCCAGGTATGCCAAGGAAATACCGTGTGTCCGTGGGGGATGTCGCTCAATTGCTTGCCAGGGGACATGTTTACTTATCCGGTATTATCGGGATTATTTTATAGGACACTTGCGACAGTACAGACGAAGATTGGATCATGTACTCGCAAGCGACAACTCATCGAGTAAGTCATCAAAGATCTTCAAGGACGACGATGCATTAAAGAAGGCAAAAAGGTCCTCTCCAGACCCTGGACTTATGAAGCATTCTTCGTGTATGATACGATAGCATGGGAGTTGATGTATACACACAAGTTTCCAGGACCTATTACTCACTCGTCGCTTTCGAAGCGCATCATCCCAGAGACTAATTCGGATGTGGAGCCGCAGGAAACTCGTGAACAGAGAGGAAAGGAGGCGATTCGATTGGCGGTTGTCTATAAGATCGTTCGAGACGAACATGTTGCATACCACAGCCGTGTATATCATTTTGGTATCTATGAAAGCAGTACCGATCTGAAAGGTGTGTGTACACAATCTGAGAAGAGTATTCGGAAAGCTGCTTCAAATGGGCGTCTCATCCTAACTGACACCGTTCTTTAGAGTGTGAATCGACGTCGACAGAGACCTGCCATACATACGCGCCGTTTGTGAGCTTTGATTTTGTCCTTCCAGGATCGACGCCGATCAAAGACTTCACTCTCGAGCACGACACAATTCTCTACTCAAGGTACATATGGCACGCTACTTGAGCTGCCCTGGATGTGAAACTTGCCTTGCTAACGAAATCAAACTTTCCTTCTTGCTAGGATGAGTGATACAGCTGCTTTCCGAACCTTGAAGCTGCCGCCACTTAAGCCTGGTGCCACCTCGCCAGATCGTCCGTACGCCCTGCCATATGGCCTGTCTGGACCCTCTTTAAGTAAGGACAACGAAGTGCAAGGGAGTTTGTTTGGATTGTTTTCTTCTTTTTTCGACATTCGGTTTAACCTACTGGGATCGTTCGCATTATGATATAGGTTGCAGGGAGAAAAAGAGTGTGCCGTATCGCATGAGTTATCTGGCGAAGGTCCCGTCCAACACTGAAAGGTAAGCGCGATTCCTTTTTTTTTTTTTTTTGTATTGTATTGAATTGTATTTATTACCAGTTTTCATGGTGAATATTCCATATGCCCTGGAGCGACTGCGAAGAGACTCCATGGTTTCTATGGATAGACAAAAAAACCCCCCGACACAGGATATTTTGATCCCCATATCGGAAAAAAGAAAATAAAGTCGATGCGGTGCCAATTGACAGAACACTTTTTTTTTTTTTTTCCCCACTGCGCGTCTTTTTTCCTTTTTTTTTTTCTGCCATGTAACGAACGACAATATTTGGACAAATCCTTGATAACCGACAGCGACGATTTCCATGTCATGATGGGCCAAGTGCAGGAGTACGCTAATAAATGGGAGTATCAGCTTTCCATCGCAACTGAGGCCACAGAGGTCGTTACGGGGAACAAGAAGTGGCTAACGGATCAGCAGTGGCCGGTAATTTACATTTCTACCTATGATTATGTCTTGAGAAACAATCAGGGATTGTGAGATGACCCTAACACGAGTTCCCATGCTTATCGCACGATAGACGCGTCAATACCAATCGTTGGTCCAGGAGAACGACATGATCAACGACGAGCCTCAGGTATATGGTGTCTCTGTCCAGAAGCCCTACTTAAGTAAGGACTATATTCATCGAGCTCATTAGCAATCGAAATCGATTGAAGTGCCAAAAAAAGACCTAATTGACTAACTGCTTCTCATCCTGAACAGTTAGATCTGCAGACGGAACCTCGATCCACTTACCCATCAAGGATGCCATCATAAGCCTGGAAACCCGCGACCACTCTAATCTGGAAAATGTGCTCAAAAACATGAACTCGTTGGACTCGGAAAGCACCCAGCATGTAATCGAACTTGTTAGTCACCACAAGTACGACCGCACCGCCCGCTTTCAGCGTCAGCGTCCACAAAAGCGAAAGATGGGAGCGGAGCACTACCTGATTCCAAGCTCGAACTTCAAGGAGCAATGGACGGAGAGCCATATCGCTGCTGGGTCCTTGGACACGATCGATACTGACAAGGGAACGGTCAACGACGCGACGGATGTCATGGTTCTGAGAACAACGGTAAGGAGGAATGAACTTTATCCTACCGGAATAAAGAATGCGTACAAAAGTTGGATTCTGATCATGAAGTTATCATTACTCTCCGTATTTATTAGCGCAATGGAATCTTAATCTTGAAAAGAGATAGGGGAGCTCTCGGATTTGGCCATTGGCGACTCTCTATGATTATGAACGATGAATATTACAATCCTGCCCTTGGAAATATGGTCAGGAGGGTACGTACCATCGAAAGAAAGGATCGAAAGATGCAGCTCCTTTGACTCAATCCAAAACATTGTTTAAAATATTGCACTATCATATCCTTAGGAGGTGCTAGCAATGAAGATTGTTAGTGTTGCCGTACCTGCCCACAAAGAGATAAAAGATGACGCGATGGGTGTTTACAATGACGGCGACGTCTCTTCGTCACCCGGCTTCCAGGTCACGAGTGAAGGGCCCCGTCCAATTGTAACAGCTACAGCTGCCAAGGAGAAGGGTCCAGGCATCTCAGAGACGCGCATTCACAACATTCTCTGTAAGTTCATTGGTCACCTTTTGTCGAGATAGCCTCTGGCCTCTCTGTCCTGCATGTACCCTCCACATGTTCAGTTTCCGCTAATGCTGTACGAGTTCCCGTTCATTTCTAGTAATGGTATACGGTGATGGAAAGGTTCGCGGATACGACTTGAACCAGGCCACCGAATCCTCTTCGTTCGTTCTGTTCCTGACAGAAAAGTACCCTGTTGTCATCGGTATGAAGAGATGTTCAAGATGCAAACTATTACGAGAGTTTGCTTCTGTGTGTGAGCGATATGCAGGTGATTTCGGAAATGAACAATGGCCCTAACCCATCTCATGCATCCTCTTTGTTTTCTATAGGCATGTTAGCGGTCGTGGTTGCGTTTGTTATTAATGAAGCCCGTTGAAGGCGCGTGCACGCCTGCAGCAGAGGTACAACCAAAGAGACATATCGTAGAAGGCCCGAGTAGCTATTCTACCCAGCGCTGGGGTCAATAGATCAATAAAATGTTTCTCATCTCCCCTTCCCTCCTTGCGCGCGCATGCCCCCCTGTTGATCGACTCAACTTAGTTTCAAGGGTGTTGTGCACGGAACCCCCAGCGGAATGTAAAAATAGTAGCGCACCGGTCCAGGGGTGACCTGGTACGTGCGGGGGGAGAGGGGGCGAGGTACAGCCAGACTTTGACCATGGTAGCACAGCCCCCTGAATTCCTTTCTGTTTGAGGGTCCTGTCCCCCAAAACGACGTGGGTCCGCGGTGAGTTTTTCCTTTTGGCCATGAGCCGCACGCCAAAACCTTGGAGATTGTTGCATTTGTGTATTCTGGAATGGATCTAGGGCACAAATTTTCAAACAAGGAGCAATGGCGCAGAAATAGGAGGTGTGAACATTTTTTTGTATTGCTTTGATGTACCTTGCATGTCTGTGGGTTGGTGCAGCTGCTCGCTAGGCTCCCTGAGCAAAAGCCCGCTTCTTTTTATTCATATCAGAGTCAATGAAGTCTGTGGGTGGACATGGCCCGTCCGAGAAAAGACAATTAGATTGAGTTATTCCTCCTCCTCATTCTACTGTATATCATATCTGTTTTGCAATAGCACTGCGGACTGGAGTCTTCCACGTGGAGCAAAGAAAAGAAAGCTGATTGTTTTGGTACTCGGTGTCCGAAGGCGCAAGAGGATCATTTAGCGCGATTGAATAACAGTTTTTTGGGCGTAACTAGTATTACAAAAGCCTTCTGTCAATTGATAACGCAATAACATAAGGAGGACAATGGAAGAGATGATGCAGCCAACGGGATGTGGAAATGGAGACCATTCTTTGTGATCCTTGCAACGCATGCAACCTCAAACGAACGGCAAACAGCAAGTGGGCGTTCGACTATGTAGAGATGAAGTCTATTTGCCATGCAGCAAAGCCCAGACCATGTCAGAGCGGACCGACAATGCAACATCTTCATTCATCTCCGTCGAGATAGCTTCTTTTTTGGACATGTTAGCATAGGCACACAGACAAGAGGACAAGACAGGAAAAATAAATCATGCGTAGATGGTACCAAAAGTCGGTCAAAGCTCTGCTTTGTCTATCTGCTCAATGAAAGGGTAAGCACTGTTGTCTGCCTACCCCTGCTCCTCTCTTTTTTTTTTTTTTTTACACACGTTGCACAAGACAGGCCCTCAAAATCCACACGCAAGTCAGTGCATGCAAAAATAAGGACTCAATTGGCCATTTTGTGCTGATATCAAACGGGCTACGACAATCGCAAAGCGAGAATCTCAGCAGGAAAAAAGTCCATCCAGCACACGTCGCCATTATCCAATTGCCCATGGAGGATATACTTCAATTCAGTTCTTGAAGAATAGAGTAACGTCGGTCTGATATCACTCCCTAAGAGGAAGCGGGTTGAGCCCGCATCATGTGTACACATTCACGCACAAGGCATACACTACACATGGCCTACGCACATAGTCTACTCTTGCACGTTTGATAGCCACAAAAAATTCTGGATCAGGATATTGTCCATAGTCTATAGCCGATTCAACGTCAAGCACCATGCATAACTCTGCCCTTGTTTGCTTTTTTATCTATGTAGTCTAGCACGTTAGTCTATGCTGTTCACAGAAGATAAAAGTAATTCCTGCATTGGATGCATTTTTGGGTTCACAACGGCTTTCAACTGAACTTCTTTTTTTTTTTTTTTTTCAAAGAAACGGGGCAGCGCCCTGAATGATAGGCAAACACGAGAGACGGGCCTAGAAAGCATAAGCCCTTTGAAGAAGAACGCTAGAAATGGATAATGAACCTGCTTCGATGAGAATAGTTCTTTCCGCTAGGTTTAACATTGTTATTTTCTATCCTTCTTGTTGGTGGTTTTGTGCATAACAGCTGAGCTCCAGATGAAGCAGAGCGCGTTTCCCTCTTGGAAGCAGCACTTAGAAAGGGGTAGACAGCAAACGATGTTGCAGTTCCCATGAAAAAATTCTTTTATATCGCCTGAAAAATAGGGGTAAATGAGTGGCTCGACCAACGAAAGAAAGTGACAGAGCGTGGAGATGCCTATGAACCGTTTACTAGATACTTCTTACCCACTTCGGACGCAATTGTCCGTTCAAAGGGTTTCCATCAATCGCGCCCTGCATCGCGCTTCATGAAGATGCGGACGAAATACCCACAGTTTACATAGAAAGAGAAGTCGCGAGGAAATACAAAAAAAAAAAAAAATTAACGAAACTGCGACATATACCTTTTCTATGAATTTTGCGGCTGGACCTAGACCCATCGTCAATGCTACTGAGGGGATTTTTTTTCTGCATTTGTTCGTGTACTGCAGAGGTTGGCTCTTGCCGGCCGAAACTGTCTGCTTATCGCGTCCAGTCGTCGACACACCCACAAACTCACACACATGTGCCCGGAAAATAACGTTCCACAAATATCGCTCTTATGTTTTCTTTTTTGTTCGTGTCAAGAGGGTGATATGAAAAGAAAGGCTGAGGGCGGGTTGAGCTGCTCTGCAGATTGGTCCATTCGCGGGATGGGGCTGGTTCAAAACGAAAGAAAAAAAAGCAATATTACCAAAACAGGAAAGATGCGAAAATCCACTGCTGCATACACGCACTCATGCTGACCGGCGCTTAATGTTTTTTTTTTCTTTCGGTGCAGCTGCAACCAACAGCAGCAGAAGCAACAGCGACAGTGAAGATATGGTGATGTGATATCTGCGCTTCTAAAACCAGGTATGGTGCCGATGCTTTCGTGCTGTCCGTGTCTGCGTCTTCTTTCCTTGCTTTCCTAATGATGACGCCGGTGGTTGGCGTGTTAGCGGAAAAGGATGTTCTTATGGCAAGGAACCAATGGGCAAGCGAACGGACAATGTTCAAATAGACTGGGCTAGCGGAAATGACCTTGGGATGCGATGGACAGGTAGAATGCACTGGTTAGTAGTGATGAGTGTAGCATCGGTAGTCTACGGCTCTGTCTTCACTTACACTCCCTAATCTCCAAAGGAACAGAGGATACTACATTTCGGTAAGAAGGGTTGTTGTTGCCGCCGTACACATTGGGTTGACCCTTGCCGGTTGTTCAGCTCTTGCAAACTAGGGCTGTCGAGCACATCATTAGTTCCGCTACGATAGGTTGTCGGGGCTAAGGGCTCCCTGAGACCGGTTGAGCTGCGCGTCCGAAGAAGACATAGCTTTTACAACGCGTACGCACGAGCGAACGAATGAATAAACGACGAAGAAGGCCAACTAGTTCTATTTGTACTTTCTCCCCTACCCCTCTTCCCCTCTTCCCCTTTGTTTATAATACTATTTCACAATTTCACAATTTCACTATTTCACTATTTCACTATTTCACTATTTCACTATTCTGTTCATTCGTTCGTTCGCTTTTGGAGTCTTTTTTGGCCTGAATTGGGTTACTTCGTCTCGTGTTCCCTCGATCACGTCCATTCTTTGTATTCCGATTGTTATCACATCGACGCAGCAATCTCGCTGCCGCTGTCTACCCCGTTGACTGAGCCAGGCAGGGCAGGGCCAGCGAAGGGGAGGTTTACTGTGGGCAATTGAGACAACAAACGAGTCATGTTACATGTCTGCACCTGTTTGTTGACAGGCCTTTGTGAATGGCGAACATGCCCATGCCCTTTGACCAAGTAAACTTATGGTGAAATTAGCAAAGACAAAAAGATTCGCTTGTTCCTTGAAGATGTGCTGGGCTGCGTCCATTCAAGAAACAGAAATCAGGAGAAACATTACGAGAGCGAACAGACACAACACAACAGTCAATTCATTTTGCATCCCAACGGCGCTCTCATGGGTCTGGCTGCGTACCCCTGAACCATTAGCCCTGAATCCTGGCCCTGTAGTCTAGCTGGTGCCCCGAGCCACGCCACCATGAGCTGGTTCAAACCCCGCAGACGTAGCTTTCTAGTGCGCATCCGGCTCGGTCCTCTTTCTCAGTCTGAAGCAAGGGGGTGCTGGGCTGCAACGGGGACCCGTTCGTGCGTCTCTGAATGCAACAATGAGAGAAAAAATAGCGGAGATAGTCTACATGAATGTGAATGTGAACAGAGTCAATGCGTGGTGCAGACTATCGAAAGTCTTGTCTGTTGATGCATGATTGTATGAAGCATTTGGCATTAGCCCTTCCCATTGTATTCTAACCGCATGCATTCTATTCATTCATTTCCATTTTGCATTGTCCACCTTATTTTATTTTCCCAAAGGCACCTTCTTGTGTTCTTTGGTCGCGTTAGGTATATAAATGGCCATGCTTTTTTTTCTTTCTCTTCTGCATTTTCTTCCTACTTTTCAACTATCGATCCTCAAGACCGCTAACGATTCGCTGCTCCGCCATCGCACGTCCTTATCTCTCTCTTCTCTGCTTTCCTATTTTCCTCTCTTGCTATTCTTCATCCTCTTGTCAAGCCTTTGAGAAGAGCGTTCCTGTACTTTGAGCCTTTCCTTGAAGACAGGTAAGGGATTCTGAATACACTTGCACTCCTCTTGCACCACCTCGGGACACCTCCTCATTTGTAATGACTTTCCCTGTTGCGATGAGTGTTCACATTCCTCACCTCGGCTGAAATCACACCTTCCACTGGAGCACACAAACACATCCCCATTCTACCGCAGTCAACACGAGCTGCCCATTTTAACTCCCACGCAACGCGGTTCCTTCTATTCCAATGCCAACGCAACCCTTCTTCTGTGCCTGGCTTTTATTATTATTGCTCTGTGGATATGGCACGGCCGTTGGGTCAGAGATGGTTCGTGCCCCTCTCCACAGAATTAATGCAGCAACATCCGAGCGTCGATTCTATCGCTCGAGCGTGGTCACCCAAAAGGGGACTTGCCTTGGCTGGGTTTGCGCTGGGCGGTGGCCGTGCGCCGAATTCAGGGACCCTTTTGGGGCTCAGAGCCTTCTCCGCCAGCTCCCCCTCCCCCACAATTCTCCAACTACATCCTCACCGACTGTCGCCTACATGTACGAACACAGCCGACCTATTGCACCTCATCTACGTCAACAACTGCCAGCTACATCTGTCGGTAACCGCAGAGGACTTTATTTTTCCCAGTGTCACTTCACGGGGGATTATCCCTTGGGGGTGGTGTGCGTGGGAGCGGGAGAGTGGGTCCCCTGGCCATGGTCGATTGTTTACCAACCCCCTCTCAGTCCTATCCAATCTTAATTCGTCCATCTTGCAAGGCTTATTTCGAGTCTCGGCGCCAAAGTGTCGATTTGCCATCCCACGGTATTAATGACGCTCAATCTCCCTTTTCTTTCTACCCCATAGCTGACAAGGCGCCTTCAAACCCCCCCGTTCGCCAGTGTTTTCCGTGTGCCGTCCGGCTTTCAACCATTACTTCCCTAGTGTACCCGCCCAAGATGGACATTCTCGAATTAATCCATACTGAGGGCCATCAACATGATTCGAGACCGTTCCGCTGTGCCTGGGAGAACTGTGGCAAGGCGTTCTCGCGACGCTCCGATCTAGCTCGCCATGGCCGCATCCACACTAACGAGAGGTATGTCTTCCACACGCATGCCCAAGGGACTTTTATAGTGGCGAGGCATTCCCTGTCCACGCTGGGATCGATGGAGGGCGATTAGGATACTGACATCATATCTCATCTCTGAATCTGCTCTGTTCCCCATAGACCATTTGTGTGCCAGGAACCAGGTTGCACAAAGTCCTTCATCCAGCGTTCTGCGCTGACCGTCCATCAGCGGACGCACTCCGGGGAGCGCCCCCACATGTGCGAGCAGCTCGACTGTCAGAAGCGATTCAGCGACAGCAGTTCCCTCGCTCGTCATCGCCGCATCCACACCGGAAAGCGACCATATAAGTGCAACATTGACGGCTGTGGCAAGAGCTTCTGCCGCAAGACCACGCTCACGAAGCACCACCGCAAGGAGCACGTGGCTGTCCGTCGTCCTACCCTTTGGCGAGGTGACATGGTCGGTGCGTCCATGCTGGAAGCAGAGTTGGCCCATCCGCTGCAGGTCCAGATCCCAACCTACCAGAGCATGTCGCCCGTTCACACACCACCACACGAGGGCTCCCCCATGTCGCCTATGTCCCCACTGTCGCCCATGACTCCTATGACTCCCATGAGCCAGATGAACCTGTCGCCAATGGATCCGCTGGCGCAACTCCACCCGATTCTACATATTGACCATTCCCATATGAAGAGCCATCACATGCATGGCCAGATGCAGCACCAGCCACAGCCACAGCAGCAGTCTCACCACCACTACATCAAGCAGGAGGAGTACGAGCCGTACCCCGGTCAGATGCAAGCACGACCTCAGCATCCCCTTCAGCCCCAGGGCTTTGGTTCAAATTACCAGCACTTCTTGAGTCACCTCGGCCCCAATACCCAGCATGGTATCCCTGTCGACGCGGCCTTCTACCCTTCGTACTACTAAGCTTGACTTGCCAGCGTTTTCGCTATGGCCTAGTTGAACTGGGCCTTTTCGTCGCTACTGCTTGTTTCCACGACATCTTGTATTGTATACCCTCAATTTCTTCGAGTGCTTTTGGCTTCTTTCTTTGTTCTTGCCCTCCTTTTCCTTTTTATTCGACTATGTACACTCAGTTCCCACCCTTCGGACGGAAATAAGTAGCTTGGGCCTGTCTCGAGGACTTGCGACTGCGTTCGACATTGCGACTGCGCTCGACGTTGCGACTGTGCTCGACATTGCGACTACTCTCGACGTTGTGACTACCATCCTCTATCTAGAGGCATGGACTTTTTTTTCTTCTGTACACTCCTTTTCTCTCTCTTTATCATTAGCGCTTTGTACAGTTTCTCTATTGAATACGTCCTTTTTTGCGCCTGGCACAGGTGCAGGCTGCAGGCCTGCCTTGTATTGCGTACTTTCCTGCTTTATTTCCTTCTGTACTCTACTCTCTCAGTATGTTTTACTGGCAACAACTATAAAAAGCACCAAAAAAAAAACCATGTAATAAAACAGCTTTTGCATTGAACCTGCTACTTGAAACTGCTGTGCTCCTGGTTGGATTCGCACACATGAAGCTTCAGACTTATGTCGGATTCTCGTATCTCTCTACCAGAAGTCAATTTGGACTGCTTAACTAGATATTTCTATTCCGATTTTATCTAACGAGTGTGCGGGTAATGTGCGCGATAATACACGGGCAAATCCAGCCAGGTGTTGTGATAGTGAATAACATAGAATGGTTCATTCCATGAAATCGTCATCCTTCCTTCCTTCTTTCATTTCCACCATAGCTATCCTTCTCTTTTTTAGGATCGAGGAATCATACATCCCAATTAAGCAAGCATGGACGATACAAAGTCGAGCGCAGTCACCACATTGTCCAGCGCATTGGCGGTTTTGGGCGCACTTGGATGTGATGCCATGACGCCCGTGATGCTGACACAGTGCCTTTGTCAAGACTCGTTTGGCGCCGTCTCGCTGGCCACAGCGTTGGTTGATGGGGTGTGCCAGCCCGTGGCGGGCCCTACGTTCAAATTAGGAGCGATGTTGATTGTGCATACGGCATGTGCGTTCTCTGGCAGGATCAACGACTGGGACGAATGTGCAGGCGTTCCTCCTTTGAGAAATGCAAGAGCGCAATGCTTCTCCATCTCTGACGGGTGGATAAAGCAGATGGGTAGCCATGTTTTCGCGGCAGTTCAGGATCGCGCGACAGCTGTAGTATATGCTCTAAAGCCCCAGGATGCCGTATATCACCACTACATCCATATGTCGGTTTCACCACAGGAAGGCGGATACACGAGCACTTATACTAGTATTGTGCGATGGTTGGCTTCGTGTTGGCCATTGATCGCTTTAGCGGCTATGATATGGGTCGACATGCAGATGTGGGCATGGATTGTGCTGCTCGGCTGGCTTGGCTGGTTCTTAGTAGTGCTCAGTGCTGGGCCTCCTGTCCAATCTGGACACCAGTGCGACGACAGCTGTGTAAAGCGAGTGTATCTGATGAACGACCAAGCCGTCACGAAAAGTCTAGTTGAGTACACCGTGTGCCTGGAGTTTGATGATCTAGCACGTCGAGCGATGCCGAAGCGCCGTGCACGCAGCAGGGTCTTGCGTGTGGTTGGAGGCCTCTTGATGACTATACATTTTCCTCTCGGGCTTGTGGCAACGTGCTATGACGACAGTACAGGAGCGTTGGTGTGGGTATTGATCCAGTTTGTCGGCCTGGTTGCGGGCTTGCGCTGGTGGGGCAGAGAGCAACGTCTTGTTCGCCATGGCATCGACTGTGCATCAAACCTGACAGTGGAGTGCGATATCCAGTCTTTTGAGAGATGGCAAGCTGTGCTTGATTGCGTTGACAGAAACCATTGGTCCCACATAAAGCATCAGTATAGTTAGTTTAACAGAGATATTTCTCTTTTTTCTTTTCACTCTTTCTCACATTCTCTATCTCCATCTATTTCACTCGGTCCCGTCCGAGCTTGTCCTTTTTCACTACGAGTTTATTACATCAATAGTCTGCAATACATGCCCCCCCTCCCTTCTCTCTCTAATTCTAATAAAGCCCAATATCAATATGTATTGCTGAAACGACCGCTGTGGAGATTGCTGCATATTCAGTCGATTCCAGTGTGCTTTATTACTATATAAATTTATCACCTCTGAAATTTAATTTAGAGTTGATTAATAAATATCGTGTAGATTTGTGCGTTTGGAGACACATCTCTTTCTCACTTACTTCAAGGACCACAATGTATTTCAAAGATCAAGGAGTACCGGGAGGCATTTGACAGAGTCCTCAATCTGATGGCTGGTAGAATGGGTGGGTGACGACTGACTTTGTGAGATGGAAGAGAAAGTTCAAAGAGAGTGCAATGTATCTAACACGGATATACATATACCACATTGCCTGCACGTGTCTTTGAGTCAACTTTGGTGGCATTGCTTAAAGTCCGACGTTATTTATCAATCCATCGCGGCGCGCTGGTAACTTAGAGTCTCTACTCTTGCTAAACTCTCGCGCTCTCGACGGGGATAAAGCGTTGGTTGAGATTATACTTCTTCTATGGGGAGTTCATGGATAGGATATAGGAATATCGATACTGACAGAAAGACTTGAGGAGGAAACAGACCAGTAGCTCGAGCAGCTCCGGGGCTGGTCATTTATTGTATGACATTAGTAATATAAAAGTGGGCTGTATCTGGACTGTCTCGGCTTGCCCTCGTATCGCGGTACATCCTTAGCTACTTTGCCCGCTACGTGGATCGGGACCAGCTTCACTCCACGCCAACGTTTTCAGTCCCAAATAACACCTTGACGATGCCTTATACTCCGCATTGCAGCCGCAGTGCCTGTAACAAGACGAAGGAAGTGAAGAAGAGAACTGACTTTAATAATAATTGCTGTGCACGAATATATATACTATGGTGACTATCGTTGCAGTGCCAGTCTCAACCGCCGATTGTGATCATGCAACTCGGGGAGGTTGAAAACAGCAACGATCGCGTGGTTCTATACGCACCGACCTTGCGATGCCGATCGCCATCCCCAACAGTCAGTAACCATGTCTGGTTCCAGCCGTCGCTGCTCACAAGCCATCTGTGCGTTGCTCGTGCAGTCACCCAGCCTGGGCGCTCGTGCCCGTTTATGAAGATGTTACCTTCTCTAGGCACCTTCGAGCTGGCTCCATACTGTCCTAGCTTCTCCCCTTGCAGTTCGATTCTGAGCCCACTATTGGTTTGCTCGGCATCGACCTGCAGAGGTGGAAGACTAAACGCAAAAGATATGGCCTTCTCACTTGCGTACTCAAAATGCGGTAGCCAGCTGTACTCTTCAGCACGGTCGCTCTCGCCAAAGAGCAACAGCAGGCGTGGGTCGTATGAAACAATATGTCGTCCAAGCCAGCGCCGCATCACTTGTTCGTTGCGGTCAAACGTATATTCCGGCGCGTCAAGCAGACACATCAGCACCTCCAGTTTCCCACTTCTTCCCGTGGCCTTACATGTCGATGCCAATCGCAGAGCCAGTTCAAGCCCTACAGCACTTGCCTCGTTGCTTATCGTCTCGCTGCGTATTCGATGCACAGTCTGCCATGGCTCCTGCGTGGCTTTGGCTTTGCATAGACCGTCGTAGATAACTTTGTGCGGCACAAAATGCCCTACGATGTCGACGATCCCCAGTTCCTTGCCGGCAATCATCTCCTGCAAACACCACAGGCTGTTGTTCATACCAGCGGTCTCCAGCAGGCCCAGGACATCGAAGTTCTCTGCAAATCCGAGCTCAGGGGCATCGCTGGACCCATGCGACCATACGATTTTCCTAGGAGCGCCTTGGTCTCTCTTGTACACGCCATCTCTGTTGGAAATGTCGATGGGCGCACCAATTATAACAATATCCGCGCCTTTGTACAAGTAATACTGGGCCCGGATGCAGTCGGCCTTGCCGTGCACGTCGCTTGCCATGCACAGCTCATCGATCCATATCCGCAGTTTGAATCTCCTTGCTGCGACCTCCGCTGCACGCCTCGCTGTAATGAAGGGCCAATGGTCACGACGCGTCTCTCTCCCGCTGCCGCGGTATGAAAAGCAAGCATACGACGTCTCTCCTGGTATCCTTGCTCCCAGCTCTGGCTTGGTCTCATTGTTGCGTACCAACACCCGCGGACGGCACTTATATTTGTCGTTTTCTTTTTCGAGAACTAGCACCTTCTGTGACTCCAATTCGTCGCTCCCCAGAGGTACCATGGGCATGATCGTCGTCAGGTCAGTGGGTACAAAATCGCATTGTGCGACATGCACACACGTACCACGTTTACAGTTTGCATATGAGCGCCCGCACACCACGACCGCTTGCTGTGGCAGTAGGTTGGCCCACCGGGAGAGTGTCAGCAAGACCAAGACTGGGCCTGTTAGCATGCAGCAGCACGTTCCGACAACAAGAAATGCTAAACGCATCGGCTTGATCTCCTTCGTGGAATCATCGCGCAGCAGACTCGCTCCAAACATCGCGCCAAGAACAGCCATCGTTGTGCCGACTATAATGGCCAGAACCAGAAATATGTTTACAGCGCCGTTGAACACCAGGGAAAGGAAATCAAGCTGCACGCACCAATGCTTGCAGGAGGCCCGACAGCTTCTTTCTAGGAGCGTATACTGCATCCACGCATATGTACATGCAGGTGTGCAGAAGCATCCAGGCAGTACATCAGCGTCAGAGGCATAAAAGCGGCTACCCACATACAGGATCATTACTGTCACTGTGGCTATGACGAAATGACCTGGTGGAGCTACCGGAACGCTGTGCGTGCTGTCGGCCGGGGTGCCGTACGCGCTGTTGTACTGTACAACTGCCGTGGATGACCCTGAGACGGACGCAGAGTCCATAGCCGTGGATGGTTCTGAGACGGACGCAGAGTCCAGGGCCGTGGATGGTCCTGAGACGGGCGCAGAGTCCATGGCCGTGGATAATTGATTGACCTTGTGGATGATTTGGCTTCCTTGTACGGTTGCAGATGACTAGCGTTTTTTCCTCCGGATTCTCCAAGTTAGGGACCGTTCTATAATTTAAAATAGTCCTATCATTTAGCACTTGAGCATGAATCGACAAGCTTTAAACTATGCAACTACATTCCTACCTACCTTTGTCCCAGAAACTCTGGCAATGTATCTGTTGTCTGCTTGATCGATTGCTACTGCTGCCAGATGGTGTTGATAAGCGTTGGGCCAAAAATGTGTCGAGAATTAGAGGTAACAAGAGACAGGGCAGTGAGAGGAGGGGGGAGGGAGAGAATGGGCAAGGAGTGAGATGGAGAGGATAGAGGAATGGAAGAGCAAGAGATGGAAGAAGATGAGGGTAGAGGATGGCCCGACAATGGGGGTAATCAGTACACGTCAGCACATGATGCCCTGATGCATCCCTTTCCCCACGTCACACAGTGCAGCTTGAGAGTGTGGCTCCGCCCTCGCCTCCACCTACCTCCTCCTTCAGCTGCCGCTTTCTTCCTTCACTATTGCCGCATGGCTACAGCAAGTTTTACACCTTAATGATGCTACTGTTTTCCCCTTTGCTGCAGTTTTCGTTCATGCAGCTGATGCTTTTCGTTGCTGCTGTCAAGATCTGGACTAGCAGGTAAGTGAAGGATAGAGGAGCAAGAGCGAGTACAAGGCGGGAAAGTATTTTATTGCAGACTGAGGTTTGATTAGGGCAACTAGCTATGCCTTTTATATGTGGATAAAGCTTGACTCGGGATCGCAGCTCGGTAGCTTATGTCCTATAAGCTTCCGTGCTCGGAACCGAACATAATTTAACACTCATGGAATTGACAAAGGTCTACTTGGAGCGGGCAAGCAACGTTAAACCAGTTATGCTTTCCGTGTGGGGTAACTCTGGAGACGCGACGCGAGGTAATCACAAGCCAATAGGGTCAATTGAAGTGAGCGCAAGTCTGTCCTCAACCTTAATTCGGTTGCACCATCACTTTTAAGGTTAATTGACCGATCTCCTGGTGTCATTCACGTTAATTCGGGAGCAGAACATTGGGAACTCACTTTAGATTTCTCACTGCTGCCGCTGTGCAGCCCAGGAGTACTCGTTATACCTTGCTGCTGCTGCTGCTGCTGCTGTTATTTTTTGCTGCAGTGTTGGTTTAGGATGCTGATGCTTTTTACTGATGCGCCACCATTGATTAAGCCTTCTACCACTGCGGCTCATATTGACACTTAACTGGCATCTCTGACTGGAAACACAATCATTCCTTGCACATCAGAGTAAGTCTCTAATCCACCACAACACTGGCATTAATTGGACTACGCTATTTGCGCCACTTTTTATTTCTCTATCACTGCTGTTGATGCTGCGGACACTGACGATTTGTCTACAACTAATGATTCATAGATGGGCATCATCAACAAGGCCGTGATTTCGGACCTCACTGTAAAGCTTCAGATAACAAAGAAGTCAGGTGGCTCCTTGGCGCATAACCTTCTGGAGTCACGCCGTCCTCATACGTCTTTGCACACTTAAGGACTTTTTCATGTACTGCAGCATGCATAACTTTTTTTCCCGCACTATATCCATGCAATTATAGGAGCCTTCGGATGTACAGTGCCCTCCCAAAAAATTATGAGGCTAAGTATTTTAGAATTGGATGACAATCCGTTCGGACTAGTAGAGGGTTGAGCCTCCTTCGGCATCCAGCACCGCAGTTATTCTTTTACTCATGGAAGTTGCGAGATTCGCGATGGTTTCTGGGTGTATTTTTTCTCCATTCCTCATGACGGGCGGCTATAATCTCTTCTTTGTTAGTTGGTCTTCTAGAACGACGGTTGAGACGATTCTTGAGAATTGACCAGATGTGCTCGATGGGGTCGAGATCAGGAGAATCAACTGGCCACCTCATCTTCTGAACGCCGTTCCTCAATTGTTCGCGTGCTTACTTGCATGAACTGGCGCGTTATCTTCCATGAAAAGGACGTTCTTCACTTGCGGTATGAACCTCTTCAATTCCTTCTCATACACCGTGTTGATGAACCTCGGCCCTTTATTGTTGTCGCCGTCGATAATGACAAGATTTGATTTTTTCCCTCCCGCGATTGCTCCCCATACCATAATTTTTCGTTCCTCCACTTTGAGGACGAGGTTAGATGTTCTCTGGATGATGCTTCTCTTCTTTAGTACGCCAGATGCGGATCGTCCTGAAGTCTTTGTCTATTTCGAAGCAAGACTCGTCAGACCAAATGACTCTTTCCCAGTCAATTCACGTCCACTTTTCTTTGTCTCGCGCAAATGCTAATCGGGCTTCAACATACCTTGGCTCTAAACGAGGTTTCTTGACGGCAACGCGACAAAAGATTCCACTGTTATGAAGAACTCTGCGTATTGTGTTTTTGGAAACAGGCTTGGGCGACTCTGCAACAATCTCTTGAAGAGTCATACGGTTATCGCTCTTGACCTTGTTGACAAGCTGCTCGACGTCCAATTTTCCAAGAATTGGTGGTCTTCCCGATTGCTTCTTGGGAACAACGGTGCCATCTTTATCCCACTTTTTTACGATCGAAAGGACTGTCTTGATGCTGAGATTGTGTTTTTTGGCAATGTTGGATGGGGTCATACCAGCCTCGTGAGCTTCAATGATACGACCCTTGAGTTCGACAGAATGGTGTTTGGGCATGGTGGTGGAGTGCTGGAGTGATGGAGTGAAAGAGAGATAGTGACGAAGAGGTTTTACAATGACTTATTGAATTAGTCTATGAGCTCATTTCAGTCGTATTCTAATCCTTAGTCTCATAATTTTTGGGAGGGCACTGTAGTCTAACCCTGTTATAGTCATCAGAGTCGTTTCAAACTAAATACAAATAATAAATTATTGGTCGTCATCTCTGCTATTATTCACCTACACGCTACTGAGAGACTTCGCCTGGAGTAAGACGTTTTTTTTTCAGCTCTCGACTTTACAGGGCCCCCAAAGACTCAGGTTAGATATTCGAGGAAAGAGAACTGAAGAATGTCGCGTGCAAGACCTATTTTAGCACCTACATGTTCACGGAGTCGTTTACAGCAGCACTTGATCCAGAGCCGATAGGAGGGGTCGAACTTTCCCCATTGTGGTCGCTCGACCTTCAGTTGTCTGCAGCACAGTTATGTAGTCATTTTATGGATGGGATAGAACGCACGGGGCATATTCTTAGAGCAAGTTAAGGATGATCCAAGAGATCATGAACGACGAAGTATGATCCCTCTGGATGATCTGCTTCTGTAGTATACGTGCAACGAGCGGATACTTGATAAACTACGGGGGGGGGGGGGGCTATGGGAAGATAGGATTAGGATTTTTTGTGGATCGTCGCTGGAAGCAGATACTTTCCAGAATATCGAGGATGTTTCTTATGCACACAAAACCCCCCTCCTCAAGGAGCTACACTTCTCCTGCCCTCTCATATCATGTAAATACATGGCACATTAACGGCTTTTCAAGGCCCCATTCTATGGTTTCCAAGGTTTTATTCAGCCCTGGGAAGTAAAGTACGCTGCTGCGAAACAGAAACTGTATATATAGAGCATCCCAGACAGATGTATGTACCATGCTACGATGCCGTGTATTCTACTGGGATCTTGGGGTCCAAGAACGCCAGCCAGTCCGAGTGCGATGTCGGCAAGAGTCCCATCGAGTTTAACTTCCACATGCCCAACAAAATGGTCAGGATCTGCATCGCTACAAATGCCAGTTTCGGGAGCGCTAATTTGCTTTCCATGAACGACACCTTGACCGGTGACACCGTCTCGTATCTCTCGAGCACTATCAGATAAAAAATATAAAAAAAAAAAAAAAAAAAAAAAAAATCAGCAAGTCTTTAGCTATCAGCGAGCCGGAAACGCTCCTTTGGTCGTAGTAAAGTAGTGTCCTTTACCCTGAGACATATTCACGAGGGCTCGGATGGGCGAGAACATGAGCATGGCCGTGATGGCCACGGAAAAGATCTGAACGCTGTTGCCACTCATCCATAGCATGAACGCCTGCATGGGGAGCTGCTTTCCTGGCGCGAGGGCTACATCCCACGCTTTCTAATAAATTACAAAGAAAAAAAAAGAAAAAAAGAAGGCAGCCTCAGTGGATGAACAAGTTCATTTTTGGGTGCCTCGCCAATGCTGCTGACATACCTTAACTTTCAGCATTTCATTGTCAACTTGTCTGCCCTTGGACTCGTCCTGTTAACGCGACATGAAGATTAGTCAATATGCACCAGCATAGGAAAAGGGTAACAAGTGCCGTTCTTGGGCCTTACATGTCCTCTCGTAGCGATGTGCTTGTTTCCAACGTAACCCGGAGGGTCCACAGCAACACGCCTAAGATAGTCGTCGCGAAGCAAGTGAAAAAAAAAAAAAGAAAAAAAAATGAGTAGGGTAAATAATTGATATTCTCTTTACTGGCGGCTCATTTGTTCAAAAGCCGCCCAACTCGTTACTCAGTCTGTTGGCGATGCGTCAGTCATTTACTTTGTGGAATCAGGAGTTTGAAGATTGAATCGCCAGTGTCTTGTTGAATCCATTGAATGCTTTCTTGTTTTGTGTAATTGAATAAACTCCCATGATGCACGATGCAAGATTGTCTGGACTTCCGTGTGCCGTCTGCGGCACGTGCACGGCTAATGCGTCGCGTCCGAGGCACGTCAATGTCGCGTACATTATTTTTTTTACACACAAAGATGACCAAGGTACCAGCTACAATCGAACAGTTTTGCTATTTCTTTACCATACTAAGTGTTTATTCGCTAATCCAAAACTCTCTCTCTCTCTACTTTTGCTTCTTGCCTCTAATTACGTCCGAAAATACGGGTCAAGACCGTGAGATAATGCTTGTTGATCACGCTGGGCTCGTTCTGGTACAGAGTCATCATCACGCCCATGGATGCACTGAAGAGTGCAATGTCCGCATGGGGGATATTCCTGACCAGTCCGCGCTTCAACATCAACTTCCAGGCTGTCTCGAGTGCGCGGGGCAAGCAGTACAACGCCAGCTCCATCTGGCGACCTGGTGCCTCAATCAGCACGGCAAATCCAGCCACTACTCCGTTCAGCAGATAACTGTGGGGATCATCAGGGTCGTTCGAATAAAAGATAAGGCAGGGTTAGCTCAATCAAGTCGAAGGGATCAAATGGACACCTTGTGGGGGGTTACTAGCAGCAAATATCAAACAAAAGACGTACTTAAGGTTGGTCTCGCGTCCGAGAATTCGCCTGGAGATACATGGGACATAGAACGCTGCGAGGACATAGAGGGTCAAGAAAAGACAGGACCTCAACGTTGACTTGATATAACGCTTCAAGGATCCTGATGGGTTGGTAGTGATCTTCTTGTGCTGGAACACGATTGTAACGATCTGAAGGGAAGAGTGGGAAACGGTAAGTAACATTCCTATTATAAGCACCGCGCATCTTCTGCTAGTAATAATAGGTTTGGCAACTTACAGCGTTGAGGGTTCCGTACATCTTGAGAGCGCGTCCAAACTCCCCTGTGATGGTGTCTATAGCATGTCGGTTGCAGCCATACAGAGGATGAAGCAGTGCACAGCATTGGTAATCGTGATGGATATGTTGCGGGAACAGTGTCGCAATGTTGGGCGAAACATTCTGGGCAATGAAATCGTGTGACGACACTCCCTCTGGAATCCCAATGTGCTCGAATCCGGGTGGTCCTTCCTTCAACAATTCGAACTGCGACTGGAAGGTCTCGACCAGTGGCGGGAACATGGGTCCGAACTTTTGTGGGAGTCCGGAGTGTTGCATGATAAAGTTGTAGTATGACTTTGGCATCGCATCGGGCTCGATCACACACGAGTACAAATTGACGGCAGCGGTGAGCGACATGAGTGCGGTTGCTGCAGATCCTGAGAATACACTAGCCAAAATATCGTCCCATCCTGGTTTGGTTACAAGCGCTTTCTTGTCCACTCCTGACGTCACCAGTGCCTCCCGAAGGGCCTGGTTTCCTATAGCCCTCTTGGCAAGACGATGCTCTGCCCATTTCTTCATAGCGTAGCTGGAACCGAACTGAATGGACCGTGTAAAAAGATAGAGTGTCAAGGCGGTCCTGCGACTCTTGTTCTTGTCCAGGAACAACGTCAATCCTGCAACAGATCCGGCCACAAAGGCATTCAGTCGATCGCCAGTGTGGTCAGGTCGGTAGTAGCGCAATGTGCACAGCACCAACTTGTATGCCGACAAGAACGAAGACAAAAAGAAGGCGAATCCCACTGTGTCGCTTCCTCCGCTCTTTTTCAGAATACTCGGACTATTAGTGCATAGTAAGGTTGTGTATGCATGTAAACATGTCAGTTAAATGGCTCTGTGTTCTGCCCCAATATCTGCTCTGTTGGGATTTTCGTTTCACGGCTTACTTTTTAAGGATTTTGCCTTTCAAGAGGGCGGGCAAAATGGCAATGACATATTTGACAAGATATGCGACGACCCAAGTCTTGAGAAACCCCCGGGTGACGTTCTGGGCACAGGTCTTGCCTTCGTGTTTGCATCTGTTCACTTGCTTCTTATTCTGTGTGATTTCGAGGTTGAGTCGCTGCAGGTTATGGCTAGGACGAAAGGAGAAAAAGATAGGCATCCGAGGTGGATATCGACAATAGTGACACAAGGTTAAGGCCACGACAATAGCAAGAATGTCAGGGCAGACGTCTCCTTCCTACTGTGCACGCTCACAGAACAGTTGAAGAGCTAATTCGACGCCATCAACTGACTGGCTCCCACAGCTGTCTAGCAAACAATAGCATTAAGGTACGGTACCTGCTTAGTCGCTGCAGTCGTTGCTGGAAATTGTTGAACCCGGCAACAATCTTCTCTGTCTCCTTGTCCGTCAGGAACTTGGATGTCAAGGCGGCAATGGCCTCAAGGAAGTTTTCGCCCCAGGCGTTGTCCATGGTTGGGTCGATGGAGAGAGGGTGCGAACGATGATGGAGAATGGGGATGGGGCGACAAAAGGAGACAAGGAGTCTGGAGGAGCACGGACTGCTTTTGGGGTGCAATTGAGTTCGCAATGGTCGTGCTCCTTTGATTTCCATTGGTGGAAAAAAAGGTTGGCTGGGACAGGCCAGGGATTTCTTTATTGGAAATTGCACATTGCTATTTGCGCTTGTCGACCGGTATGTCATTATAGTCCATTGTTGCGGCACTTGTACCGACGTACTCTCCATCTTTACACGTCAGGTAGCTTTCAACACGCGTCTACCGCTGCTTGTACCACAGCCGATACATTCTGTCTGTCTGTCTGTCCATCGGCGCACTTGCTCCTATCGTTTCACATGTCATTTTCTACGCGCTTATTAAAGGTTATTGTTGTTCTATTCTTCTCTGTCATCTGTTGTAGCCTTCCTTCATTGCGAACCCCCTACTCTCCTGAGACTTCTTGGGTTCTTCCTCTGTCTTGTTTTCAGTCTTTACTTTACTCTATCTTTTCCCTTTTTCGGCCCAATGTTACTCCTGATTCGCTTCTCCCTAGGCCTTCCTTTACCGTTGGTCTTAATGGGATCCTGCAGATCGTAAATACCACCGTTATCTACAATTTCACGTCGAGCATATTGATCACTCTCGTAGCCAGCTCTGGATCAAAGACTGTCCTTTTTACCATCTTCTTTATCTTTCCAGCGAGTTCGCTGTACAGCTTCTTTTGGGACAGGATCTTTAGGCTTAATCTCACCGTTCTCGCTGAAATGAAGAAGTTGTCAATGGTTTCCCATGTAACCTAGTGGACGCATCCTTTCAGCAATCCTGATGTCGGAGTAAGGGCTGACGAAACAGTTTAAACCCCCTAGAGTTTTACTTCATGGGAAAGAGACGCTGTTCTGCATGCTGGCTGAGCAGGCAGGCGAGATCTGAACCGCCAGTCGAGTTTTGCTGTCATAGCATTTTTAATATAAGAGACAGATTAGTGAAGACAGGTACCTTTGCAGTTATTCGACAATACGGGTACTGTTTGCTTCGACCGATACCTCTAGCTCTAGACGTTTATTTGAAAAAAAACATATTCTCGTAGCGTCGGTCTAGGGGCTGAAGGAAATCACGGCATACTCCCCGCTCACCATCCAATCCTTGGCCTCCTTATCCATCCTCTCCTTCACGCCAGGCTCCAAGCCCACAACGACATCCGCCTTATTCGTCCTGAATGACACCAGACTGGGTACACGCTCCTTGTTGTCGTCACTGTTGCTCAACGGTCCGATTGCTTCCGTGAATGGGGTTGTGGTCGGCCAATGGCAGTCATAGACCAACTTACGGTAATTCAGGTCTCCTTTAAAAATCCACAGGCTCGACTTCTGCATATCCTTGAAAAGATCCTGGGCTGATGGCAATGTGGGGAGGTGGTAGAAAGCATAGCAGGACGTCCAAAAGTCGTGAGTAGTGACCTTCCAGATCCCTTGATCCACATACGCATGCCACTTCTGACCCAGATCCCTGAGTGCCTTCTGTTCTGCTGGATCGGAAGGAGTGAAGAATGGGGTCGAGTCGGAGGTATCGCCGGCTTTGTAGAGCTGATTGAGCGTCCATTGGAAATCAAATGGTATGACATCTGAGACGAACCAGGGGATGTTCTTGGCGTGGAAGACGATCTCGGAGGCGAAGCCCGCACGGATCAGGTAGTCTGCAAACACAAGATCGGCATATAACTCGAATCCTATATCACAAATTTTTACATGAACTGTTAGCTATTGACCAAATAATACCGCAGGAAAGCTTTGTGTGCTCATTCGTTACCTGCATTGTCCAGAATAAAATCCACACGTCCGTTGCGCATGTCCTTGACTTTTTCCCATAGCAAGGTCGTATCGTTCTTAAGGATTTTATCTGCGTGCTTCTCCAATTCTGAAGCCTCCTTCTCGTCCTTCTGCCGCCGCTGTTGCTGTTCTTCAACATGTTCCTGAGCCTGCTTATCAAGATTGGCACTCGATGAATTGTTCGACGATGACGACGACGACGAAGTCATCAGCATCCTACGCTGCAGTTCCTCGACCTTGGCCAGATCCGGGTTATCCAACAACGACAGATCCGTAGCGTTCCCCCACAAACAGATCTGGGTCATTTCAAAAAAAGCCTCCTTGGTACCCTCGGATTCCGGACCCTGACTCACCAACACATCCAGTGCTGACATCGATTTAACTTTTCGATCCGCGTCCTTGTTAGTTGAGTCGTCGTCGTTGTCGTGGTTGTTACTGTCTGTCGGGGACATGAGTCGCATGGCGACGGCAACGATGGCCTTTTGGGAGGACTTGAAGACGTTTTGTTTCTGCTCAAAGAACGGATCATAGTCGCGCCAATACTGGGTGAGTGCAAAGGCCTCTTTGACCCGGCGGTAGAGGTAGCATTCTGCAAAAAGCCATGAGGCTTTGTACCAAGACGAGGTCGCATAGTAGTCTGCCAGGGTCTGGTTCCACTCTGTGACATCCGGAAGCGCGTCTTTCAACGGTCTAATTATCCAAATCGCAAAGTCAGACGTTAAGAATCTGTAGCACTGACTATGGATCGGCCAAAGGGTCAATAGCCTGCAGTTCCTGCCTTACCTGAAGGGCTTGTCTCGTTGCAGCTCATATCGCAATCCTCCAATGGCTTCAATGATGCTCTTGGCCTCTTGCGCCTTTTCCGTCCCCAATGGGTCAGTGTCGGGCAGGCTGTGATAAGTCCGATAGACGTCATCGACGATCTTGGAGACAATGACGGGAAGGCGGCTCTGGAGTGTTGTGTATCCGAACGAGTTGGGTTCGCTGCCAGTGAGGGCCTTCCTTGGAGGGTTGGAGGGACTGTAGGGGGTTGCTGCCATTTTCGGTCAGGTACTCAAGCAGTGTACAAAACTGTCGCGTGGAATGAAGGCTCGAATGAGGAATGACAATGGTGATCTCTGAACGATTCAGCCGGGGTTGACAGGAAAGAGGAATGAGTGCTGCGCAGAGTACCTTTATCTGTTATCTGCGGATAGCGGAGATAACGCACGAAGCAATGACGTGCAGCTGAAGCTGCATCTTTGTGATCTACTGTTTATATGCCGATTGGCAAGAATGCATATCTTATGGTGCTACCTCTGTGCTGACCCATTCCAAAGGATCAATTGCTACCGGCGATCTCCTCAAACTCCTGCAGAACCTCCGCATATCGCTCCTCCAGGGCAGGGTCCGGGAACATGGACATCGCCTCCTTGATCAGGGCCACTGCTTGCTTGGAGTGCTCGGCCGCTGCCTTGTCGCCGACTGCAACGTTGACCAAGTTGAGGTGGCATTCTGCGCCCTGTGTTTGCCAATAGAATGTGCTTGCATTAGAAAACCTGTATCAAACACTATTGTACCAGGAATACCGATGTATGGTTGCTTACCAGTGTCAAGAGGTCGCTTGTGAGAGCATCCGATTTGCGTGCCATTTCAATTGCTTTCTTGATCGCCTCTACAGCTAGAATTTATCGCCATATATAATAAAAGAAAAAAAACGCGATCCGTCAGCTGGGAATGACAAGACGATACCTCCATGTTGTTGTCTTGCAATATCCTTAGTCCTTTGAGGTACCTTGTAATGACATCTGGCCGCGCTCTGTAGAGTATACAGGGAGAGCATACTCATCCTCTGGCTCCTCTTCGTCCTCATCGTCCTCTTCCTCCTCGTCCTCTTCCTCGTCTGCCTGGTCGGCCCACCATCCAACAATCGAGTGCATACACGTTGCAATTCCTTGCCATGCCTCTACATTCTCTGGGGTATCTAATGATATTCATCCAAAATCAGAATTTCAGTCAGTCCCTGATCTCATGAACGAATTGTGTAAGGAAATACAACGAAGACATCGCTTCATTACCTTCAGTGACTTTACGATAGCTCTCTAATGCCCACATGTTCCACTGCTTGCGTCGGTCATACTCTTCAAACCGATCCGCATGCAGGGCTACGTTCGCAGCCGCCGTGACCATTTCGTGCTCCTTGGCCCCGACCTTCTCGATCGACTTGGCGTTCAGTCTGACAACATGTTTTTCTTCGCCCTCCGGAATCAGTTTGAACCCTTTGTCGAGTAGATTTGTCGCCTGTGTGAGGGTTGTATGGATCTGGTTTCCGAGTTTCTGAAATTGCTTCTTGGACGATGCTGCCTCCTGTTCTTCATAAAGCGTGTCGACCTATGCATTTCATTAAACAAAAATGATTGTTTGGTATCATTGACTCCAGTATACCTGGAACAGTTCTTGGTATTGAAGCACTGATTAATCCTTCCACATTATCTGTACCTTCTGCAGGTTCACTTTCCCGGCGACCAGATAATACTTCCAGAGCCACTCCTTATCCTTCTCCTGATCCATCAGATCCGCCGCCGCGCTGACGTACTCGAGCGCCAGGTCTATGAATCCATTCACCTCCTCTGGTTCCGCACCAATCAACGAGAAATCATGCAGTGCTGATGCATAAATATAATTGAATTCGCTGGACGGGTAAACTTCCTCGCCACAGTTGCGAAGCATCCGGTCGCACTCATGGATCGTTCCGCGCAAATACTCCTGTGTGCCGGATTCGGCGAACTGCTTCTGGGCGGCTTCATAGGTCTGACGCAATTCTGCGAGTTCGTCGCCAGCTTCGCCTTCTTTGAGCGCCAGGCTGGCAGTCTCGGCCGTTGATGATCCATCATCTGCTGGTTCTGAGGTCTGTGCGTCAGTCATAGTCTCGTCCTTGTCCTGGGCTTCTGAGCTAGATTTGCTGGAGCTGGCCTTGCTGTTACTGCTGTCATCCTTGTTACCCAAGGGGTTGAAACGAGCTGTGCTGCCAGGTTTAGCGGTCACTGAGGAGGGGGCGGGAATGCCTGCCGAGCGCCCTAGTCCGCGTGGTCGTTTGTCCTTTGCCATAGTGAATAAATTGAGTTGAGAGTGAGGGAGTGAGAGAGTGAGGGAACGGGCGAAGTGAGAACAGCGTTTTATACTATTGCTAAAAAAAAAAAAAAAAAAAATAGTGACCGTTAATCTTAAACGCGTTCTCATGCCAATCGCGTTCGCGTAACTGCTCGTTCCTGTGCGCTCCTAGGCATTCCTAGGCGTTCCTGAGCGTTCCTGAATGTTCCTGAAAGTCTCTGCGCATCTTTTCACACATCCAGCACCAAGTCGACATCGTAATTCCCCAGCCTATTGGCTGTCGCGTGTACGCGTTATCGCTGCCACCAATACACTCACCTTTGACGAACTCTTCCCCTCTCCCCGACCGCTATAATGGATCTCACCTGAAAAAGGTCTCCAGCCGCGAACACCCTCTCAGTGCCATGGCCATCTAGATCCTTGGGTTCTAACCCGAGTCGTATCCTCTCCGAGCCTTATCAAGCCTTTATTCGTACCAGCCATTTTTTTAATTTCTTTATCTCTTTTTTTTTTTTTTTTTTTTTTTTTTCAGTCCATGCCTACGCTGGAAAGCTCAAGCCAAGACATCAGGGACCCCATTCTGCATCCTATAATATAAGGGGCCTTATGAAACAATGACGATGATGGGAGCAGTGAACATCGTCGACGAGGACGCGCAGCATACCCTCATCCGGTCCCCCACTCCTACTGCCTGTTCTGGACCCAGTATTACAAGATTTTACCTTTAATCTCCACGCACCACAAACTGCCACCCGAATCATCCTTCGCTCCATGAATCCAAATGGACGCCTCAAGCCGACAGGAGCTCCACGTACGCGATCCTCAGCAGGCGGGCTCTGCGGCTGTAGCGCATGATGGAGGAGGGAGCGGCTCACCTTGATGATATGCGAAAGTGCTGGGCTTTTAGCACACCGTATCATAGAGTCTTTGGGGTTCATTCTCACCCAGGACCAATACTCGCATCAGCAGAAACTCAACCTGTCCTTGATTTAGCGTACGACACGCCATGGGAAATCGCGATGGACCATCCTAGCACCCTGTAATCCTATACAAATGGCCCGGTGCTGCTCATTGAGTAATGTGTCAGCAGCCGTCTACTTTGAGCTCCCCATCCCTGATCTTCTGTATAATCGCGAGCCTCCCCCCCCTCTAGATTAGCTTAGACGTGCTTTGGAAAAAAAAATGCTTAGACATTGGGACCTGGGTCCAGCTCTTTCGGATCAGATAAAGCAAGTGTGCGTGGAACCCGTTTTTATTTTTATTATTTTTTCGCTATCACAATCCGAATAACCAAAGAATATTCACTATAGACTAAAAACAAGGATGTGAATGACATATGATACGATATAATATGAAGATTACAAAGGCGCCGCGGCGGTACCAGGTGCATTCATTTGTGCGGGCGGAGCCATATCTCCCGTGTTCAGCGACGCTGTTGATCCGGTGTTATGACGCTGCAACATTCCTGTAGGCGCCGCCTCTTTTTGATAGTAGACTGGTTGCTGTGTACCCATCGGCATTTGCGCCTGTCCTTGTCCTTGAACTTGTCCTTGTCCTTGTGCAGGCGCCATCTCATTTTGATAGTAAACTGGTTGTTGTTGTGTACCCATGGGCATCTGCGCCTGTCCTTGTCCGGGGACTTGTCCTTGTCCTTGAACTTGTCCTTGTCCTTGTGCAGGCGCCATCTCATTTTGGTAGTGAATTGGCTGCTGTGTAGCCATGGGCATCTGCGCTTGTCCTTGTCCCTGGACTTGTCCTTGTGCAGGCGCTGGCATAGTCATAGGAGCGGCTGCAGTAGCAGCAGCAGGATTCTCGTTAAAGTTCTGCGGCTCGCCTTGGGAGGCATAAGGCGGCATGGTACCTTGTTGCGCCTGTGTAGAAGTTTGAGGTCGAGTCGCCTTTGAGCCGGATCGCGTGAGAGACCCAGAGCGAGACAGGGAGCCCTCGGATTGGCCATTGCCTGGTTGAGTGAATGTTGAGGAGTGGGCGTACTTGGACAGCTCGTTCCACCATTCCAGCATCTCTTCTCTTGAACTTGCGCGGATACTATAGGGCGAAATCTTCGCGCGTTAGAGCCTATATATTATACCAACGTCATCGCATCATCGCATCCATATACCACTAAAAAAAAAAAAAAAAAAAAAAAAAAGACTTACGTGAAGGTCTGGGCGTCGCGATGAAGAATTCCCCCCGTGCCTTTGCCATCCAACGAAAAGACATGCTGCTTCTCTGCAGGGTCGGAATACGGTCCCAAAACTGCTCTCGGGATATAGATCGATCTCTCGGGGACAGGCTCGTTCATCAGATCAGAGGACACGAAGACATGCAACCACCTTGCCTGCGTCAACACAAAGTACCCATTCTTCCAGTTCTTCAGAACTGAAGAACGACGGCTCATGTGTGCGGCCTTGAGAGGTGTCACGAAGGGGCTGTCCTTGCTTGGATACTTCACCTCTGCCGGATCTGCGTCGACGAGATCGGAGGGGAAGAGGACGCTTCCATTGCGTTCCAAGAAATGATTCCACTCGGAATCCTCGTGCAGGGTATTTAACGCTGTCTCTGTGGGCGCCCACGATTGACTGAATCCTGCGCTGGCAGTGCCACCCTGATACTGGCCAAAGCTGCTGAGGATTTGCTTGATCTCGCCGATGATGTGTTTCTCGAACATTTGGATTTGCTGCTGGCATTGCTGCAGTGTACGGGCAAAGATGTTTTCTTCATGCACCTGTCGAGCAAGTTGGCGCCTCAAACCTATATATATAGTCCATCCATCACAGTTTTGAGTTAATGCAAATCTCCATCAAAATACACGATGACTTATGACGACAGATAGCTGGATATACATACCGAGGTTGATGACATAGGGATCCGAATGAGGCCTCTCCATGTCCGGCTGGAATGAGCCTCCATTTTCATAGAGCCCAATGGCCTTTGCCAGCTGTCCGATCTTCTCCTGCGAAGTCCTTCGCTCATCAAACACGCGGGTCGCATAGAGGTTGGCATCGGACTTCACTCCCTTGATGGTATTCTTGACCTCCTGCTTCAACCTCCTAATGTTCTTCACGATTGTTTCCTCAACAAACCGTGCTGCTGCAACATGTTGCTCGCTCCTCGTGTGGGCCGATTCGCGAATACCGATGCACACGTCCTGCAGTCCACCCTTTCCCAAGAACTGGTTCTCATCCTTGAAGGGGACCGCGACTGTGGTCGAGGCCTTTTGCATGGCCTTGGAAGCACCGTTCTCGACCTGCACGATTTCAGTAAAGTACTGCTGCAAGTTCTTGATCATAGCATGGTATGCCCATAGACGGTCTGTGAGAAGGTTTGCGGGGTTGATTCCGCCCTCGGGGTGGTTGAAGTCCTCGTTTGAGTGGCCTTGGGTACTCAGGTTGCTACTGTCAGACATACCGGTGTTGTCGCGCGGGTGCATTGAGTCGAGACGTGGGGACTGTGGGGGCACAGCATCGGTGCGGTTGGTATTGTGGTCTGGGGCATGAGCCGGTGCGATAGGCTGGGAGGGACCAGCGGCTTCGGGATGTGAAACAGTGTGCCGTTCAGGCGAAGAGGTGTTAGGTGGGACAAAGGGACCTTGGGTGCCGGGGTTGCCCTGGCTGATAACAGGGGCTCCAGCACCATTGTTCCCTTGCATGGGAGCAGCAGCTGTAGGTGGGGGCGCGTTGGTGGGCTGTGTGTCAAACGTGATGTGATTGTCGGGCGCATGAGCATCTGCGACAGGGGCAGGTTCCGATATGTCTGCAGGTGCGGCCGTATCGGATGAAGGTTGGGGTGCCGACTTTTTGAAGTGGCGAGAGAAGGCCCTGCCGAGGGTTGATTGTTTCTTGGGTTCTTGGGGCTCCATTGTGGTTGTACAGACAGATGTGAGAGAAGGGAATAAAGGTTTAAGTAAAGAGGGAAAGGTTGAGAAAGACACGGCCATTTTATACGCTCTAGTCCGAGCCTTTTAAGTTCTTGCGCATCGAGCAATAATGAACGCATGAAGCCAAGTCAACGACATCTACATCTGGACAAGGTCCCGGACCATCATCACCTTCATCCTGGATATCTTCCCAGTCCTGGCCTTGTCCTGTTGCCGATGGCAGGATATTGTAGACCCAGGATGAACTTCGCTACTGCTACAGCCCCTCATCTCCCATCGTCCCTCCTCTGCTCAATGCCATTCAAAAAGCACTGTCAACGGCCCTATGCCAGCCTGACGTATTATTACGGACGCAGGACTTTGACGTCTTTGTTGACAACGTGTAAGACGCTGCTGACCCTGCTGCTAAGCTGCTAAGCTGCTAAAAAAAACTATGTCTAATGAGGGTTCATCCTATTTATTTTTTTGATGATGCAAGACCGAGTATAAATATCTCGTATGGCGGCCGGGTATTCATCCTCCCTGATATCGTCCATAGTCTAGCACCATAGAGTTCAGCAACCAGCGGCAGCCAGCCCATGCCCGGACCAATCTGGCCGACGCGTCTCCTGCACAGCACGCGAGCCCCTTGCGACCCCACAGCACGGTCTCGGACTTTTGCCGCCAAAAAGAAAAGAAAAAAAAGAAAAAAAAATCTACAGGAGGTGACTGTCCCTCTTTGGCTCGCGAGTAAAAAACAAGACACACAGGCGCGACTTGCCATCAACCATCGCCTTTGAACAAAAAAATCCTTCCATCGCCCTTCACTCCTCCACCACTACCAAAAACAAAAAAAAAAAAAGCCATCCCATCAAGAGGAAAAGCATGTCACACGTCCGAACTCAAGGGGGGCAACCGCGTAGCGGCCTTGCACCAACACGACAACCCCCGTCTTCATCACTCCCCCTTCACCAACAACAACACCGCGCCCATTACGATCCCTTCTCCTCCACCACAAGACCACACCCCGCCGCCACTAACCCCTCCTCAGAAAGACTGCTCGCATCACGTCCACCAGTGGACGGAAAACCGACAGCATTCGGCGCTTCCAAGTTCTCCACTACAGGCGCGCTCCGTCAGCAACAACTAATATCATCCAGGGCACCGCCAGGTTCAAGATCCACAGCGGGAGCAGGCGCACCGCAAGTAAACGGAGAGACAAACATGCAACATGCATATTCAGGAGATGCAGATATCCAAGCTCAGCTCCACTACCAGCAGCAGATGTTGACCGAGCATTTTGGGTTCTCGCCGTTATCTTTTGTGGACGATGTGATCAACTCGGTCAACAATATGATCTATCAGGCGTCGATGGCCCTGCAGGAATTTGTCGAAGGACAAATGGAGGAGCTCGTGGTCACAGATCGGCTAAAGGTCAGGGATTTCGATATCAAGGTCGATACTGGCAAGGTACAGGCATCTTTCTACGTTACGCCATGAATGTCGGACGAAAAGAGAGATAATTTGTCCTGACGCTTTATTTTTTCATCGAATAGTCCATGCACAAGTTCGAAACGTTGCTGGAAGCTTCGGTTGATAAGAATTTCGACCGATTCGAACTGTATGCTCTGAAGAATATCTTTGGAGTGCCTGAGGACGTCGATATTGTCTTGCCGCATTATGAGGCCCTGGACTTTGGGATCAGTGTCGAAAGGGAAGAACAACTGAACGAGCAGCTAGAGCTTCTTAGGCGGCAGCTCATTGCAGTAAGTTTATCCTTTCTTTCTTCTCGTCCTGTGGAAAAAAAAAAAAAAGCGAGCAAAGACGAGACAAGACTGACTGATAGTTTATTTGGGCAATCATTTTCACTTTGAAAACTAGACCAAGGCGCTCAATTTCAAGCTGAGGAAGCAACTTGAGATTGAAGAGAATCGACGGAGGCAGCTAGAAAAGTGTCGGGAGCAGATTCGATTCCTGAAGGACGTCGCCAATGAATACCCTGATGGTACGCGAATGGTCATATTTACCACCACGAAAGACTTCATGCTGTACTTTATTTCTCTCTCCTTCTCGAACCACACATTCATCCACTTTTTTTTTCGTCTCTAGTGACTCCTGTACCTCAAACGCTTATCTTTGTCCGCGACAACATTGAGACGCTGCACCGGCGCTTCGAATCCCTCCACGAACGACTCTCACAGAACACCACCCGCGCCAACAGTTACAGCAGCAACGGCTCCTCCTCAACAGTTGCAGCCGCAGGATCCGCACCACCGTCAACAGCATCAATAGCATCCACTCCCTCAACCCCATCGCCATACCCGCCTCCAGAAACAGTGACACAGGTATTGGCGGATACGCTCGCAAGCATGGAACCAGACAAGAGAATGATTTACATCCGCTCCGTTGTGCGACGTCAGGTCCAGGAACATCTGGCTTCGGACCCCTTTATGTCGGCGGCTGTGGGCAGTTCGGGCGGAAGTAGTGGTGCAGGCACTAATATTCAGTTTCACGAACTATTGACACCTTGATGTCGAGAGAGGTTGTTTTTTTTTTTTTTTTTTTTTTTTTTTACGAACATTGTGCTAGTATTATACCAAATAAACAGCAGCAGCTGAGCGAGCGAAACTATGGCACCGTTACGCGATCTTGGAATAAGAAAACTGTAGTGAACGGACAGTCCCAGACTCAAACGCACCCATCTTGACCTCGACTCATTCGCACTCCATCCTATTCACGCATTCATCCATACAATTCTGCAAGAAGCCCTGCAGCTGCTGCAATATGCCACCAGTGGAACGCACCAAATGCCAGCCACAGCCTGTGTGTGTGTGTGTATCCGAGATAGGTGAAAGCAACAACACAGCAGCAGCTAGTCAAGATAAAGTGAGCGAAATTCTTTATTACAAAAGACCTGGGGACAGATCTACAGGACTATGTTCTATGACGAAGAACCTGGCCGACGAACCGAAATCAAAGCCAGAGGAATCCCAAACCGCTTCGTGTGTTGTCAGGCGCCCAAAAAAAAAAAAAAATAGAATACAATTACAACGGGGAAATGGGAATGGGTGATCTTCCTTCCTTCCTTCCTTCCTTCGAGACAATGGGATGCCCCAGCAGGCGGCAGATCCTAACAAACAACGTCATGATGACAGGATCGTCGCATCTGCGATCTGTTGAGGTCAAGGTACTCATGGTAAAGTATAGGACAAGGTTTGCCTCGTTAAAAAAAAAAAAAAAAAAAAAAGTGTTGCTGTCCTATCGGCACAGATCACTAGAATCCCGTGTATTTATTTTCAGTTGCTAAAAGCCTTTTTTGCTATATAGCAGTCTATTCGACGACCTGCCCGACACCATGCCAGACTCCTCCAGAGGCAAGAAGACCCTCCTCGGCTGCCACATTTCCAAAATTCTTGGCTCCGATCTCAGAATTCCGAATAATGCTCTGGAGCGACGGGATCGACAGACCACCAATCTCGAGCTTGTCAACCTCAATATCCAACGAGGATGGCCAGCCGGACACGGGCCCCTGTGGCGGGCTTGTCCTCCTCAACCTGGGACTCATCGGATGCATCACTTGCGGAGAGTCATGTATCACCCCACCGGCCGTGGTGCTCATTGTGCTTGCGGTTGCGGTGGCGGTGACGGTCGCGACAAATGCGCTGGCCAGGGACACGGTTGCAAGGATGTAGAGTGAAGGGACCATCGATGGCTGTGGTTTATGTGTTTATGCGTTTATGTGAGATCGAGGGGAGAAACAAGAATGTGTGCGCGGGTTGAAATTGGACGCGTTGTGCTGAACTTTTTGGTATTTGTACACAAGTGCCCAGAGAGGCATTTCACATCTTACTGGCTTTTTTGCTCGCGTCGCTTTATCAGAAACATCGGCATTCCCGGAATCCAGATAATCAAATTCTGATCAGTTGTGCAGCATATATATAAATATATATATATAAAAAAAGGGACTTCCCCAATTCTTTTACATTCCTGAGAGTCAGCAACATTCATATCATATTCAAAAATAAAAAGCGTTGTAATGGTAATAATAATAGTAGATGCTATGAGTAGAGTGGAATGCTATGCAGAAAAGTATATAATGGTGCCTGTTTTTTTTTTTTTGGTTTTTTTTTTTAAAAAAAAAAAAATTGCTTGCTTGCTTGCTTTCTTGTTCAGTCCGTGGTCAAAAAAAAAAATAAAAATATGGCACAACTCACAAACAACAAGCCGGATATATGATAGGGCAAAAAGGAAAGAAAAGAGACCATGGCGTGAGGTTTAGCATAGACCAATGTCCTCACGCTCACTTGCTTTTGCAATAGTGCCAAGAAAGCAAAAAAAAAAAAAAAAAAAAAAAGATGCAAAAATAAAGATTGGATCCAGCGAGATGATAGATACCAAACGGGTCGTCTAATAGTGCTGGTCAAACATAGCACTCATGCTGTCCCTACGATCCAGATACGAAGCCGAGCCGTTGTTCATGCCGTTCATGTTGTGCAGCTGGTTGGCAAGGCTGCTCGGTTGAGAGTTGCGGACACCCAGAGGATTCTTTGAGAAGCTCAGGCGGATGCCGCCCTTGACAGAGTTGCTCAACGGGTTGCCATAAAGATCATTCAGTGCCTGTGTAGCGCATTCGACGTTCTCAAATTCAACAAAGCACATAGGTCCGTTCGCCTTGACGCGGAAGGACATGCGACGGTAACCAACACAGCGTGAGAAAAGCGTGCGGAGCTCATCCTCCGATGTGTTCATGGGCAAGTTACCCACATACAGCGTGTTACAAGGAGGGTTCTGATCGCCAGGATTGATAGGCGTGCGGAATCCTGGAGAGGCAACATTGGGTGAAGGAAGACTGGGCGTCACCAAAGAGGCCGCCTGGGCAGTGTTGATGGGCAGGCCCTGAAAGCGATTGTTCGACATATCGTCGTTGTTGAACAGCGCACTGTTGAATCCACGTTCCGTGTGGGCGGGAATCGACTTTGACAGGTAGCCCATAGTCGAAGTCGGTGTATCCGAGTCCATGTCCAAGAAACTCTTGTTAAAGCGCTGCGATCCAGAGAATCCAACAACGCGATTCGAGAAGGAGCTTGAGATCGAGTTGGAGAAGGATCCGGAGATGGAGCCAGCAAGGCCTCCGATGTTGTTGCTGAAGCTGCCCATCGATAAAGGGTCCACTCTAACATCAAAGGCACTCTGACGACCCAGGAAGGAAGAAGAGAGCTCGGACTGCTGGCCCTGCTGTTGTTGCTGCTGTGGCTGTTGCTGCTGGCTGAGCGCCTGTTGGTGGCGACCGCCAAAGGACTCTGCAAAGCTGAGGTTGGCGAGGTTGTTGGGCGCATAGACATCAGCATAAAAGTCGTAGCTGCTGGGGTAATCATGGGGCGAGAGAAGGTCGCTGGGGAGGGCAGGACTGCAGGGCACGGAATGGAAGGCGTCATAGGCAGCTGATCCTGCAAGGCTGTTGCGGTGCTGAAGAGGGTGGGGCGTCTTCTTGCCATTGATGTTGACTGGGTGTATAGAGGCTGATCCAACGGGCGCTGGTGGGACTGAGGCCGAGGTCACGGCGGGGCCGGGAGTGGCCACCAGCTCGTTGGAGAGTCCCCTGCGGGTATGGAGATTCTTTTTTGCCATCTCAGCCTTGAGCAGAGAGCCCTTCTCCGCATCGACCCTGCGCCCGCTGAGTACACTGATAGCCTGCAGTGCTTCCTGATGAGAGCGAAACTTTGCAAACCCAATCTGTGGGAGAAAAAAACGAAGGCATCATGACAAATGGGCTATGAATTAGTGAAAAAAGCTCTCATTATCATTGGCCCCGCGACAACTTGACAAAGTCAGAGCGGGGTAACATGCACACTGACGGGCACAAAAGAAGATGGTGAGTAAACATACAATCTGCTTGCGAGGGTTGACTCCATTGACTCCAAGGGTGAGGGCGTCATCCTCCTGCTGGTCCTTGTGGGGGATCTTTAGCGTGGCAGCCTCGAAGCCAGGGGTGAAGACAAACATGTTTTGGAACTCCCGCTCCTGCATGTCGTCAGGGAAGCCAACAACGAAGATGGTCGAAATCTCCTCTTGCTGGGAGGCATTGAACGAAAGACTGCCGTTGCTATTGGCGTTGTTGCTGTAGCCATAGAGGCCAGAGCTTAGAGACGATTTCGTCTGGTTGATGGCGGTGGCGGCGGTGTTGGTATTGTTGAGGCTGGTGGTGCTAAAGTTGTTGAGGCTGAGTCCGCTGAGACCGTTGCTCAGGCTTCCGATATGGATGCTATTGCTGTACTGATTGGAGAGACCGGCCTTGGGGATGCTGGAGCTGAAGTAGTCGGAGAGGCCAAAGGGATCGGAGATACCATCAGTAGCGAACTGGTTGGTGGCGGCAGTGGTGTTGTGGTGGGGGCCATTGTTGAAGATGTTGATGCCCCTGGTGGAGGATGGGTCCTGGACCTCAAAGATGCTGTGACTGTAAGGATAAGAAGGGGTGGTGGTGCCGGTGTTTGAGATGGTGGCGTCCGTGGTGGTGATGGTGGTTGTGGCTGTGGGGATGGTGGCGAGATCTTTTGCGGTTGGGGAGCAGTGCGAGGAATGGGATGTAGGGGTGGTGATGGCGGTTGAGGACGGGGAGGGGAGGAGAGTGGGGGATGAGGTTGTGGTTGGGGAAGGGGAGGGAGAGGAGAACAGGGAGACGGACGCGGAGGAGGTGGTCGAGAGGGGATGGACGGCCATCTTTAAGTGGGAGAGGGAGGGAGGGAGGGCGAAGGAAGGAGGAAGGAAGGAAGGAAGGAGGAAGGGGGAAGGAAGGGGACGAGAAAGAAGAAAAGAGAAGAGAAAGATGAGTAGAAAAAGGAGTGGAGGAAAGGCGTGGATTTCCCCCCCTGTATGAGTTTATAGGGTTTGTAGGGTTTGTGTGGGGGATGGGAAGAGGGAATATGGGTGGGGGACGAGAAGAGGAAGAGGAAGAGGAGGAGGAGGAGGAGGAATGGATGGGATAGGACTTGTGGGAAAACTCTGTTGCTTCTTCTTAGACCAGAGTCAGAGTTCCGGGTGGCACGACTTGGATGACGCGATTAAACACTGTGGAGAGTTCAGAAGAGAGTTGGAGAAGAGTTAGAAGGACTACTAGGAACTACTACATACAAGTCGATGCTGGAGTTTAAAGGCAAAGTGTGGGGCAGAACGAAAAGCGAGAGGAAGCCAAGTGGCCGCCTTTTATATGTCCTCTTTTATTCACTCTCTCTCTTTCCAAAGGACTCCTGGTGAGGTGTCTGGATGGAGACCCGCTCTGTCACAAAACAGAAGGAGGGTCACAACTGCTCGCCAGCCTGGCATTGGAATCATCGCTCCACATACACACATTCGCACACTCCTACGCGGTCATATCCAGCAATTGATCCTCATTCATCCTCATCTTATAACCAGACCAAAGTGAGCATCAATAAAGCAAGCAACGACCACAGCCCACCTTTAACTTCTTTTTGCGCGTTAGTCTCCATTGCCCTGGAATGTCTTAATTGTCTGTCCCTGAGTGTCTTTTTTTTTTTTCCTCGAGCAATTGGGAGTAGTTTATTTCCATGACTATGGCACTGCAACCAAAAGTCAGAGAGCAGTGGAATATGAATGGGACCCTTCCTTCTTCCTTGTCATAGTCTTCTTCTGCCAGGACAAGATCGGATCCATGAATATATATTAAAAAAGCACAGATCAAGCAATCGGCTCTTTCTCTCCCTCTCTCCATGTTGTTTCCGGGAAACAGGCCACGAGGGAAAATAAATCCAGGAGACAAAAGGAGAAAATCCGATCTGCATGCCTGTGCTGCACCGCACATCGAGAAAAAGAAAAAAAAAAAGGTCGGAGACTGGGTAAACGCCATGTTGTTCATTATTGATAATCAGTAAAAAAAATAAAAGGGGGAGGAGAGGGAGCTGGTCAGTGACAATAAGGATTACTGCCTGTGCCTTGAGAGCTTCCTTATTCTGTGCAGCACAGCCATCGGTGTCATTTTTCGTTTAAAAGACTGTGTCTAAGAAACCGGGCCGTACATAAATCACTTTTCTTTATCTTATCTTTTTTTCCCCCTTACTTCTTCGCTGTCACCGATACAATACAATGCCTAGAGCTGGGAGCGAAGCCAAGGATCAAAGACAAAAAACGTAAGCTTATTTGTCAACGAAGATCTGATCAAAATGCATGCTGTTCAAGGCGGGGGGAATTTTTTTTCTTTATTCTTGTCCTACTTGACCTCACGGCCTTCAGCCACTTTTCTGTTTCTTCATTGCTCATGTGCCATGGCCCAGGGACCAGCGCAGCTTGGATGGCATGGTATTAGCATGGCTATGGGCCAGTTTCCCGGAGAGAAAGGATAGAGTTGGATATGTACGTCAACCAATCAGAGTAATTCATGAAACTCATACGTTGACCTTGAGTGGTTCCTTGGGTTCGTTCCTGACACCCCTATGCCCTGGGTGGTTTAAGCCGACGAATAAGGATTATTTTGAGCCCCTTCTGAAGGGGGTGGAACGAGTTCGCTTTGTCAGAAAGGAGTATAATAGTGGTCTTTTCAACAATACAAGTGATGGGCAAGATCCGACTTTGGTTATGGTCGCTGTTGAACTTTGAGAGTTACTCCTCGGAAAAATGAACAACTTTAGTCTGAGCGTCTTTATTATAAAGCCATTGAATAACCAAGCGGCAGCATGTCGCTCGATTGAGTAAACGCGGTGGCAGGGTCAACTGTCTATGTTTGCTTGCCATGCGACAGACAGAGGAAATGGCCCATTTTCTCCTCGTGGTAAAGCACATCGGTGGAGGCTATTTTACCAGTCCAGTACTCCAGTATTCATGCAAGATTTTGTTTGTCCTTTTCTTTGTGTTTCGCGCCATGTCTCCATACGAGTGGCGATGGTCGGAAGAGGCAAGGTGTCCGAAAGTCCGAGTAAGCAGAAGAGGTGTTAGTGCAGTCTAGGCTTTGCAAAGGAAAGAACTTTAGGCCAACGGCAAGCGAGGCAAAACCAACTACAATTAAGTCAATTAAGTGCTTTTCCTAGACCAACTTTCTATGGCGCGGTGCCAGTGAATGCGTATGTAATAAAGTGAAATCAGAGGCAGTCAGCAAGATCCAGGCGATGTCTCCGCCCCCCACACATCCAACACATCCAACAGTCCAACAGCCGCAGGTGCACAAGGGTCCCCGGACAACGGCCACTGCTCTCACATTCGCTTCCTCAAAACCCGGATATCTTTCCTCCCTCTCTCTTTTCTTCTTTTCCTCCTTACTCTCCCCATCGATACCCTATCCTTCATCCCTTTCTTCTTTTCTTCCTCAAAGCATACCCACAACCATGGATTCTTTCACCAACCTCGTCTCGGGTATCGGCCACCGCATCTCGGACATTGTCAAGGGCGAGGACCACGAGCAGCACGCTCATCAGCTCAATGTCCAGGACCAAAACGAGAACCGCAACCCCTTGCTCGACGACGACGAGGAGGTTGAGGATGCCGCCATCGAAGCCGCACGTCAAGAATACGAGTCCATCAAGCCCTCGGCCCAATTCAAGGCCGGACCTGTCCTCCGCTTCCAGAATATCGAAGTTGATCGTCGTCGCTGGAAGGGTTCTGCCCTGATTGTCACCGAGCGCCAGGATCCTCCTAACTTGGTCATCCGTGACCCCACAAAGACCAACCTCGGCTTGGCGCGCCCACATCTCCTGGACACCTGGGAGGGCAACCACTTTTACAGATACGACATCCAGTTGACGCTCCTGAGCCATCGTGAGAAGAACATCGAGTACTGGTTCGAGACCGAGCATGGCAGTCGCGTCCATAGCCCTCAAAAGTGGAACTTCTTCGTCCCTGCCTTGGACGAGCCCTTCAACTGGGCCTTCTACTCCTGCAACGGATTCACCTCCGATGTCGAAGATCCCGAGACGAACTTCCATGGCGCCAACCCCTTGTGGGACGATCTCTTGGGTGCCCATGACGGCAAGCCCTTCCATGCGATGGTTGGAGGAGGTGACCAGATTTACAACGATGATGTCCTCGCAACTCCTGAGATGGTCGAATGGCTGGCGATGGACGGGGATGAGAGAGTCGCGATCGAGTTCACGAACGACAAGCGCTACGCGGTCGAGAAGTACTACTTTGACCACTATGTCCAGCACTTCAGCACCGGAACCTACTCCAAGGCCCTTTCCCTGATTCCATCGGTCAACTCATGGGATGACCACGATATTCTTGACGGCTACGGCTCCTACCCCGCCCACTACCAGCTGTGCAATGTTATGCAGGGTAAGTCTCTCCCTGACTCATTTTAACCAAGTTGGTTCCTCATCGCGCCATCTGGCGCATTCCTGTTGATTGCATCATCACTTTTTGAGCTGTTGTTTTTTTCCGAGCCCAGTCTTTGTCATGTTGCCAAATATTCCCGCGCACTCCATCTCCAGATGGCCGTCTCTCCTTTTTAAGTCGCGCTCTTATTAGTATTGCTTCCACAATACAACCCACAGCGGCCCGGCCACCCGGCCACTAACGACAATGATACCTCTTATGTCTACTAGGTATCGGTGCTGCCGCCGCGCGCTTCTACCTCCTGTTCCAACAGCACGCCAACCGCAACACTACCGCCAAGGCCGGTCTCAGCACCTCGTCCTCGGGCAAGGGCTGGAGCGCCATCACCCACTTTGGAAAGCGCACCCTCGTCGTCCTCCCTGACACACGTTCCGAGCGTAGCAAGGAGCTGATTCTCTCGAATGAGACCTACGAGATGTTGGACCGCGAGATCCGCCAGCAGTTGTTGCCAACAACCCGCCACTTGGTCATCGTCTTGGGAACTCCATTGGTTTACCCCGCCTTGACCTTGTTCGAGGACACCCTCGAGGCCATGGGAGACGCCTTGTCGAGGGACAGTATCATCGGCAAGGTCTTTGGAAAGAACAAGGCGTTCCAGAACGTCTTGGGACACTTCGGACCTGAGCTGTTGGATGACTTGGTAAGAATGGTTTTCATCCTTTGCGTTTGCTTTACAAAAGAAAATGGATGTCGTGGGCTCTCAATGCGTTTCTAGTCTTTTTTTTTTTTGTCTTGTTTTACCGAGGAGAACTATGTCGATGGCCTCCTGAAGGTTGACAATATTTTGTTTTTCTCTCCTCTCTTAGGTTGACTCGTGGGCCTGCAACATCCATACCGACGAGAAGAAGAGGCTGGTTGAGCTTTTGCAGAGCATTGCTAAGTCTCACAACGTCCGCGTCACCTTTGTCGGAGGCGATGTAAGTCTACCCTTCTCCAGATTTCATATCCATCCCTTCCCGCTAACATGAAGTCCATTATCCTAACCACATCGCCTTATTTTTTTCTTTTCCAAAAAAAAAAAAAAAAAAGGTCCACATCGGAGGTGCCGGCCGCCTGTTCTCCACCGACAGCACGGATCCTCTTCGCGACCCTTACCACATGACCCAGATCGTCTCCTCGGCTATTGTCAACGGACCTCCACCCAGTGCTGTCATCCATGCCCTCCATAGCTCTTCAAAGACCTACGCCTTGAACGACTTCACCTCCGAGGAGATGACAGAGATCTTCAACCAGGACGTCACGGGCGATGCTCTGGAGCACAAGAAGTTGTTGAACCGTCGCAACTGGTGCGAGGTCCGCGAGCTCTCCGGCATGGAACTCGAATTCACAATCCGTGTCGAGAATCTTGACCATGTCGGAACCAAGAAGTACCCCGTCTTGGTCGACCGCCTCGAGTCTGTCGAGCGTGAGCAGTAAAATAAGAAGACCTGTTTTAATTTTCTTTTGGCCTTTCAGTATATACAACCTTTTAAACAGTGTAAATAAAATCTCACTTTTGTCACAAGCAACACGGACGTATCAAGGTATGAAAACTGTTTCTGGATGGACGGGCCTGGATGGTTTCTTTTCGACTTTTATTACTCAACATATTCAAAATGAATGATCATCATTTTATGGTTCTTTTGACAAAGGAAGTAGTTCATTTGATTTCTTTCTCTACAAAACGCGTTTCTGCATTTTTCTTTTTTCTATATCAATACAGAATCATTTTCAATGATACGCATACATCGATGTGCGCTGGTACTGCTGATGCTGTGGTGGTGGTTGCTGGTACTGATGATACGGACTCTGATACTGTCCTCCTCCTCCTACTCCTCCTCCTCCATGTCCCTGCTGTTGTTGCTGCTGCAGGGGCTGCTGCTGTTGCTGTTGGTAATGCTGTCGATGCGCCATCATCCCACTACTCCGTCCCAAGCTCCCAGTTCCGCCTCCACCGCCGACCGAAGGCGCGCCATTCACGTGCACGGACGTGGCCCTTCGAAGATGCGAAGCCGACGATACAGACGACGACGCGCCGCTGAAACTACCACGGGGCGTGATGCTACCGGTGCTACTGCTGCCGCTGTTCCGGTGACCTAACGGAACTATACCCCCAGGGACCAGCAAAGACTGACGTATTGACGCGTCCGACCTTGTGTTGTAGCCATATGAATTGTAGGCATCATGATCCTGAAGGTGCTGTTGTTGTTGTGATGTCCTGATTCCGGGACCGCCGTAGCCGAGATGCCCGCCGTTGCTGCTGCTGCTATTATTGCTGGCCCCTACCGCATTCACTCCGCCGCGTGGGGGTGCGAACACACGTGCGTATTCGGGCGAGGAGGATGAGGAGGAGGATGCAGAGCCGCGGGAAAGACCCCCCGATGACGGTGGTGGTGCGAAAGATCCAGATATACTGGATCCAGATCCGCGCTTATTGTAAATACTATTACCACCAATGCCGCCGCCCATCGTTGTCAACGACCGTCTGGGCGATGCGGGAACGATCCCGGACATGCTGCCGTCCGAGATCGACATCGCCCGTCGTTCCGATGCTGTCATTCCTGCAGTCGCTGGAATACCCGTAGTGACGGAATTGGTCGAGTACATACTCATCCGCTGATGCTGGCCGCCCACATAGCCTCCGACCGCTGATCCCGAAGACGCAGAGCGTCCATGCATCGATCCGTTGACTCCGCCTGCACCATATCCTGCCCCAATCGCCGACGGTAACGCAGATCCATATCCAACCGAGGATGAGGACGAAGGGATACCAACATTAGCGCTGGTTGACAGACGACGCGATCCATTCGATCCCGGAATCGCCGAGAACGATCTCCGCGCCGGTCCAGCATTGAACGTTCCTGCAGGCGTAGCGACTATCCTGCCTGTCGTCGTTGTCGTCGCTGTTAGGGGCGGCGAGATCTTTGGTGGAGGCATCAAACTATGTCCATCCTTACTCTGTCTTCGATAATGATCCGAGTAACGCGATGGCGTCGCCGAGCCCGCAGACACCGGCATGACCATGGACATAGGCAGAGGCATAGGCACAGGTGCAGATATCGGTGGCGATGCCCTAAAGTGTCCCGAACCTGGTCTTGCGACCGTCGCGTTCGTAGGCGTCGTGTTCGGCGTAAAGAAATCCCTCGTTGGCGAGATCTGCGAGTTTCGTTGCCTACTACCAGCACTACCACCGCCACCACTACCAAACCGGCCTTGATACTCATCCGCAAATTCGACTTCATCCGCATACCCGTTTCCATACCCCCGACCATACACCTCTTCGCGCGCCTGCTGCTGGATCCGGAGTCTCTGCAGGTTGTGCTGTTCCTTTTGCAGCTCGGAAGATGACGACTTACGAACCAATCCTGGCTCTCTCAACGTCCTTGGCTGCTGCTGCTGCTGCTGAGGTTGGTATCGCAGTGGCTGCGGCCTGTCCTCATCATCATTCCACTCTGGTGTCTCCCGATCACGATCTACTGCAGCCTGCTGACGAGTATACACCGCAGAGGCACGAGGTGTCTGTTGCTGATATTGATGCTCCTCCCTCTCCGGAGTACGATAGAACTCCTCATCATCACGATCCACAGGCGAAGGTGAATTAGTAACTGCTGCCGGTTGTTTCTGGAACTCCATCTCCTGCGATCCATATCCTGGCCGTCTCAAAGATGGCGACGCTCGCGACTCGCTCCTCGATAACGTCGCTGTCGTCGTCGTAGGTGATTGCTGCAACTTTGACAACGCCGGCAGCTGCACAGGCGATTGACTCTCAAGGGGCTGCTGTGGATCCTCCGTCGGCAACGAAGGCTTCGTGTACAGCACGCTACTCAACCCCGTCAGACTGTGTCTCTGCGAACTTCCCTGCTGACGTGGTGTCCGTCCACTCAGGGTTCCATACGGATTCGTAGTCGTGGGCGTCGTCGGGCTCTGCATCGTTCCTGAAGCCGTAGAGCTGCTGCTTCCAGAACGGCCGTACCGGGTTCCGGTCGCACGTCCCAGAGATTGCGTCTCAGGGAGTTTCAAAGATGCTCTTCCTGCTGCTGTAGAGGTACCGTCTTCCTCCTCTGAGAGCCGTCTTGCTCTTTCGATCCGGGCAGATTCCTGGTGCATCGCATGGTTGTTCACGCTGGTAAGGGATTCTGGGAGGATATTGGCCGAAAGAGGTCGGGTGGATGCACGACGGCCCATTGGATCATCGTTCTGTTGTGGTCGAGGTGGTTCGTCGTCCTGCTGATCTGCCTCCTGTCGTTGCTGCTGTTGCTGTTGCTGTGGTTTTGGCTGGACATTTTCGTTCCTGTCATCGGGGTTCGGCGCCTGCTCTGGATTGAACAAATCTACAGAATAGATATCATCGGACAGATTTCATCAAATTGCATTAGATTGTGTGAAATATCCAATCTCTTGTTCGTCTCATTGTGCTTTTGCGAAAAAAAAAAGGTGTTCTGGCGATTCGTCATTTCTTTCACTTTATAAAAGAAAAAGAAAAAAGAACCTCCTTTTTGACGTTACCTTGATGCAGCGAGAGTCGCTTACGTACAGCAGGTCCCTTTGAGGACCCTTGACGGTCAATCATAGTCATCCGCCGAACAGCTTCCTTCAGCGCATCATCATCCACATCACCATTATCGTTCACCTCATGATCATCTGCCTGGGCATTCACTTTAGCCAACTGTTGCTGAAGGTTCGATCGACGCTCAAGCGTACTCTTGGCCGATCTGTTCCCTTCTAGCGCTGCTCTCTCGACTGCAGGGATGGTCGGATCGAATGCCAGGTGCGGGTTCTGGATAGTTGACTGCCGCCTCGGGCGCTCGTCCGTCTCCTGCTTCTGTATCGCCGCAACCGGTGTTTTCGTTGTCAACATGACTTTGCTCGACTTGAAATCCGCTGTTGGAGGTGAAGCCGCGATCGAAGAGAGTGGAGAGGAATGTGCAGAATTCGGATTCGAATGAGTATTCGTAGGCGAGGACGACAACGACGACAACAATGAATCGCGCGTATTCTGGAACCGATTCACCCCACCACTACCATTTCCACCGCTCGGCAGAGTCTTTGCAGGCAACGTCGGCAATATCGCCTTGACCTGTTCTTTGTAGTCCGACAGATTAAACGACGGTAATGCCCTCGATCGGATCTTGGGTTCGTTCCACAGGATCGGGAGAGGCTGCGGAGCAAATTTGTGAGGAGTCTTGATCGGATCGGCGACTTTGAGCGAATCAACAAAACTCTTGAGTGCCTTCCGGTACGCCTCATTTCCTTCCTTGCGTTCCGCCCCATCTTGTTGTTGATGCTGAAGTTGGTGCTGGTGCTGGTGCTGGTGCTGATGTTGATGTGCGTTCTTGACCGCGTTCCGGATGTCCTCTGCAGCAACGATGGTCGGCACAGTGATCGCATGCAAACCCTCCAGCATGTTATGTTTCGTAGCCGATTCCAATAATGGAGGCGGTTGTGCGACAAGAGGCGTTTTCAAAGATGCTAGGAACTCCTGATCGAAAATCTCATTCCTGTTGCTGTTGCTGTTGCTGTTGCTGTTGCTATTCGCTGAACCAGTGGTGCTGCTCTTAAAGGGGTTGTTGCTGTCGGACGGATCTATAGATCCAGAGTACTCAAACTGTAATCTGGTTTCGTCTGCACCCAACTCTTCCTTAAAAAGATCACAACTCAGGTCCGATTCTATGCCGCAGAGGAAGCACGGAGATTCGGGTTAGGGAGAAAGCGACATATACCAAAAAAAAGAGTCTACATGGATTCTGCTGGGGCAAGGGGCTCGATCAGGATGCCAGAGAGATGAACAGCAGAATATATCGGTGGAGGAGGCTCAACAAACATGCATGCATTCGCATACAGTCTGTTGGGGTAAAATGAGGAAGATGGAGACCAACAGGGAGTGCTTCTTTCGTAAGGGCATTCGATGGTTAGAGCATAGTGTGGGTGAGGTCTGTTTGGTGTGGTAATGCTAGTTGTGCACTGCATCGACTGCGCTCTGCCCCTTGTTTTTTTTTTTAGAGTTGTTCTTCTCCACAACTGAGGAAGGGAGGGGTCAAAGAGTTCCAAAGTTCTAGGAATGTGCGAATGAGGGAGGGGACATTCGGTGGATCCGGACTGGTTGGGATTGAGAGGACGGCACTGAACAGAACAAAGAAAGAAAGGGGGCTGCTGCGTGTACTATGTATGGGAGGTCTCCACTCCCCTGCAGAAGACCATGAAGACTATTGTTGGACCCCAGGTACTCAGACATCCAGGGATCAGTGAGCACTTTCAAATAGTGCTACATCGAATTGGATGTGTCAAGGCCTTCTCAGACATGGGTATCGGAGAGTTCAATGTTATGAGGTGTCATGATTGCATCTACCAGGCAAAAAAGTGCTGCGGTGTTCCACCGTTCCTGACTATCCCTCCCTTCTCCCCCTTTTTTTTTGCTGCTAACGATGATGCATGCTTTTCATCCAAAGGATGGGCCATTCTCCACATTTTGGCCATGTCTCTTAGGTGTCAGGTGTGTGTCCATCAGCTTAGAGGCAACTCGGCAGACAACCAACCTACCATCGGCTAACTTGGCGAACAGGGAGATGCTATCGCCACGACTAAGGTTCGCTCCAATATCCTGCAGAAATAATAGGTGCTGTTCGTCCTGGTGCTCCTTGTCGCTGAGCAGCATGATCCCGTTGTGATCCCTTGTCTCGTCCACCCAGCCATTGTGCAGACTACTCTCCTCGTGCTCGTCAAAGCTATGATGGCTTGAGTTGCTTAAATTGGCAATGTCGCTGTCAGAGTATCCAATATTGTCCTTTAGCGGTGATCTTTGAAGCTGTAAAGTCGTACGCTGATGATGACCGAGTTGTGGGGGCGCGAGGAGATGCCGAGACGAGGGATGTCCGTAATTCATGCTGTTGTTAGCGCTGCTGTTGAGGGATGACAGGGCAGAGGGTGTGGGGTAGATGCGAGTCGAGTTGACGGTTTGTGGGACCGACAACTGACCATCGTCCCAGAGCGCCTGCTGTGCCAATGGGATCCCCGAGATAGAGTCCGAGTAGCTGTGGTTATAACTTTCACTGATATCAAAGTCGAATGAGGAGGCCTCTGGGAAGGTCTCTGTGATGTTCATAGCCTCAAGGTCAACGACGTCGGGGGCGTATGTGAAGGATGTCGAGATAGTGTATGACATGGCGGTGATAGGCTACTGTTGCTGTGTATAGTGAGTGGGTGATAAGGAGTATAAGGAGTGGGGATAGATAGGATATGCTGCGTGTAGTGATATGACGATACGATATGGATATGGATATGGTACAGTATGAAAGGATGGAGAAAGGCAAGAAAGAGGATGAAGAGAACTCTACTATGATACAGCGTCAATGGAATAGTGGGATGGACAAGAAAAAGCTCGGAAGATATGAAAAGGAACGTCAAGAAGAACGGACGCGAATCTAGGAAAGAGAACGCGCGATGAAGATGAAACAGGGCGAATCGTATAAGTGCCCTGGGGACGCTGTTCGGTCTGTACCCCTGTGTATCTCACACAGACACACCGACGCGTTATGAAGAAGAAACAAAGGGAAAAAAAAGACGAAGTGGTCTGAGACTGGAATCAGTCTGAAGATCCAATCTACTCGGCAGGGGAAGAAAAAGGCGATCCAAGTGCAGTCGAGGGAGGAATTGGATTCTCTTGCTAGCCCCAAGAAAGGAATCACAATAACAATATGTACAGTATGGACAAGGACAAGGAAGGAAGCGACTGATGACCGTGACAAATGAGCGAGGAGGAATGAGGAGGATCGTATGTTGTTATAGGAAGACCCCTGTTTTCACTCTTTTGTATACAGTATGTTTGTTGTGGGTGGTGAGAAGAGAGAATGAGAGACAGGCTCAAGTCAAGCAGGGGGCACAATGAAATAAGGGACCGAAAAAATAAAGTCTGCCACGAGATTTGATGGGACAATGGCGTGGAAGAGGAAAGAGATGCAAGTTGGGCGGGATGCAAGTTGGGTGGAAGATAGAGGAGAGGATGGCGAAGGGGAACCAAAGCAACAGAGACAGTCAGTGCTGGTGTTGGTGTTGGTGTTGGTATCAGTGTCAGTGTTCGATTGTTTGTTTGTTTTTGCACCCAAGGAAGAAAAAAATACAGAAAAAAAATAAAAGTGGAGTGCACAAGCGAAGACCCGGACCAAGTCTGTGGTACTCCTTGCAGCCGTGGAGCGCGATGGTCCAGCGTAGCAGGGAACCATCTCTCACAGCACTCATAGCAATTGATGCATCATTACCACCCATCTACTGAGTCCAGCTGTCTGTCGCAATAGACTGATGTGCTCTCCGCGCTCACCGCAGATCCATGACCAACGAGATGCATCTCCCTCGCCTAAAATATATCTATAGTTTTGAGTCAACCAACCCCACAACCAACCCCCATCACACGCAACCCAAACGCTCTCAACAGACCGGGCATCCAAGACGGTGCATTCTCCCTATAATCTGGGCATCCAGGCACGTCTATATACCTCCTACGGTACATCGGATTTGAGACACCTTGCAGTAGGGAAACCAACAGCTCATTCCGGGCCAAGCTGCCCCACATCCACGCCGCGAATGCATGCTGCAGGGTGCATCCCATGCATTTGATTTACTCCCCCCCCCATACGCTACCTGCCTGCCTCCACTTCCTTGCCCTACTTACCCCATGTTTCCCAACTTACTGAAGCGCCCGATACACATGTTTTTGAAATGGAAATACATTCTGCGCTTCTTGCCCCACCGTTTTTCTCGTCGTCACCCATGCATTTTACTCCACCTGCATGGTCTTAGCTTGGTGTTGTCATGAGTCTGATACACCCATCCCTTTTTTGTTTGCAATCATTGCCACTAATTGTTGTGTTAGTCCCAAAGTCATTACGACAATTACCCTTTCCTTTTAAAACGTGAGCCATGGCCCACATGATTTAAAATGGGATGGGTGAAGATTCCTTCCATATCCTAATATAGCAGCACAGTACAACTGGTACACTTGGTGCGCTTGGTAGAATATCGTCCTCATCTTCGAATAATGCCAGCATGGACACGCGGTTCCTACTTTCTGTCGGCTTGTGGTCTGTAAACAACATTCTTCAGCTTCCTTGTCCTCACGAACAAACAAACAAAAAAAAAAAATTAGAGGCAGATAGGCCAAAAGAAATGAAGGTCCTCACAGACGTGCACATGTTTTCCATGCGACAATTATGTCTCGCCTTTTTTTTTTTTTTTTTTTTTCTTGGTCCCCAGTTTAATTGACCTCCTCATTCCTTGCTGCATACATTAACCATATCTTACGCCAAATCCAACCACAGGCACAATAATCATGTCTGGAGTGGAACTTTGAATGGCTATGTCATGCAGCTCACAGAAAATGAGCAGTATCCAACAGGGACATCGCTCACTACGTAGACTACTGCGCGAGAGGGGAGGGGGTATCTGTACTTCCAAAGATGTAACTGCTCTCATTACGGACGGCTATACGACGCGTGTTGTGTGACCGAATCAGCTCGTTTCGTCTCTGTCGCGTACACAATTAGCCAAGACGCGAAAGTAAAAATATAAAAAAGACTCGCAAGCATGCACCCGTAGATAGAGACTTAAGTTTATTTGTTCAATTAGAATAGCTATATACAAGGATTTAAAGCAATGAGGAGGAGGAGACACCATTGTAAACCGCGTCTGTCGCAAAACCACTTTTCGCTGAGCGTTTGCAACCTTTGGGACACACGGACACTGGCCACAGGGTCATTGCAGAACTGCTCTATCTTTCTTTAGAAAGCAACAAAAGCGCCAATGAGACCGGCAATTCCTAGGATCAAGGAGCTTTGTGCGGACAAGCCATCGGCGTTGTTATGGTGAGTGGGCGTGGGGATAATGCCTGTCGTAGTGGTGGTGGCCCCGCCTCCTCCGTTTGTGGATGAAGGAGAAGGAGAGGCTGAGGCCGTCATCGTACTCGTCATCGTGCTCGAGGCCGACACCGTGCTCGTCGTCGTGGCCGTCGCGGCCGTCGTCGAGCTCCCGGTTTCGGTGGCGTTGGCGGGTCTGGGACCAACGTAAATGGTTCCCGTGGCACCATTGGCACAGTTAGCACCAATGCCGTCCTTGTAGTTGACGACGGTCTGGTTCGGGAATGTGCGCTGGTAAGACTGGCCACTGGTCTTGCGACCCGAGTTGAACCCACCAGGCAAGGAGTTGCATGAGCGAGGTCCGGGTTCGGTTTGGACGATGGCATGGTCTGCGCCGTCGTTCAAGGGCCATCGGACAGTATCACCGGGAGCAACATCGAGAACCTGGGGGGAGAACTTTCCATTGACGATATTGACGTCGTAGGTCTGGGCAGCGAGTGCTGGCGCGATGAACGCGATCAAGGTAAGGGCGGCGATATCGAGACGCATTGTTGATTACGGATTGGCGTGGTGTATCTACTGAATAGGTTGTAGTTAAGAAATATGGATGCTGTGCTAGGATTAAGCTGATACTTGAAGAAAACGAAAGAGTGGAAAGGAAAGGTTGGGAGGATGTGGAGATATGGAGCTTTATAAGGCAACTAGGTCTCCTTAGTGGTGGTATCTTTGGTCTCTTAGATCTCCTAGGTCTTTTTTTTTTTTTTTTTTTTTTTTTTTGGCGGCACATACAGCACGTATAGTCTACATATCATTCTACGCGGATGGTCGTGGGGAGAAGAACAACGGTGTCTTATCTTCTTTTTGGGTAAGACACCACGAATGACATATAAAGCACCATTACCGGTGTTCTACCATTTTTGCGAACCAGTTTGGTTTCGATCTGCTATTTATAATAGGTATGTGTGGATATGAGACCATTCCACACTTCACCAGACTTGGATTCACCCACGTCTCTTCCTCTACAGCATGCAGAACCGGGTCGAAGTCTTTCGCGGAATTTTCGGCTAGTCTATGACTATGCAGCAAGCATCGATCACACAAAGTGGAGCGAACGAGAATGAGAGATAGATGACCTCATATACACGTCTGCTGCGGGACTCGAGTGATTACTCCTGGCTCCAAATAATACCCAAAGATTCAGGCTGACTCGTTAAAATCCAGCTGGGTTCCTTGCAAGTAAGCTTCTCGACGCACATGACCATAGGCATTTTCACGTACATCCTCCAAACTTGTGTACGTAATGCCTATCCAACCCCCCTCCGCCCTTTTTTTTCAGCTGCCATTTGTGCACAGGACATTCGTTCTCTTCGCCTGTCATCGATCCAAGCATCCCTCCACACACTTCTTCGAATCACACACAGACTCTACACAAGTGCACGGGGACTATAACTTTAGCGCATCACGATGACCTCTTTCTACGACGAGATCGAAATCGAGGCATGCTTCTTCATTCAAACATGTGTTTACTTGCATTCTTTTTTTTTTTTTTTCTTTCAGGGACACAACACCTCCAACCAAGAAAAGAACAGCGACTAACCTTCCCTCGCTCCCATGCACCTTCCCCTCCTCTTCTTCTTTTCTATCATTGCCTTCCTACAGGACTTTGAATACGATGAGGATGAGGATATTTACTTTTATCCCTGTCCGTGCGGTGACCGCTTCCAGATCACCAAGGAGGAGCTCCAGGACGGCGAGGATATTGCTCGGTGTCCGAGCTGCTCCCTCTTGATCAGAGTCATTTACGACCCCGATGATTTCGCAGACGAGGACGATGAGGAGAACACTTTCACGATGACCGCAGTCGCAGATGCCCTCCCGGAGCCCGTTGCCGCTTAAGCAACCTCAACCCTGAAAAAAAAAATTCTTCGACTCGCTTTTTACCCGACCCATTGCATATCTCAGCAACACACCAGCATATATCATAGCATTATATAACAACAACATCTGTTTCTTTTGTCTTTTCTTACTCAATATAAGTCGTTTTTCGACAACTGTACAATAACCGCAGGAATTGCTGTGCCCAATGCTTGTTTGTTTCTGACTGCGGCCAAAGGAGGGAAAAAACAAAATGTGGGAGGGGGGAAGGGAAAGGCATGTGGCTTATAATCCCTGGCTACTAATGGCCATATGGAGAAGAGCGAGTGCATGCGTTTCACGTTCTATTCCACATCTTTTCTAGACGACGACTTATCGCCATTATGGACATCGACAGTATCTTCAAGGTATTCTCCTCAAGAAATGTTGCCCGCCATTCGTCATTCAGAAGAGGCTCTGGAATCCGACCATTAAAAAAAAAAAAAAAATGCAGGATGTTTGGAGCGCATGCTAATCTACCCTCCGCGTTTTATTTCATAACCATACCCTCCTAGACACCAACGGCGCCCGCGACGAAGGCTGGCGCAAAGCGTAAACTCGTTTCGCCCGAGGAGATGTACCGCAAGAATGCGCGCCATGTCAGTTATGAGGAACTCACAGGACGGAACTTTGACGTCCCCAGCGGTGAGGACTCTTCCTCTGGGAAAAAGCGCACAGTCTCCATCGAGGACGAGGAAGATGAGTTTGGAAGAGGAGGATCAAGATTGGCGGGTGTCGCTAATCCAGACGAGGGGGAGGATGATGACCGCTTCTTTGGCGATGGACTCACGAGCGATCAAAAGGATATCTTGGACTATGTGGATGAGATTGACCCTGAGGAGGTAAGGAAAAAGTGCACCGGATCTACAACTGTTCATTTGGAATCAACTACGTCCTTTGCTGAAACGGTCCGCTTTTTTATTTTGCGACTCTATAGGAGAGATTTGATCTCGGAGCAGTGCGCAAGATGGTTCTCAAGTTTGAGAAGGCGATTAATAAGAACCAGGAGATGCGTGTCAAATACCCAGACGACCCTGCAAAGTTCCTGGAATCAGAAGCTGATCTGGATGAGGAAATCAAGCGCCTCATGGCCATGACTCAGGCGCCTCAACATTACGGAGTCCTTGTTGAATTAAACACCGTCGCCTCGATCCTGTCGCTTCTCACCCACGAAAACCCCGACATTGCAATTGACGCCATTGAACTCCTCAAGGAACTCACAGACGAGGAGGTGCTGAGCGTTGGATTGGAGGAGGACGAGGAGATTGCAGGAAGTGAGAGCGAGACTGGGATGAAGATGTTTGCTGAGGCACTGGTAGATCAGGGGATGCTAGATTTGTTGGTTCAGAACTTGGAGAGACTGGATGAAGAGGAGGCGAACGATCGACAGGGCGTATTTAACACGTTGGCGATCTTTGAGAACTTGACGTCGATTGATGTTTCGATGGCGGACAAGACTGTGTCAAAGAGCAAGTTGTTGCAGTGGATTATGAAACGGTTAAAAGTGAAGGCGTTCGATTCGAATAAGCAATACTGTAGCGAACTCTTGGCGATCCTCTTGCAGAGCAGTCCAGGTAACGGAAACCTCTCTAAGGGTTTTTTGATGATTTGAAAGGCACCACGAGGAAATGCTGATTTTGAATCAGCTTATGCATTTGTACAATAGACAACCGAAAAACTCTTGGAAAGCTAGGAGGCATCGACAATTTGCTGCAATTCCTGGCTGTATACAAGCGCAAGGACCCCAAGGATCCGGACGAGATTGAGATGATGGAGAACCTCTTTGATGGGTTGTGTTCAGCGCTGGCAGAGAAAGAGAACAAGCGACTGTTCCTTGAAGGCGAAGGCATTGAGCTGATGGTGATCATGATCAAGGAAAAGAAGATGGCACGCATTCGGGCGGTCAAAGTACTGGATTATGCCATGTCGACTAAAGCAGGAACGGCGAACTGTCTGCGTTTTGTTGAGATTACGGGTCTGAAGACCCTGTTTTCAATCTTTTCCAAAAAGGTACCTTTGTTCTCGCCGTGTCACCATGAACACCCTATAGTTTTTTCTGCCCTCATATACTGATCAGCGTGCTTACTTTTTTTCTTGTGTCTGTGTGCTTAGGGCGTCGACAAGCTGAAGAAGGCGTACAAATCATTTTCGGAAGTCGAAGAGGAGGAACACATTATTGGTATTATGGCATCGCTCGTCCGGAATCTGCCTTTGGAATCGGGACACCGGTTGAGAGTCGTACGCAAATTTGTCGAGGACGACTACGCGAAACTGGAACGGCTTTTAGATCTTCGTGAGGGCTACGAGGCCCGGGTGAGGGCATTAGACGAAAAGATTGAGCAGGAGAACAAGGAGAGGGAACTCGATGAGGATGAGATTGCAGAGGAAGAAGCCGAGAGAGCATTGCAAAGACTGGACGCTGGATTATATGTGATGCAGTTGATTGATTTAATCCTGGCGCATTTATGTGCAGAGAACTTGGATCTGGAAGAGAAGGAAGACCATGTGGAGGAAGAGGAAAAGGAAAGCGAGATCAAGGCGCGCGTCAGGACGTTGCTGAACCGGAGAGGACAGTCTTTGGACGATATCAAGGACAATCTGAAAGGTATCGATCGGCATAGACGTTAGGTCTGTTTTACTGTACTCAGGATGTTGAATGCGGCACCTAACCTGTGTTTTCTATTTAATTGCTTTACTTTGTAGCGTATTTGAATGGATTGGAGGTCGACACTGCCTTGGCAGAAGGGGCGCGGACAAAATTGCTATCCCAGGCTGGATCAGGGTCCTTGGGCAGTGATGCGTCTGCTGCGACAACTGCAGAAGAGGGCGAGATTACGATGGCGAATTCAGAGACAGAGCTGACAGAGGACGAGGAAGCAGCGCTCGAGGGACTGGAAGCAAAGGAATTTGCACAATACGTCCTGGGGTTACTTTAAGTAGATCCATTCCATTTCAACTTGGAGACTAATAAAACGATAAAAGATCAAACGGGCTGTAATACACCAACGCCTTTTTGAATGCATCGCAGCTGGGTTTTCCGAACAAAGAGTTGTGATTGGCGTTAAAGCATGGTACCTGGAGTCTCAAATTAAGTGTCATCAATTTTCTGGCTTTCAAGGAGCTGCAGTTCGAAATCGATTTCAGAAATAGTTGGGCAGGCCCCCATGAGCAGCATCTACTCATCCGTGGAGCTGACCGCACCAAACGATGCGTTTTATTAGCAAAATGTCGCTTTACTATGCTGCAGTGGAACCCAAACATTCCATGGCTGTCGCACAAGATCCATGTGGCAACCCATCCATAGAACAAACCTCTGCATTTCATTAGAGACATATTTTTTTGGCGCCAATTTTTATCGCACTGCTATTAGCCTGCTACTGTTCAAATACACTTTAATCTTCTCACAAAAAACCCTGGACGAGGTTTTTTTTTTTTTTTTTTGTAATCATTCACTGGTATCGAGCTGGTCTTCCATTGGCCAAAGTCCCCGGAACAAGTTTGGCTTTTAGTCATCCCAGTTCTCGTCGTCGCTCTCGTCCTCGTCGTCGCTGCCCGCAACGCGCGACTTTCGCATCTGCAGTGCTGCAGCCAAAGCCGACGCCAAATTGCCGCCATTACCATCATCCTCGGCCACAGGCGGCGGCGGAGGGGGAACGCCTCTCGAAGGCGATGACGAAGCTGCACCTTCGTGAGCACCAGTCTTGCGCAGTGCGCCAATACCTCCTGCCCCTCGAATACTCTCCAACAGGTTGACACGTCCATTTGCACCGGCGTTGGTTGGAAGTGCAATGTTGGGTGCTCCGCCTCCTGGAGCGCCACCTCCTGGGGGTGGTGGAGGTGGTGGGGGTGGAGGACCACCAGTGCCTCCCATGGGGGGTGGAGGGGGAGGGGGAGGAGGGCCACCAGAGCCGCTCAAGGGAGGAGGCGGTGGGGGAGGAGGAGGACCGCCACCAGAGCTGAATCCACCAGTGGGTGGAGGCGGCGGTGGAGGTGGGGCAGTAGACGATGGCTGGAATGGTGGGGGTGGTGGAGGGGGGGGAGCAACAGCGGGGACATAGGCACCACGGATTGGAGGAGGTGGAGGTGGGGGTGCAGCGCTCGACGACGGAGGTCCGTACGAGGGACGAGGGGGTGGTGGAGGAGCAGCCTGCACATGGCGCGCAGGGGTTGGTGGAGGCTGTGGCGGCTCGGGCGAAGGGGGCGCGGCAACAGCAACGGGCGTGTGATCGCGGCTGGGCAGTACTGGTGGTGCATGCACAGGACGCGATTGGCGTGATGGAGGTGGTCGCGGAGGGGCACGACGCGACGCTGGCGGAGGTGGTGGTGGAGGTTTCGTGGTCGGCTTCATCACTGGCAGCACGGATGGCGGCGGCACTGCTCCAGCCGATGGCGAGCGCTGATGTCCTGCTCCTGGCGCTGGAGTTGGTCGAGTACGACTTGCCGGAGCAGCGGGCGCCGGCTTGGATGCTGCACCAGGCCCGCCGCGCGACTGCACAAACTGGTTCACAAACTCGGCATTGTTCTGGATATCCTCCTGGCTGACACCCATCTTGTCCAATTGCTCAAATAGATTCTTCCACTCGGGATCGATGTTCTGGACCTAGTCGTGTGCAAGGAAGTAATATGGTTGCATGTCAGTGAAATACACCTTGATGATGCAGGGAAGATGCAAAACACAGTGGGCACATACATTGAAGCCCTTGTCGGGATCCCATCCAATGTGGCCCAAATGTCGGAAGTTGGAGGGTAGACCGATCTGCGTCTTGTCCAGCTTGCCCTTGGTGCCTTTCTTTTCTTTCTTGCTGCCAAAGAATCCGCTCTTTCTCGATTTTGGAGTACTGCCTGGAGACCCATTGGGCGACTTTGCTATTAATATCCCGAACGAATATTAGTGATGAGCCCTCTCGTTTATCCTCAAATACTTTCGCACGGCACCAGGGGCCAAGAAGAACAACCCAATATATGAGCGCTGCCTACCTTTCTTGAGCGAATCACGGCTTGAGACCTTCTTGTAGAAGACACCTGCCTCCTGGTCATCTGCAAAGGAGAATGCAGCCAAACAATTCTGTATATCATATTCGTCATAGATGATGCACCCAAAAGTCGAAGGGAAGAGAAGTTAGCAAGATGGTTTCTCTCCGCAGCGGTCGAAATTCATGTTGTATAGCCCAAAAGGCTGAGGCTTACATCGAGGGCGAAGGTATGGAAGAAGGATCGCTCCTGGGTGTACTCAAAGTTCTCATACAGCTCCTGTTCCCAAATGACGCCTCGGGAGCCCTACAATACACAGAGTGGAAAGTAACAAGGTGTCAGTGTGCTGTTACAGGCGACATTCATCTACGCACCAACGAGTTCAATTAAGATTTTGCTTGCTCTTTACCATAAGGTCCACGATGCGGAACAAGAAAGTGCTCTTTGTCTGCACAAAGGCGAGGCCGCCCATGATGCCAGAGTATGTCCATGAGTTTGGGTCTGGATAGGCAACGTACAATCGAGCGACGGTGGCAGTGATAATCCTCTATTAATTGAGTCATGGTGGCGGGAAGAAAAGGGTTAGTTTCAAACTCATAATGGGTAGTATCAATGACGATATATATCGCAAGTAGGCCAGAAAGGGCAAACAGGTTGCACACAGTTGGAAAGCGAATGCAAAGAGCTGATTGCAGTTTCAGTGGTACTGCATCCTTTACCTGGGTGGTTGTGGGCAAGGCACGCTTGATGGCGGCCTTGTCCTCTGGGTTGTGGAGGGTCACACTTGGCATGGTGAGCACGGAGAAACGGTCGGTTGTTGTAGTGCCTCCTGTCTCTTTCTCACAATGTCAGTGTGGTTGCGTGTGTGTGTATGTGCGTGTTTTTGTGTCCGTCCCTCTCTCTTCGTTGAATGAGCTTGGTTTGTTCAAGGATGGAACTAATGAAGACTGAAGATGGCAAAAAAGAGAAATAGAGAAGGAAGCGTTGACCGAAAAGTGGGACGAAACAAAATTTATTCGAGCCTTGAGTGTATCGAGATAGACAAAAGAAAGCCTACAGCCTCATTCATCACGTCATGTATCCATCCTTGTGTCGTTTATTCGTTGGTATCCTCATGAGAGGTAATCTACGTGTATCCAGCATTGTGTAATCGCTGCCTTTATGGCTGGCGCAGCCTCCAATGGGGCTTGAGATCGTCCTCCTTCAAGGCCTTAGGGCCCACAGCATCCGTCAGCTGCTTCTTCAGCGATGCAAACGCCCGGCCAGTCTCGTCACTGTCCTCGCTCACCAGTTCAAACACCAGAAGTGCATCTGCCTGCGTCTCGCCCTTCTCCTTGCGGGTCTTGGCCAACACTCGCTGTGCTTCCTCGATCTGCGACTTTTCTTTAGAGGCAGCTGCAAAATCCTTGGCGTTGATCGCGTTCGTGACGCTCGACCACAGCTGGTGTGACTCCAACGGGCCCTGCTCCGGTACGGGTTTGATCTCGGGTGGGACGCTCTTGTCCGAGTCCGAATCAAAGAATAGGGTAGTCTCGTTCTTCTTGACATCGGTAAAGTTCGACACACCGCTCCACAAGCCCTGGGCAGTGTAGAAGGCACTGCCTCCGTTGATGGGCTTCAATGTCGCCTTGAAACTGTGACGCTCACCAGAAAAGTAGCCTCTAGTGCTGTAGTCAATCGTGGTCAACAATCCTGCACTGCTCACGATGTAGGTGGTTCCCGACAGCTCCACAAATGGGCGTGCAGTGACCATGCCACGGATGTTGAGCGAAGGCAGCGTAATGAGGTAGTGCTCTTTGAACTCAGGCAAGGTTAGGATCGCATGGCCTGTTTGCGACACATCGATTCCTGCAGGCATAGCGAAGCGCGATTTCTGACCGCAGTGTCCCTCTAAGATGACACCAGCCTTCTTGTTCTCGAGATGGAATCCCATGATCTGTCACAGAGCACATAGAATGGGGGAATAAACAAAAAAAAAAGTCAGGATAAGACGAAGAGATATTCAGATCTGCACACCTAAAAGACGACCCAACAATTGTACCACAGACACTTACAGGAGGGTGATGGCTGACTTGCTCTGCCTTCAAAACGGTATCGCCAGTCTCCTCGTCACCAGTCCATTGAGCAAAGTATTGCTCGCCGAGGATTGGGTTGTAGGGCTTCTTTTCCATGCCAGCAGACGTTGATCGAGAGGTGTAAGATCCGTAAAGGGTCGAGATAAACCAGCGAGTGGCATTCAGCAGGCGCTCCTCAGGAGTCTTGCCCTTGGAGATGGATGCAAACAACTTGGGATGGTCGCCCCAATATTGGCTATGAGAAACAGAGGGAACACTCATGGTCAACTTTTTTTGATTTTCTGCGAGTGGAATCACACAGGGTACAAAATGTAGTGTGAAAAGGGATCAATTGCTTCAGGCTGGCTTCTTAGCTGTGCATCTTCACATGTTCACGCACCTGTATTCAAGCAGGCTGACGGAGCTTAACAGGAAGCTGGGGCAAGTCAAACTGGAGAGATCGCCCGAGAACTGGGCCAATGTCGAGATAAAGGAACGGAACGAGTCCTTTTGCTCAGCAGGCACCTCTGCGGCAGCGCCCTCGTCCTCGAAGTTGTCCTTGTTGCTCATGGTTGGAATTGAGTGTGGTTTGGTGGATGCAAAGTAGTGTTTGGAGAGGGGAGAAGAAAAAAGAGATGAGGGCTGTTAAAAAAAAAAAAAAAAAAAAAAGACAGACAGACAGACGCCCTTCTGGCTACAAGGCAAGCAAGCAGCTGCAAGAGACGTCACTTTCACAAAAATGCAACCCCTTTTGGGCTGTGTGGTCTTCATGATTGGACGTCGTGTGGTCGGTCTAAACGAACAGCAACCAATTGGTTTGGTAAGCTCGACTTGGCTTGATACCTTCGATAGTTCACTTCAACCATGCACATCATCCTTACTCATGGGAGGAGCAGGAATAATATTAACCGGCGTGCAACTGGGCGCTTTTGATATCAGGTCATATTCACCTTCAAAACCTTAGAAACAACTCTTTACGCTACGCTTGTCCTGTGCTGGACAAAAATGTCAATCTGGCACAGACCTCATTCTCGTGCCAATGTACCATTTGTACCATTGCATTGATTGCATTGACACAAAAAACAATGTGGTATATTACTCCAAGACACCACCAAAAGATAGAAAAAAGACGCCATAAAGTAAAAAGATACGCTCCTGGGTGGGCTTGAACCACCAACCTCCTGATTAACAGTCAGACGCGCTAACCAATTGCGCCACAGAAGCCGATTTGACATGTTTGAGATGCCCAGTGTTGGAAATATTCTTTTATATATCCATATTGACTAATGCGTAATGCTATAAAAGCAACAGAAATTACGTCATAGATTTGCATGGATTTACTGCAGAGTGAGGTCAACGGATACATTTGCGACGCTGACCACTGTCCTTGTGGTGCGTTGCTCGCCGATTATATAAACGGAGGCTACCCTGGCCCCGTGCTCGACCCAGGCGCAACCGATCAGACGCTGCTGGACTGCTTGCAAGGGAGGAGGCGGTTGACAACCATGGAGGGGATGGGGAAGATACCCCTTTTGTAACAATTTTTAACACGTTGATGAGGTGTGGAAATTGTTGCGCAGGCCCGGGAATGTGGCCTGCCTTTTGGTGACTCTGGACGGGTTCTGCATTGACGGGAGAGACGACTATAGTTGACCACTGCGACTCGAGAGACATTGTTATAGAAATTGCATGGATTTACTGCATAATATACTTACGTTCAGTTGAGGATCTACCATCGAAAATTTCCAGAAAGAGAGGGCTGGGTCGAGCCTAGGTCGAGCCTAGATGTCAAGTCCAGCCGGCTGAAGCTGTAGCTAGCTGTATGCAGCAAGAGAGATCTTCCAGAAATGGGTACGATCAAAGCGCACTTCGCTGTTTGAAATCTGATGGTGTGCTTGATTAGCTTCTTTTTTTTTTTTTTTTTTTCCTTCTTTCTCTTCCTCCTCTTCTCTTGAACAAACCAATCCAACCCCAACTCCTCCCTCCTCTTTTCAGCAGCAGAATGGGTCCCAAACCAAAGAGAAAGAACACCGGCAAAAAGACCCTTGCCAGCCTTAAGGCCCAGGTCTCATCAACCAATTCGTCTGGATCTGCTTCCCCCACATCCACCTCTGCATCAACCGTACCTACCACGGCGCTCTCCCCTCCCGCTACTCCCACGACCCTATCCCGTCCTTCCTCGACCATCAACCACATCGCTGTTCCAGTAACCAGAAACGTCCCCTTGACAGACGAGCAGAAACAGAAACTGCATGACTCTGAGAGCGAGGACAGCAACAAGAACAACAACAATAGCAGCGAAGACCAGCCGCTTCTTCAGTCAGAACAGGAGCAGAAGCAGGAGCAGCACTCACGTAGCCCTCACAGATCACCCACTTTGCCCTCAGAATCAACAGAGACCAATGACCATGAGCACGAGCATGGGCACGAGCACGAGCACTCCCACCCACATTCACTCTCACACTCGCACTCGCACTCCAGCAGCAAGCATATTCATGCTCCTCAGAGCCTTGTAGACAATCAGAGTGTCATTCACACGTTGCCCAAGGATACGACGCCTTTGAAGCAATCGCTGAATCTGAGCTACGGTGCCACTTCGGGTCCAGTGGTTGTCACTATCGATGGTCCCGGCTCGCCCCCATTGCGGCCCTTGACACCCCCTCCGATCGCCTGCAAGGGCGTCCTTATCACGAACGAGTCCACCAAGAACAAGCGCAAGCTGATCTTTGTCACTATTCTCTGCTTGTGCTTCTTTACTATCGAGATTATCGGAGGTTACTTTGCAGAGTCGCTGGCACTCATGAGCGATGCCTTCCATCTGTTGTCCGGTATGTGTTCTTATTGCTCGTAAAATTTTTTTTTCTTTTGCAACGGCCAGGTCTTTGGTGTGTCCGTGGTTGTCAATTAGACGCTCGCCCCTTGCTCTTTTTTTTTTTTTTTTTTTTTTTACTTTCAAAGTGTGCAAGGAATGCTACGACCGCACTCCTGTTTTCCCCTTCTTTCTACTATTACGATCACTGTGCGCATATTCGTTCCATCTTTGCACCAGGACATGTCTTTATTGAAATTCCAGTCTCTGCTCGAATACACAGCATGCTGATCAAAGTGGGCTCTTCTTGAAAAACGATAGATGTGGTCAGCTTCATGGTGTCGCTGATTGCCATCTGGCTTTCGGAACAGCCTGCAACCAAGCGCCACTCCTTTGGATATCACCGCGCGGAGGTTCTTGCAGCATTGATGTCTGTGTTTATCATCTGGATCTTGACCGCAGTTTTGCTGATGGAAGCATTTGAGCGCATCAAGAACCCGCACACGATTGATGGCAAGATGATGTGCGTCGTCGCCAGTATTGGTGTGGGCATCAATATCATGTATGTTTTTACTTGTACCCCTTTTGTCTTTGCTTGATGTTGCTCCGTAATGTAAACAATAGAGAGTAGCAAGTACTAACTAACCAACAACACTATATCAGTCTTGCGTTCGCTCTGGGACATGATCACGGACATGACCACGGACATGGGCATGGACACGGGCATGGACACGAGCATGGACACAGCCACGGCCACGATCATGACCACGATCATGGCCACGAACACGACCACTTCCATGAGCATGGCAATGGTACTTCCCACGCGCATGACCACAATGCTAATGGCATCAACAATAAGGCTGTCGTTGCCAAAAAGAAGGTACAGTATGCAGAGGAAGGAGAAGATAATGGAATATGATTTTTGCGCCCTGATGTTTCGATTGTCGTATTGACCTTTCGTTCCTTTTCTATTTGACGATACAGGAGATCAACATCAACGTCAAGGCAGCGACGCTTCACGTTATTGGTGATTTGATTTCCTCAGTGGTACGTGACATTTTTGGCGTGGATGGCATACAATTGAACTAGTACAGAATATTGTTTTAACATTCTTTTTCTGTGGTATCCTTGAATCCTGACTTGTAGGGCGTGTTGGTGGCCTCGATTGTTATTATGATCAAGCCGGCCTGGACGATTGTTGATCCAATTTGCACAGTGTTTTTCTCAATTCTGGTCATGTTCACTACCTATCGTCTTGTAATGGACAGCCTTGTGATCCTTATGGAGGGCACACCCACGCACATTGATCCTGAGGAAATTGAGGCGAGTCTTTTGAAGATTCCGGGAGTAGTTCTAGTGCACGATCTGCATGTCTGGAACTTGACTGCTGGCAAGGTAACTAACAAGGAGGCCCATGGGGACCTTTCAAGAAAACGATACCCATCCTTTACCCCCATTTTTTTTTTTTTTTTTTTTGGAATACTTGGAGGAATATGAACTAATGGCTATTTTGTTAAATGAAACTATAGGCGTCAATGGCGGTTCATTTGCAGCTGGCACCGACGAGTCACCACACGGACCAGGGTCTGACGATGGCGGACTATGACCGGATTCTGACGGAGGCGCAGAACGTGGTATGTGGACGGTTCGAGATCCATCATTCGACCATCCAGCTGGAGACGGCGTCGAACTCGAGCGAGCATTGTAGGCCAGAGATGTGCTGGAACGAACCTTCGCCTGCCAATGGGCGTACGGGTTACAATGCCGTGTAGAAAAGAGAGAAGAGATGAGAGATCTAGTTTCTTTTTTACACTGAGGACGAGGGAGATATTTTTGCATATACACATACAGTCTTTATCGATCTAGAATAAAGCAACAAGACTAAAAAAAATTAAAGCGGCTCGAGGATGTAGAATGCTTGACAATCGCGGATCACTGGTTTTTTATGCCATCAGAGATGTTTATAAGCGGTGGGGGAAACATACATCACATCTCGATTGCTCGCAAGAAAGATGCATCTTCTCAACCCAAAAAAAGAAATATTGGAAACTTTCTGTATGCATGACTTTATCTTTCACTTTTATGAATTTTCTGGACGATATAGGAGAAATAGTAAAAAAAAACGCGTTGTTTACGCCAGTGCAGCAGCAATGGCCTGAACCCGCGCAACCCACCGACGACAACGCGTCGTCCGGACTCCATCAACCTCATAATCATCAGCATCATCATCACTATCCGCATCAGGATCAGCACTAGAGCCAGATCCGTGCCAGTGCACAGGATCCATCCCATGGACACAGCACTCCTCAAGGATCAACATGGCTTTGGCAAGGTGTGCCTCCGTCGCCGCATTCCCCGTCATCGCCAACCACTCCTGCTCTGATACCCTTATACGCTCCACCCCAGACGCAGAGTCCATACCGCTTATACTCCCCCCCGGAGGATTCGTCCATGTATCACACATAGCACTCGGAAGGATGGCAGTCTGTTCGAGTTCGATCAGGATATAGGCAAACGAGGCCACAGTCCTAGGCTGGCGACTCCTCCAGGCCTGTCGACGGGCCGAAAGGACACTCTCGGCTGTGCTTCGTTGGAAGGTCGAATGCCTGAATGCGTCACAGAGGTGATATTCAAACTGGTGCAGCAGGTCAAGTAACGTTTGCAGCGTTGAGGAGGATATGGCCTCGATCGTCGCGGATGAGGGTTGTAGAAGTGAAGATGGCGGTGAGGTTGAGAGCACGGTCGGTACGGATCCTTGTTGGATGAGAGAGTGGTATGAGGGCGGTGGCATGCCGTCATCGAACTGGTGCATATAGCCTTCTAGGGTCCTTGGATTGAACCCACGTTGCTGTTCCTGCTGCTGGCGGTAGTGGTGAAAATAGGAGCCTTCGTTCTCACTTTCGATCAAGTACTCTTCCTCCTCCTCCTCCTCTTCCTCTTCCTCCTCCTTTTCCTCTTCCTCCTCCTCTTCTTCCTCCTCCTCCTCCTCCTCCTCTTCACGATAACTATTGCTGTTGGATTCTGCATCGCGGTCGCAGACCTGGTATCGCGTGTGCATCGCCTCCTGCTCATGTCCATATCCTTGAGAAGGACGAGCATATTGATCTGGAACTCGACGTGTCCTCTGAAGCACCTCTTCGTCTGTATCAGAGTCATCGTCCGAGACTGAGTCAAAGAATGACCCTGTCGCGGTCTGTGTCGGCGGTCCACGGTTCGCGCTCGAGAACGGATGTATCTGAATGGTCATGCTGGGCCTTCCTTTGATGTTGCTCGCTGCTGCAGTTGGCGGCGTCGGCATCGCGAGCTCTGCTACTGTTGACTGTTGTGTCGAAGGTGATCTCGGTGAGGGATATTGATAACCCCAAGACAGAGACAAACGCCTGGACGATGCTGGGAAAGAAATCAAGGACGCGCTGTTGGTTCTCGAAGTCGTAGGTGCAAATGAAGGACTCAAAGACGTCGTCGACTCTGACCCTGACCCTGACTCTAGCCCTAATCCTAACCCTGACCCTGAGTTTGAGCCTGAACCTGATGCTGATGCTGTCAGAGTAGATGCGGTATCATGCCCACTCTCCGTGTTGAATGGATCGTCTCTTCGCTTCGACTTGAACCAGCCGTTCCTTCTAAACTTACTTCCCAGGTCTGCTTCAGTGGCTTGTGGAGTGCTCTCGGTGTTCCTGAACTTGCTATTTCGATCTTTCTTCTCTCTTGATCCGGAAGCCATATCCACCTGTGACGGATCGACCTGATTTTCGTTCATAGCACCCATAGTTCCTGAAGAATAACTCCTCTTAAAGATGGCTGTGAACGGGTTTTTGCTCCATCCCTGTACGACTGATCCCGAGTATCTTCGCCTTGCAAATTTCGTTGTAGTCATCATTGACGATCCTGTCCTAGATGGTGGTGATGGTGCTGTCTTTGTCCTCGTAGTATTGACGCTGGCGGATGAAATCGAGCTTGAGGAAAAGTTCATGTGATATGTCGAAAAGTGAGAGACAGACTCCTGCAGCATAGGTCCGCCCCCATCCTTGTTATCCTGTTCCTGGTTTTGCTCTTGGATCGACAGTATCGTGCTTGGCAGGACTAACGATGCAAGACTTAGATCCTCCTCACCAACGGCACCTAGTCCGCTGCCATTCTCCAAATCGCTGCCGTTCTTTGATCCTTTCCGGGCGGTTCCAGAGACAACAGGTGTTGACACGGGTGTCGCAGCCGGTGTCATCAATCCGTGGTCGAGGTCGTGGCTGCGGTTGTGATGGCAGTCTTTCGCAGTTGTCGTGGGACCATAACCGTGTACGACTGTCGCGGCTACGCTTCGGATCCGCTCTTTTTCGTGTTTGCTTATCGATTCACCGCCATCGCCCAGCACCAACAAGAGTGCGCCCGCTAAATCCAGAAGTTGCCCGTGCATGGTCTCCCAGGTCTGCTGGCACTCGCTCCCCAGGCAGAGGCAAGCACCTGTCTCTGTCACGAACGTTGCGGATGCTGGTGTAGAGCAGGATGCGGATGATGTTGAGTGGATACAGCAGTGAGACTTCAAATTTGTTGGGCTGGAATGGACTGATAGCCTCAATGATGTGGATATGCTAGACCGTGTCCAGGATGAGTGTTCTGATTGGCTGGGCGAACCAGGCTTTGAGCGCGCTACCACCTCCTTTTCCGCGTAATTCTCTTCATCGTCGTCGCTGTGGTAATGATCAGCTACCGCTATTCTCTGCTGGTGGTCCTCCTGATATTGTACGACCGCCTCCTGTGTCCGCGCCGGCATTAGTCCGAATGCATGGTCCCCTTTCTGCGCCCCGACCTCCGTTTCGGTGTCCAGACGATGTTTCTCGCCCTCGCTCTGGACAGAAGCTGCGGACCTCGATCCGACGTACCAGACAGTTCCTTCCAAGTCCTCGCTCAATGGTATGAACGTCCGTTGCTGCGGTTGCGGTGAATGACTTGTTGATAAAGGATGGGTAGGTGTAGTGGGAGATCCAATGACTGTCGCAAAAGCCAGGTTGCCTTCTTCTGATCCAATCGTCGTCGTTGTCTGAGGATTAATGCAGATTACGATTCCGTTCTCGGTCTGGATGGTGTCCCAATCCGGTGCGAATCGCTCGATATCCTTGATTAACACGGCGCGCTGCCGTTTGATAAGGTGGATCGGCGCCTGGAACTGTGCATTTTCGTGTCGACTGGTTTGTGTGAGACCGCTATCTGGGTTGGTGGCGATGGAGATAGTGTGCTGTCGCCGTAGTTCTTGTTGCTGCTGCGTCAGAGTCTTGTAGTTGCCGAGCACGACGACTTGTTGGTATGCTGCACGGCGGATCATTCTATTATTATACAAGGTTTCTGATTTTCTGTTGACACGACTTGGCGGTGAGGGTAGGAGGGAGATTCACAGAAATGAGATAGTACGATGCAAGTGTTTGACAGTGTTTGGTTTATGTACTGCGCCGTCGTTGTGGATATTGTTGGGAATGTAGGTGCCAGGCCTAGGCTTTATATAGTTGATGTAAAGGCAGAGATGGGCGAACTGTTAGGGAAGAAGGGATGGGTTGTCAGCGGAGGAGGGTGCAAAACCGTGGATGGTTGTCAATGATTGAGTATCGCTTCGCCCAACGTGCTTGGTGATTGAAACAGATCTTGTAAAAGAGGGCCAAGGAAAGGACATGGGAATCAAGTTCGGAGCTATGATAGAGCTGGTGATAGAGTGGATCTGGGAGCAGGGTGATCTCTGATGTCCATTTATGGAGGCGCTCAATGCTGCCGGACCATATCAAGGTCGCGTTTGGGCATTGTCGAGCACCAAGGAGAGGAGGAGCCAAGCTCAAAGAAAGGGGCAGATGAAGTGGACAAAAGCATTAGCGTTGTGGTATCTTACCGTCGAACGAAAGTGCGGAGGGGAGCAGGAGAGCAGGCGGGAGAAAGAGGCAAAGAGATAAAGAAAGGGTGAAGAAGACGGAGAGACGGGCGAGGCCGAGGGGAGCGATAAAATAAAGGCCCAGCCATATCAAGCATTCGGCTGCTGCTGCAGGCCGTATTCTTTTTTGGGTGTCGCCAAAAGGGAGCGAATGTTGCACCTGTGCTTGCGCGCGGTCGGACGCGGAGGGTGTGCTTAATCCGAGCAAATCTGTTGGTCAGACATCGACATAGAACGGATAAATGTCGATCTTTTAAGATTAGTTACAAGAGCGGGTGCAAAAGTGCAGCTCCGTAAACCTGTACCCTTGGGGGGCCATGTGCTTTTTTCGGTCGATGCTACCAGGGGTGTTGCGCATATATGGCAACAGCTTTCATGACGCATTCACCAGCAATATCATCCACGTGTGCGGCAGTTGCAAAAGGGACAGGGCTACAGTGCGATTTCAAGAACCAAAAATAATACACTGATAACGGTTTTTAGATGACATACCCGTCCATGCGGCCACGCGAAGGCTTCCATTTTTAGATCCGTGCTTGTAGCATGTGTTGCATTCACACAACAGCATTCAAGCGCAAAATAAAGGACGGCTGGCGTCTGGCCTTTAATCATAAGAAGGAAGGAGGTACAGGTGGGCAAGTGGAAGAAGAGTAAAGGACGTAAAACTACAGTTTTCAAAAAAAAAAAACATAACAATGGCAGAAAACGAATTCCAACAAAAAACAGCTGCTGACATTAAACGAGAAAAGAGACGAGCTCCTTTATGATAAATTAAAGAGCGCAGGGGAAAAGGAAGCAGCATCCTTCAAACAAGTTCAGCGTCCTCCAGGAACTTGTACTCGAATCGAAAGTCCGTCTTCTTTCTCTGACACCACGCGCCTTCGTAGTCGAAGTAGATATAGGTCCCTTGCTCATAATCGTCTGTGATTGCCTTGGGTTCCTCGTGGCGCTGGAACCATGTGAGGAACTTTTTGTGAAATCGCCACGATTGCTTCTTCAACTCCCTTGCCGCAAGATACCTAGGTCAAATGGAGATAAAAGGGAAGGTCCATTAGAGGACAGTGTCGAAAAAGCGTCGCGAAATTGACGAGAGACACCGAGCCAAGGCCACTTACTGCTGATAAGTTCCTTGCTGGTAATAAAAGATGAAGAACAACGTGTCGATATCAAACTTTTCAAACATGGCTGCATTGTCAAACAGTCCCGCTGGCGGTGTTTGGGGGTAATACGATGGCGTCGGATATGGGTTCTTGGGTGCGTAGTGCTTTGGTCTATAAGAAAAAGTAGAGAGAAGGACGCGGCTAAAATTCAGGACCGTATTCTCATCGAAATTGTCAACCCGATAAAAGGATACGGGAACATCGACACATACCTCTCTGTATCAGCGGCCTCTGGGATGAATTGGTAACTGGCCTCAAGCATTTGGTGCACAAAAAATCCGACCTCCTTCGACATGGCACGCTCCTTTGACGCCTCGAAGCTGTGCGCCAAATCAGCCAGCGCCGCAGGGAGACGAATCTCCGGTTCTATCGCCGCTGGCGGCTGTGCTGGCACTGCCTGTACAGATGCGCTGTCCTTCCCTACAGGATCTTGCGCAGTCGACTGGGCAGCTGGTTCTGCAGATGATGGCTCTGCTGCGATGGTAGTGGGTACAGATACTGTTGCTGTCTTGGGCACATCGGTTGCTGTGACTAATGGTAAAGTAGCTGGGGATGACACTGTCTGAGCCTGAGCCTGAGTCTGTGATGAAGTTGGAGTTGGCACCGATGGCGTTGGCGATGGCGCAACTGTTGCCGCTGTCTTCACGGCCATCTTTGGTGATGGGGTCTCCGCCTTGGCTGCCGCTGGTTTTGGCGAATCCTTTGTCACGACTGCTGCTGTCACACTAGGCGAGGCAGAAAGCGGGGCAGTACGTGGTGACTCCGTTGGGAGGTTAGCGGCGACAGCTGTAGCGTATTGGATGACGGGCGATTCCACAGACCCTGCTCGGGGTATTGTCGATTGTCGACTGGAGGGTCCATTCACTGTCGATTTTGCCGCTGCAGGACTTGCAGCAGGAGTCACTTTTGTCTCCTTTGTCTCTGACACGGAGAGTTCTATGCAGCGACAGAGTGGCAGTGTTAGAGTCCGCACTTAGAATTTCCCGTATAATTAAACGTTTCCACATTCCTTACTTTTTGTCGGCGTTGGCTTTGCTGTAGCTTTAACTGGAGATGGTGTAGGTTCTGGATCGACTTCCTTGAGTTGTTTCTTTGGTGGCGGCTCATGATCCTCTGTGCTCTTTTCAGAGTACTCATCATCCTTGTTACCGCCGTGATGGTCTCCTGTTCCCACTGTAAAGTAGTCTTCTTCATCTTCTAAGTTGAGATCCGTGTAGATCTCCTCATCCTCAGCAAAGTTATCGTCCTGCTCATAGCAATTGAGGATGAGAGGGGCATCAACTTGTTAGCGGGTTGATATTTCTTTACAATGTTCACTTGCGATAAAAGTTTTAGTCATTCTTACCATGTTCTCATCGACATAGTAGTTGACGTCTTCCTGGATTGCAATGACCTGTGCAAGAGATACTCCTTGTCAGTAAAGAGTAAAGAACGATGTTATGAAGCAGTGCACGGAAAGCCAGCAATACGTGTCTCATCATACCTTGTCAGATTCAATCTGACCATTTTCCAGTAGTCGCAGGATCAACTCAAGTCGTCCTTGGTGCCATTTATGTCGCTCAATCTTTTCCTCGAGCTCCAATATCCTCTCCTTGTTAGGGTTGTTTTTGCCCTTTTTCGTGATTGCCTGTAATGTCTCGACTTCGGCCTCCAGTCCCTCGACCTGAATATTGAGCGCCTCGACCTTCTCCGTGACCCAGGAACATGTCTCAGCCTTTTCCTTCTCTTTTGGATCCAATCGCCCAGACATAATGAGACCTTCCCTGGAGTACGCTTTTGTCTTCATCTCCTTCTCGATCGCCTTGAACCTTTCCATTTGCTATCAGTTGACGAACCAGACAAAATGTATACTGTCTTTGTTAGTCTCCAAGTTTTTTCCAAATCATCTCTCTGTAAGGATCGACTTGCATGGTTATGTATCGCAAAGTGTCTACTCACATGTTCAATCAGCTTCCGGTTCTCCAAAAGCGCCCGTTTGTCCTTGATGTCGTTGGAGGAAAGCCATGTTTTGATCTGGTCACGCTGTCGTTGCAGCTTCTTGATCTCCTTCTTCAAGTCGGATTCGTACTTTTCCTTTTGGTTCGCATTTGTTGACGTCTCAATCTTTTGCAACGTCTCCTCAAAGGTCTCGACACCTTCGGCGACCTTTTTCAGGACCTTATCGATTTCGGCTAGTAAAGTGACAAAAAGGCACATGGGTTGTCAAGCCGGAGGTCGATATTTCGCTTTGGGGCCCACACACAGCTCCAGTAATATAGCCTGCCCTGGCACCCTTCAGGTAGTGCCTCAATTACTTTGCAGTTTCCTTGTCGCCATGACTAGCGCGTATAAGTTGGGTCAGATTTCCTGGCAGGATGTCTGAGAGTGAAGGTGAAGGAGAGCTAAGTAAGCGTAGAATGGATCTCTGGAGGGAGTATGATGAATTGGCTCCCTGCAGTTGAAGAGTTGAAGGGTATATCGGTGTGAGGTGATGGATGATGCCAATAAACATCCAGGTTGTTGATGCACGATGCAGAGGTCTGGGTCGCGTGTACGTGACTAACAGTGTACATACGTTTGGAACGCATTCGAGTCGCAATTGGTAGTCCAGATTGGTGGCACGCAAACCCAAATCCACTACTATCGTTCACGCGCGTTGAACATATTCAACTTTTCCTTTCCTGCCGAGTTATACCTTCGTTAGACAGCACAGTTCCTGAACAACACGTCTTTTTCGTTTCTTTCTCTTTTCCTTTTCTTTTCTTTTTTTTTTTTTTTTTTTTTTTTTTTTTTTTTTGAAGATCCGTTTTCGCGTTGAATCCATGGAGCAATTGAGGCGCAACCACTTAACAAAATGTTCTTTGTGGGTACTTATTTTATTCTCCAACACACAAGCTTTCTGAGTGCGCTTCACTTTTGAACATAGAGCTAATGGTGATCGGCATTGCCGAGAATAACGTTGCTAATATCCGTTTATTTTGATGGAGTGCGATTGGGGCAATATTTTGAAAATCTCCTTTTTGGACGCAGTTACTGAAGTCTAGAGTTTTCGGCAAAATAGACGGGAGCTTTTTTGTCGGAGCATCGACAATGAAGATTAGTACCCAGAAGCCTGGTGAACGATGACAGTCCGCGTTCTATAATTAGTGCGGGCAATGGAGTAATGAAGCCACCATTTGCAGATCGATCGGCCCATCTGAAGAACCATATGAATCTTGCACTCTTTGTGATCTGTTGAAGTATCTAATGAAGGCGTCATATTCCTTCTTCATTCAATTCCTCCGTCGCGATATTTCTCCACGAAAAGGGTACGATAGAACTGTTGTTCAAATAGAGAATGTCTCAAGAAAAGAATAAGGTTGCTGTACACGCACCAAATAAAATCGCGCCTAGACCCTGCTAATTTCGTCGGTAACCGCTGCTAAACGACTGTGTTCTGGAATGCTGTCGAGAAAAAAGAGATGCTGGTGTTAATGCAACAGACCGTGCAGCATAGTATTTGCCAGAGAAAAGAATACGATTAAGATCAAAATGTTTTTACACTATGGCTCAATACACATGTTCCTTTATCTACATTCGGGCGTACAAAGATATGCTTGTTCTGGTTAAGCTCTTGCGCACTGCGCGGTCGTTTCCCTCCTTCCTCCGAAAATCAGTAGCTCTCCGTGCATACAGTGGTTGTTTCTAGAATAACGGGGGTAGACTAATGTGCTCGTCACGAATCAATTTCATTGTTCTATTCGATTCCCATGCGATCTATTGCGGAGGTGCAGAGAGTAATGAGAGACCATGGTGTTTTCCACAGTTTTGGTAGCGGTCCCTAGTCCCATGCGATCTACTGCGCGTTTGCGCGGAAAGTGGAATGGATATTGCGTTAGTATGATAATTTCGCTGCTCTCATGTTGTCTGCGCGCAAAATGTGTTGCCATGTTCCTGGTCGATAGGCAACGCGGCACACGGCATAATGTTTTACCAGGGACTCTTGTATGCCTGGATGATGCTTTCTGCCAAGGGATCTGTGCAAATGGACCATCTGAGTATGGTAGATAGGCAGTAAATAGGGAGAGGGGGAAGGAGCTCTCGGCTCCTATTCTTGTCGCTGTTTGCCCCCAGAGAAGAGGACATAAAAGGGAATTTTTTCCTTGCTCCGGCGGGCTCTCCCCAGTCCACTCTGCGTACCGCCGTCTCTTGTTTGGTGTGGATGATGCGTGGATGCGATTGCCTTCAATTGCTTCGCAGTTACTAAACCCTATCCAGGACCAGCCAATAATGTCTGGAGGTCCCCTTTGCGAAGAACGTTATTGCGAAAAGGCTTTCTGTTCGCTCACAACCTGCTTTCCTTTTTCCTTTTTTCTTCTTTGTTGTTAAATAACTGCGATCATCCTCGGGCCTTTCCTCTCTTCTCTTCCTTCATTTCCAGCAAACGATCCAACGACTCCAACCCTCTTTTACGGGACTTTGATTCTTATTTGATTTCAGGTGCCACCAATTTTCCCCTTCCCTATCCATCGTCCCAACGGCCTCTGTTCCGTACAACTCGCCAACCATGGCCGACATGAGGGACACAAAGCAGGAGCTCGGTGAATTCGAAATCCCTCATCCCTCCTCATCCCACATCGTCAACATCGAGCCCAACGACATCACCGCCACCCCCTCTACCGAGAACCTCTCCGAGAAGGAGAAGCATTCCTCCACTAAGCCTGACAAAGATAATGGCGGCAGCAACAGCGACAAGAAAAAGAACAAAAAAGGCAAAAAAGACAAGAAGGACAAGGATGCGGAGGATGATGGACCCAAGGTTTCGTACCTACAGCTCTACCGCTTCGCGTCCCCTTTCGACTGGCTTTGCGTCCTGTATGTGCTGGTGTTTTTTTTTTTTACTGTACCAATCTATCCCTGCATTGCTGTGTTGGATTTCGGGATTTCGCTCTCCTTGATTCATTCCACGCGTCCAAGTACTAACAGTGCTTTTACCTCAATCTTCTCCCAATAGTGTCGGCACTCTTTGCTCCTTTGTCAACGGTGTCGGTCAGCCCCTCGTTGCCCTTCTGATGGGCAATGTCATCGATAACCTGGATACTAACAGTGATTCCACTGCTGACGCCGTTGCTCGGCTTCGAATTATTGTCATCAAGTTCACAGTCGTGGGTGCCATCATGTTCGTGGTTGCCTACGGCCAGATGTGCCTCTTCACACTCTCTGCCGAGAACCAGTCCAAGCGTATTCGCGAAAAGTACCTCCATGCCATCCTTCGTCAAGACATCAGCTGGCACGATACTAGCAAGAAGAACGAGTCCCTCAATTCGCGATTGAGCGCCGACACTCAGTTGATTTTCGACGGTCTTGCTGACAAGGTTGGCCTCTGCCTGAGCAGCTTGGCCACGTTCGTTGCCGGCTTCGTGATTGCATTTACGCACGGATGGAGGATGAGTTTAGTCCTGTTGACCTCTGTTCCTTTGATGGCTAGTAAGTGTCTGCGTTCATTTTTCATCTTCAAGCATTTATGGGTTTAGTTATCTCAACCCCACAAGACACTGATCGCTTTTGTCCTTCTCTTTCTTCGGCTAATTAGTTGCTGGCGGGCTTATGGCTAAGTATGCCACTGCTTCCTCTGCTGATGGCCAGGACTCGTACGCCAAGGCCGGAGGTTTGGCCGAACAGGCCATTGGCTCTATTCGAACCGTCGTTGCTTTTGACGGACAGAAGCGCGAGCTCAACAAATTCAATGCCGTTCTTGCAGAGGCCTATAAGTCTGGTGTGAAAAAGGCCTTTGCCACTGGTATTGGCATGGGCTCCTTCATGCTGATCATGTTCCTCAGCTACTCTCTCGCCTTCTTCTACGGCTCCAAGCAGGTCAAGGATGGCAAGATGACGTCTGGAGACGTCCTTACAGTACTGTTTGGCACCGTTATTGGTGCCTTCTCGATCGGAAACGTTGGACCCAACATTGCCGTCTTCGGTAAGGCTCAGGCTGCCGCTTACACCATCTTCAGGACTATCGACCGTATCCCCGCGATCGATTCCTTTGATCCCTCTGGTCTTAAGCCCGAGAACTTGACCGGCCACATTGTCGTCAAGGACGTCAACTTTTCCTATCCCAGCCGGCCCAACGTACCAATTTTGAGTAACATGAACATCGAAATCATGCCCGGTCAGACTGTCGCCTTGGTTGGTCACTCTGGAAGTGGCAAGTCTACCATTATTGGTCTTCTCGAGCGCTTCTACGATCCTAGTTCTGGGTCCGTCACAGTTGACGGTATCGATCTTAGAGACTTTAACGTCCGTCACTTACGTGACAGCATCGGTCTCGTTTCCCAAGAACCCGTCTTGTTCAACGCCACCATCAAGCAGAACATCATGTACGGTACTCGAAAGGACCAAAAGACTCCCACTGACAAGGAAATCGAGGAAGCCTGCCGCCTATCCAACGCACACGATTTCATCTCAAAGCTGCCCAATGGCTACAACACCATGGTTGGCGAGAAGGGTGCGCTGCTTTCTGGAGGTCAGAAGCAGCGCATTGCTATCGCTCGTGCGCTGATTAAAAACCCCTCGATTTTGCTTCTGGACGAGGCCACGTCTGCCTTGGATACGGAATCTGAGCGTATCGTGCAGGCTGCCCTGGACAATGCTGCCAACGGACGTTCAACGGTTGTTATCGCCCATCGTCTATCGACCATCATGAACGCCGATCTGATCTATGTCATGGACAAGGGCGTTGTTTTGGAATCTGGCACGCATGAGTCGCTCATGGCTCTTGGAGGAACTTACACTGAATTTGTCGCCAAGCAGCAGCTCAAGACCGGGGGAGTTGACGTTGAGGCCCCTGAGGGGTTCGAGAAGGAGATTGTCCCAATTTCTCCTTCCTCGCCACGTATTGCCATTACAGATGCCGCTATCCCCGAGGGTGCCCGGACTAGTGGCAAGATGGGCAGCCTCCTCCGTCGTATGTCGTCACACCATTCCGTCGATCGCTCTGAAAAATCCGTCGATGGCGCCGTTGTTCTGGACATATCCGAGGACAAGGAGATGTCTATCGCCCGTCAGAAGAAGGAGGCTGCCAAGAAACTGAAGATGCAGAAGGCTCCCATTGGTCGCACGATCAAGTACCTAAAAGACGATGTTCATCTTTGTCTGCTCGGAGTTTTCTTTGCTTGCATCCAGGGTGCACTCTTCCCCGGATTTTCGCAAATCTTCTCTCGTGCCATCACTGTACTCTCGACTTCTCACGACCTCGGAGATCAATTCATTCCCAAGGCCAACCACTATGCACTCCTGTTCTGTATTCTTGCATTCATCGGCTTTATTGGTTTCTGCGGAGGTATGGCTTCCTTCCTGGTGGTCGGCGAACGCCTGACCCGCAAGATGCGATATCTCAGCTATAAGTCTATCTTGAGTCAAGAGATGGCCTTCTTTGACCGTCCTGAAAACTCGACCGGTGCCCTGGCCAGTCGCCTCGCCACGGATTCGCAGCAGATGTTCGACATGGTCTCGCAGGTGATCCTGACCACGGTATCTTCTCTTGCTACCATCGCCGTTGGTCTCGGATTTGCGTTTTATGCTAGCTGGCAAATGACTTTGATCATTCTCGCTGCCGTCCCTATCATTGGTCTCGGACAGTACCTAGAACTGGCCTCATTGAGTGGATTTGGTGAAAAGACTCGCAAGGCGTACGAAAAGTCAGGTCAGGTTGCTGGCGAGGCCATCGCCAACATTCGCACAGTCGTTTCGCTCGCCAAGGAGGAGACTTTTGAATCCCGTTACTTCGATGTCACCAGGGAGCCCCACAAGTACGCGCGTCACAAGGCTGTGTTCGCTTCTTTTGGTTTTGCCATGTCTCAGGCTGTCGCTTACTGGTCGTACTCTGTTGGTTTCTATGGCGGATACCGTCTGGTTGAGTCTGGTATCATCGGTTGGGGTCAGATGTTCGACTGCATGTTCTCGATCGTTTTCACGGCCATGAGTTTGGGGCATATCACATCTGAGCTGCCCAAGTTTGCTAAGGGTAAGCAGTCCGCCATCAACATTTACGAGCTTCTGGACAAGGACACGACCATCGATGCCGACCGCGCTGGTATTGAACTCGACGCCGTCAGTGGTTCGCTGGGTCTTGACACTGTCGACTTCAGCTATCCTACTCGCCAGAACATTCAGATCTTCAAGGGTGTTGATATCAAGGTCAAGCCCTCGCAGACAGTCGCGTTGGTCGGTCCCTCCGGATGCGGCAAGTCGACAATCGTTGCCCTGCTGGAGCGCTGGTATGAGACGGATGGCGGCAAGGTCGTCATCGACAACCACAACATTCGTGATTTGCAGCTCCATAATATCCGCCAGCACATGGCTCTTGTGGGTCAAGAGCCTGTTCTCTTTGATATGTCGATCAAAGACAACATCCTATATGGACTTCCGGACAGTGAGGGCACGATGGAACAGGTCGAGGCGGCCGCCAAACAAGCCAACATCCACAACTTTGTCCTGTCGCTGCCGAATGGCTACGACACTAATGTCGGAGACAAGGGCTCGCAGCTGTCTGGTGGTCAGAAGCAGCGTATTGCCATTGCGCGTGCATTGATTCGCAATCCTAAGGTCCTGTTGCTGGACGAGGCTACCTCAGCGCTGGATTCTGAATCAGAAAAGTTGGTCCAGGAAGCATTGGACAAGGCACGGTATGGACGCACTACAATTGTGATTGCTCACAGGCTAAGCACCATTCAGGATGCAGATTTGATCTTGGTGGTCAAGAACGGACAGATCGTGGAGTCCGGTCGTCATTACGAGCTTGTGGCTCTTGGAGGCGTCTACGCAGATTTGTGCAAGAAGCAGAACTTGTAAAGGGGGAGGTACTAGAAGAACAATCTCATTATCATCTAGTTTGTAACCATATCACTCATCATTTCACTTTAGCGAATAATAACAATAGCAATAGCAATAACAATATCAAATACACTTTGCAGAATTACATTACAAATATAAAACATTGAGCTACAGCACTTGTCCACTTCATATCTATCCCTCAATGTTTGTGAATTTGGTCTCCATCTGTTGTTTGAAAAATGAATTTGCTTCACATCACCAGAACCTTTGATATACGTGTCTACTGGATGCGCGGTCCTTGAACAGTATGCGACTGCAGGGCTCATCACCGCAAAAGAAATGCGAAGATAAGGTGTCTTCACCGCACTGACCCCGAATAAAAGAATCCTTCACACAACGTGAGAGATGGGCCTCTTTTGAGCCAGATGTGAGAGATGGTGGCCTTTTACGTTAAAATAAGGAATTATCATAATAAAAAAACAGATATGGAGTTCGAAGCAGATTCCACTGCAGGTAAACCAAATGACGGTTGCGCTCAGGTCTTCAAACCGGCTCACAGTGTGCTTCAAAATAAATTAACTGACTCACATGCCCTGTACACATTCAAGACCATTGTCTGGATGTGTGCGCAAGTCATTTAATGGCCCTGCATGCATGCACTGTGCATGCGCATTGTCTATATTAGAGTTGGGGGAGAGGCACATTGTCGGAGGGGAGGGGGGGCTCTTCGACGCGTCCAAAACAACAAAACGAAGGGCAGCGCCCGGAGTGGGGTATGAGTCGAGGAGAGCATGTGCCTACAGCTCTTCTGGATTTTGCAAGTCCGGTAAACAACTCGACATAATGTTATGTGTCTGTATGTGTGTACCTGAAGGCAAATGTCAAGTGATAAACTGAGTGGTTAGTTGCCCACCGAATCGGACTTCGAGCGCTCAGTTTATGAGCAACAGACTGTTTCTATACAGCTGATGCTTTCGATGGTCCCCCTTCCCTCCTCTCAGCAGGATCTATTTTTGCGTAGAATGAGCTATTGTCAGTATGGATGCCGGTGCAGCCATCTGTAAATACCAAGACGCATCATAGTCTGCGCTCTGGGACAGGATCAGGGATGCCTATAACAGTCCAGATCACTTCCATGGCTCTCTACGAATAAATCTACGCGAATTCGGTGCCAGAAAAAAGAGTATAGGTATTGAGTAAACGGTGCATGTAATGGATTGTATAGCTCCCACACGTCAGTTTAATATGAGAATCAGCCCCTTTGGAAAAGTAATGACAAAGTTTTCTTTGTTAATGTAAATTGGACCAGCACCATAGCACCAACATTTGGCTATATTTCCGGAATTGTGTTTTGGACTGAGATGTTGATCGTGCCGTGGGAAGAGGACGGTGTGGGGACACAGTGCGGTGTTATCATTCCTCTGCTCTCAAGCTTGGCTCCACAAATTAGTCCGCTGCATTGGGTGCTGTCTGCGTGAGCACAAGCATGTTGACGACCAATTAGTGTTTCGGCTCGCTGGCAGAGGGCGTACAAAAAGGACTTGTAAGCATTTTTGTCCAGAAAAGGGAAATCGAGCCGGGTAGGAGAGTTCCTCCTGCACAGAGGCCCTACGCCTAGAGGTCGTGTCAAGGGAGATGAAGAAGACCATCTGCCGTTCCTCCACACGCTCTGTTCTTTCTCCTGCTCGTTCTCGTTGGTCGTCCACCATTGCTCTCCGCCTCTTTATTCCTTATTGAAGCTGACGCGCCTTGGAGAGACAATAAAAACGGCCCTTCAGATCAGCTTTCTTCCTTTCTTTCGCTCTCCCGCCAACATCTTTTCAACATCTTAGGCTTCATTTTTTTTGTGCTTCTAAACGAGGGCTATCTGCAGTACTGTACACGCCCTCATTCTCCTCCTCTCCACACACTCTCCACTCTCAGCTCTCCATCCTCGCAATCTTCACAGCGCACCTCGTTTAGCAACTTCACAAATACATCGCCCTAATCCTATCCGCCTTGCGTACCACCCCGCTCGACCTCTTCCTTCCCCTGCCCCTGCCACTGCCATCTCTTCCTATTCCCTCTCTTTCCTTGCCTGACACCCGCAGCTCACTAGGACTATGGAAGCGAGTCAAGTTGTCCGCCAGAAGCGCCTGAAGGCAGGTACGGCATGCACCAATTGCCGTAAAAAGAAGCTAAGGTGCACAGGCACACCCAACTGTGCTCGCTGTGTCAATCACAAACTCGTGTGCGTTTTCGACGAGGCTCTATTTCTGAAGACAAACACTCCCCAGAGTCTGTGCGTAAAGATCGGAGCCCGGCAGGCTTCATCCTCGTACACGTCCTCAGCCGCCTCTGCTTCGCACCCAGATCGATCCAAATCCAGCCATTACCACCGCCAACAAAGACTGTCGTCACACCAGCCATATCATCGTCAAGGAAACTCGTCTTTCTCGTCAACGTCCTCCTGCTCCGGTGATGAGATGGCGGATCAGAGGCACGCGACAGAGCTCCCAATAGATCGTCGCATGTCTGCCAGCAGCACGACGAGTTTCTCGAGTCTTAGTCCTGGCCCTTCCTCGCCATATTCGTATCAATACAACCCTTATGCATCAACATCGCCTTCCTATCATCATCATTCCCCATTATCGGACCCATCATCGTCCTCAAGGGCCAGGATGCACTCTAGTGCCACCATGGTTCGCGGTGACACGAGAGCTGGTTCCTTGGATCCTGCTCTCGGTGAAGATGCAAGAAGAAGCATAGGTAACGATCGTCCATCGCCGCCAATCACATCTGTCTCAAAAGGACAAGGATCCACCAAGTCAACGGAAAATAAAAGAAACTCGGGGCAAAACTCGAACAGGATGCCATCCAACCAAGGCCGACAGCCTGATGGATCGTCTTCAGATCCTACGCGCCATGATTTACCAAAGTCTCTGTACAAAGAAGGTGTATCCAAGTCTGCGGTTAGTATGATGAGTCTGGATGGTCATGGCCAACAGTAAGTCGTCGCAAACATCCTGGATAGATTTTTAATGTCGTTCTTCTGCTTGTGGTTTTAAAGCCATTGACACCAACTCTTGCATGGCTTTTTTCTTGCATTTACATCCTTAGTTTCCATGGAAGCAGCTCTGGATTTTATGTCTGTCAACTCAGCTCACGTTCCCGCTTAGGTGTCTGTAAGTTATTTGAACTTCTTGCAAAATCTTCGAAGCATCCGAATGGACAGTGTACAAATGGGAAGGGGGGAGGGGCCTGATGCACATAATTTCCTATCCTGTTAGATCCTCTTCCTATGGCTCATTTAAATGACAGCGACCTATGGTCGCATTCGCTCCAGATGACCAGCGAGCGCGAGCTTCCATCCAAAGAAGGGATGGAATATCTTCTCGGTCTATACTTTCAGTACATGTATCCCTTCGCACCCATGTTCATCCGCAAGACATTTATGGAGGCCCATCGCCAGAACCGGCCGGATCTCTCCCAAATCCTGATCTTGAACGCAATCTTCTGTAATGCATGCTGGTACTCGGATGACCCTGTGGTGGCACAGGAGTCGACAAAATATTTCAACCGGGCAAAGATCATCCTGGATGAGACGTACCATGTCTCGAATATTAGCACGATCCAGGCACTGCTGTTGATGTCGCACCATCAGTACGCGACGGGCAATTATTCAGGAGGTTGGCTTTACACAGGCATGGCGTCGCGTATTGCTACGGTAAGCTTTTATCATGACCAAATCTGCCAATATTCTCATTTATTTTCAAAAGTTGAATCTTTAACCATTGAACGCAATGTTGTCAACGTAGGATATTGGCCTTCATCGTCAAGATGTGCAGTCGGATGAGCCTGAGCAGGCTGAGATCAGGAAGCGCGTCTGGTGGGCATTGTATCTGTCCGACCGCTTCGGTAGCGCTATCTTGGGCCGACCTATGACGTTTCGCGATGAAGACTTCAATATGGCGTTGCCCTCGGACGACTGGATTCCCGAGGTGATAGGCGAGGATGTAGTCGAGCAACCTTACGAGCCCGAGAAAACTATCTCCTGTCGACTTCTCTGGTCCATGAAGTTGTTCATTCAAATGGGAAAAGTGTTGAACACAATGCATTGCATCAAAGCCGAGATTAATGGCACCTATTTGGCAGATGTCTCCAAGACACAGCTTCCGCAGCTGCATAACGCCCTGACTTCTTGGTTCCTGGCATTACCGAACGAGCTCATGTACACGCCGTACACTATGTCGCCCGGGACAAATCATCCCCCGTCGCCAACAGCTGCGTTAATGCATATGCTGTACTACACGTGCTTGACAATACTGCATCGGCCTTACCTCCGTCCTGTCGACTCTGCAGCGATCGACAGCAACTTCTTGGTCTCGTCCCGTAACATCTGCACCGCAGCTGCGACGAATGTCTCCCACATTGCGGACTCACTGATGCTACATGGTCAATTCCGAGATACCTGCTATTTCGGAATGAGCTGTCTCCTCGCCGCGGGTACCGTGCATGTCCACAACACCATCAGCCCGACGCTCGGCAACCGCGAAACGACCCGCGCGGGACTTGCTAAGACTATCAAGGCCGCGCATGATCTCGGAAAGACCTTCCCTATAGCCGATTCCCTAATTGCGGTGGCATTGGATGTCTTTACAAGCCAGGCTAATTCAGTATCCCCGGAGTTGGCGACGTCGATAGAGAATATTTACGAGGCCACTCGGTTGGCGCAGTCGTCTAAGGGTGGGCCTGGCCCTGCTCCATCAATTCAGTTGCGACATCCATATGGTAACTTCTCGATGCCGCTGCCGGAATCATCGCAGGAGCAAGGGGCGACAAAGCTGAGTGCGATGTGGCAGACGCATATCACGTCGGCGGTGGCGATGGCGGCTATTGCGTTTGGGGGAATGGATCCTTCTCAGCAGCTGGGCCAGGAGGGAGGGATACAGCTCTTTGCGACCCCGCTCGAGTTGCCAGAGGCACTGAAGTTGGCGTCGATTGAGAGTATGATGTTCGGGCAGGTCAATCCGACGGCTGCTGCCCCTATCACTCCTACTGGGACAGATTGTGCTCTAAATTCATTTGGCTCGGGCGATAATTTTGGTTTAAGATCTTTGCAGCAGCAGCAACAACGACAGCAGCAGCAGCAGCAGCAGCAGCAACAACAACAACAGCAACAACAGCAACAACAGCAACAACAGCAACAACAGCAACAACAGCAACAACAGCAACAACAGCAACAACAGCAACAACAGCAACAACAGCAACAACCGCAACAACCGCAACAACGACAGCAGAAGCAGGATCTGTCCATGACTGCGTACCAGGACATGCAGCAACCTATCTTACGGTCTCAGCAGCCACAGCAGATCTCGGCCAACATGATGATGCATTATCCAGCTCCATTCACGCCAACGCCGAGTACTCGAAATCTGATGCATGAACTATCGCCCAGTCTCAGATCTTCACTACAGATGCAACAGCCGTCGTCGATTCAACAGCATGGCAATAGCGCGGTCATGGAAGACGACGCTGCAGATCCACCCTCACCGCCTGCTGTTTCTTCGGACGACATGGATATAGAGGCATCATCGTTATCGGATGACTCTGACCGACAGTCGGTAGCGCAAGCAGCAGAGGCGGTAGCGGCACCTCGACAGGATGCTCAGACCCAGTGTGACATCACTTCCGGTAACGAGTATGACAAATACGCTTCTTCGTCATCTGCAGAGGCTAATGTCCATGGTGCTGCACATGAGTCGTTTGTAGCGTCGTTGACGAGTGCTGATATGGGCCTGAACACGGCCATACGGCAGCAGGAGTCGGCGGGTGAGGGCGGTTATAGGCGCCATCGAAATGTGGAGGAGGTGAGCAGTTTGGTTTTTGATGAGCGGGCCATGGAGTGCTGAAGAGAAGCAAGCGCATCGCGTTGAGGATGGAGCTTTTGTATATACATAACGCAACACGATGTTGTAGATAGCATCAGATAATACTTTTATTTCGTGTAATAAAAAAAAAACTAAATTGCTTACTACTAAAACACGTTACAATGCTGCCTTTTCTTCCTGAGAAAAACGCCAGGAGGGCTGTTACACAACCTCTTTTCTTGTTGCTTTGCCATGGCTGTCTTGAAGTTAGAGAAAAGCGAGTGCACCATTTATGGAAGCCATGTTGGTTTTTTTAGCCACCCAAACTCTGTTCTATCTGGCGGATAGCCCTTCGAGGATATGTCGTTTAGAGTTTTTTGGCGGGTGGTGTCCATGGGATAGAAGGAAATCTAATGTTTCTTTTCTGGTTTATATACACATGGCGTGCAGCAACATGCGAGCAATCATAGCCTACAAGTGCAGTAGTGCGCGCCTTTGTGTTCGACTCTATAGTCTATGAGAGGGAAGAAGAAAAAAAGTGCCACCTTTTCCTTTTGTCCTGGGCGTAGCGGGTAAGGAAGTGGTTTATCCCGCGTCGGTTCACAGGCCGTTCGTCTTCTTTTCGCATAATGGTTAAGAGCATGCGAAAAAAAGAGGGGTGGGCGATTGGTTTGGTTTGTGCAACTACGCGTTCCTTGCCTTTTCAAGCGCTGTTTATTACAAATGTGATCACAAGAAGGAGGGCTTTCAGGCAGCGATGACAACTCTTAGCTTTCTTATCGACCATCCTCTTACCTCCCTACCTCCTGCCCGTTCCCCGATCGACGGTTGTTTCTACGAACTCCTCCTCTCTTGCAATTGTTGTTCCTCTTTCCCCCCCTTTTTCCAGCAGTTACGCGTTCGTCCTTCGATTGGATCGACCAAACACTTCCCTTTCCAGGAACAGGGCTATAGTCGTGAAAAGGTACATACTCATACGTAAGAAATGCGTGGTACCCCAGGTAAAAGCAGTTGTTGACGAGTCTGGTCTGCTCGAGTGATTTGAAATGAATTCCAAAACAGCTGAACCTGTTTGGTCCATGGCAACAATCTCGTCCAAGCTGTGTTCATCCTCCTTCGTCAGCCCATGCTCATTCCTATACATCGTGTTTCTTTTTGTTTTTTCTTCTTCTCTTGCTTATGGCGAACACTTCTCTCCCGACTGCACACTTTCTTCTAAATATTTTTTTTTTCTATTCCGTTTTATGCTTCTCACGCCTCGTTCATACTGCACTCTGCACACAGCCCCCTCTCGATTTCCCTGTTAGATAATCCACGGACAGCATAGACCTCTGCAATACCCCAGCATGGCCGCCCAGCCCAATCGCGGCCCCGCCAACAATGGGTCTCGGCCCCACATCCCCCACGACATCTCTGAAGATACTATTCAGGTGGCAGACGAAGAACAAACCCCCCTTCTCTCCTCCTCTCAAGCCGAAACAGACCCCATAACTATCTATGTCAGAATCCTGAAGGAGAACCTACCCTGGTACAAGCGTCCGTCAGCATCATGGCTGTTCCCAATCTATGGGCTGGCCTCTGTCAGCGGAGGCATGCTGTCGTCCTCGATCGGACAGTTCCAGGCGGAGTTGTTGTGTAGGGAGTATCTGAATCGACACTCACCGAGCAATACGACGGTGGCGGCCATGGCGGAATTCACAGCGTCTTTGTTCCAGGCAGCGGTAGTGGGTAATAGCGAGATGGTAATGTTGAGACCCGCACTAGAATGTCAGGTGCCCGAGATCCAGGCGTACACAGCAAAGACCATGGCGATGATCGAGGTCCTTGGCGCTATTGCAGGTATGGTGTTTCAAAGAGATGTCTTTCAGTTTGGTTCATTTTATTACAGCGCAGCATAGCCATGTGGACAGGTCGATGTCGTAGACTGACAGGGAAATCCAATCGAGCGCGATCTCGCTCTTTCGCTGAAAAGAACATTGATACATTTTCTCTTTTTTTTTTTTTTTTTTTGTGTTGGTGTAGGCACACTGTCCATCGGATACTATGCCTCGCTGAGCGACAAGCATGGGCGAGTCAAGATCATGGTCATTGGCCTTGTCAGCTCGCTCTATATGATGTGCAACATCATCGCCATGAGCAAGTGGTGGGACCAGTTTGGCCTGCCACTCATGATCCTTGGGTCCTTGGTCCAGGGCCTACTGGGCGGTATGGGTGTCGGCGGAACGATGAGTCTGGCCTATGCGGCCGATTGCACGGATCCGAGTCGGCGTAGTTTGATCTATTCGTGGCTTCATGCTGGATTATTCATGGGGCTCGCTATTGGGTAAGGCAGCGTTTCTGTCATACACGCGCGAGGCATCGTGCTTGGTATTGGATTCAGTTTGTTGAAGTCTTTTCATTGATGATGTGCAATAGATCGTTACTTGGAGGTCTGCTTGTCATGTGGTCGGGCAGCATCTTGACGATTGTCTACATCGACATTGTCGCAACCATGGCAACACTTCTCCTCCTGATCTTCTTCGTGCCAGAATCCCTCCCGAGCAAGCAGCCTGCACATATCCAAAAGCTCTACGAACGGGCAGTTAAACACAAGCAGAACGACCACAAGAAACAAGACCAGCGACCCATGGCATGGCACTCACACATGCTCCGGTCCCTCCAGTTCTTCAAGCCCAACGGTCAAAACACCAACCTGATCCTCCTGGGTGCGATCTCGTTCTTGCAATGGCTGGCACTCAAGGGCACGTTCTCGGTCATTATCCTGTACACGAACAGGGTCTTCAACTGGACAGAGTATGAAGATGGAATCCTGTTCGCGCTCAGCTCGACCGTGCGATTGATCTCCTTACTGGCTCTGCTACCGGTTTTGGTGCATCTATATAATAAGCACGCCGGAAAGATTCAGAAGCGCGGACAGCAACAACAGGGAGCAATCAACAACGACAACAACAAGAGAAACCGTCCAAGGATTCGTGATGGCACCGAGCACGATGAGGGCCTGATCACAGACCACCCAGAACGCGTTATGGTTGTAGGTCTAGAAGACCCGACCGTGGCCTCAAGTGTCGAACATCTGGGCGAAGCAGCTCTCAACCTTTCAGATGATGAGGCCCCATTCGAAGAGCGTCGACGCCGCCAGTCGACTGCAGACTCTATCGCGACCTGGTCCACTGATCGCACACGACGTCCCTCGCATCTATCCTCATCCTCGAACCCTGCTAAGAAGCCTATATCACCACCATTATCATCATCCTCCGCACCAAGCCCAGCACGCACCAAAGAAAAGGCCGCCAGTGATCGCAAGCTCGACACATGGATCATGCGATTAGGATTCCTGATCAGCTCTGTGACCTACGTGGGTTACGGTCTTTCGACCAAGGGCTGGCACTTTTATCTGTGGTCATCCCTGCATGCCGTGAGCATCATTGCTGCCCCATCACTGAAGTCGTTGTTGACAGCGTTGGTGGAGCCATCCCAGTTTGGGGCAGTACTGGGCGCAATCCAGGTCGTGGATTCGATTGCGGGGATCTTTTCGCCAGTGATGATCTCGTGGGTGTATGCATTGACGGTGAAGACGATGCCGGAGTTTGTATGGTATTGCTGTGCGGCCTTGACGGCGGTGTGCGCGGTGTTGTCGTTTATGGTCAGGCAGAAGCAGTTCTTGAGACCGGGCACTTCTGGCGCCACTGCTGCTGTATGAGAGGAGCCGATACCTAGGGCAGCAAAGGCATGTTAGATATTCCATCGATGGGAGGCAATTCACTTTACGCCGCATCTACGGCAGCGCGTTGAAAGGGCGAAGTCGTCGCATAAAAATACCAGTGTAAAAATAAAAATGGGTTCTATTTGATGACCACCCCTCGACAGCTAGTTGTTTCCGACACCCGTTTTCTTCGCTCTGGGACAAAGACCATAATAAAGAACCACTGCCCAGAGGTGACGGATCTGCCAGGTTTTTGTTGTTCTTGTACCAAAGAACAACCACGTCGTACAAGCACGGGCTCGGCTCGCCTCTCCGTCCAAATTCAACTCACTCAAACCTGCCTCCTTTGTACGCCCATGCTCATGTGGCGGGTGTTCGCCCTTCCCGCTGACACCATCTCCGTAAAAAAACCACCGATGCTGTGCTGTTCGTCGTATAAAACAGCGTTACCCACCATCCTCGGATCCTTTACTCAACTCTCCCACTTTTTTTAACGTTTTAGCTTTTTTTTCCACACCCTCCCAGAATGCTCGCACTCAATCTGTCAGGGCTGCCACACCCACTCCCAAAGTCGTTACTACCACTCACTCCACCATCACTTACATCTTCCCCTGTCGCTCCCAAGTCCTCCTTTCCCGCCGCCCCACTTTCCAGAGCAGAGTGCCAAACGTTCAACTCTGGGTCTGACACTTGCACGCTGCGTGTATTCCCAGGCACAGCATTAACCCAGGACCGCGCCTTCGTTCTCTGGGGTGATATCCAAGCATCCTTCCCGAACGCTGCTCGACTCCAATGCGGTCAGCGTGCTTTGGAATTCATGAACGACGCTGAAGGAAACAGGTATGTATCCAAAAAAACACGGTAGTCAGAGTGGGTTCCTGACTCCAGTTACTAACCTTTTTCCTTTCTCAAGATTGAAACCCTGGCGGATAGAATATCAAGCAGGCGCAACAATTCAGGTCATCATGCACCGCGCTTCAAGCCTGTATGCGCCTCCAGCGCTTCCACCGCCACCACCACCACGACCTCCTCTTACTTCTCCGCTTCCTCGGCGATAATAACAAAACTGTATCGAAATGCTAAAAAACGACTCATCAATCCCCACCCAGCTAGTGTATATAATGAAGGTCCCTTTTGCGAAGGTTCATGTAACATAAACGCGTTTACTCGAATAAATAGTCTATGCATTTTTTTCTTCTCTTCTGCTGGTTCCCTGGTCTCTTTACTTCACTTCGGCCGGTGTCTGCGGCCTGACCAATTCAGCCGCATACGGGTGTCGACTCAACTTCGGCATCTCAAACAACGACCGATTTTGCTCTCCGGATGGCGTCCGTCCAACTGTCCCATGATGTGTGCTGAACATCTGCGATTCTGGCGGCGCACTCGGTACAGCTCCGCTGCTAAGCGTCCTTGGATTTAGTGGCCGGATCAGTCGTGCAGCCTTTGCTACAGAGCCTTCCTGGCTCAGGCCCTGGCTGTTCTCCTCGCTATCATCCCCACGATCATCGCTGTCACCGTTACTGCCGCTGCGGTGGTTGCGACGGCGCCGGCGTTGACGACGCTCGTTTCTGCTCTCAGACACATCCTCTCCTTCAAGCCCATCCTCGCTCGAATTCTTCTTCTGTTCCAGACCACGATGTCGGGTCGAACTTCTAGCCCGACGCCTCTCCGACTCGCGCGATTTCCTGCTGTATCTCCCTGCCTTCTCGCTCCTATAGTCGTACACGTCGTCATCGTCATCGTCGTCTTCTCCAGTATAGTATCTAAGCCCAGTATCCTTATCCGAGTAATATCTCTGCTGAGACTGTCGACGGTCCTGTTCCTCTAACTCCAAAATTTCCATCATTAGCCGCTTCTGTCTCGCGATCGCGAACGGCAGCAATGTGAGCGGCACCAGAATCCACGCAAATAAGATCGGCAAGTTGTATACCAGTCGATTATACGATCCCGTGAGCACAAACCGTGCCATCTGCACTGCGTTCAGGAAGGGCATCGCATACACCCATCGGTAGAACGGCGGCATCAGCTCTACAGGATGAAAGATCGCAATCATGTTCATCACCACGAACGTTACAGTGATCACTGGGATGTATCTGACCGGGATCAGGAATATCAAGAACAGGATCAACGATGCCACAGCCGCCTGGAGCAACAGCATGCCCATGAACAACGAGAGAAACTGCCCCGCCGACTCGAACAATACACCAAAGATCCGGAGCGTGATGCTGTACACCATCGAGAGTGAGCATAGGAACACCAACAACGGTATCAACAGCAGCATCATCGTCCGCGTCACACCGCCTTCCCGTGTCAACGGCTGGACCGTATATGCCACCAAATATGTGCTCCCGCCTGCAACCAGGAAGATCCAGATGTACGCCACCGACGTTGCGGAGGCGATAATCGACGATGATAGCGGATGGATATCTAGTTCTTCGAATGCCACGGGTATGCCCAAGACTTGGGGTGCGCTTGCTAGCGGTGTGAGCGTCGTATTCTTTTCGTCTGCATAAGTCAGCACGAAGTAGACCCATATCGGGTTGAACGTCTTTGTGAACTGTAAGAACTGTGTGTACATGCTAGCGAGGATATATGGCTTCACCGACAGTGGGTCCCGTCCGCCATCGTAGATAAACATGAACGCCTTGGTGGGATCATAGTCAGAATTCGGTCCCGAGAGTGCCTTGTTGAGTGACACCGATGCGTTGGGCTGGACCACCATCGCGCCCCAATAGTTGCCATTCCCGACGTCCTCGATCACAGCATCGATAGTTTTGTACCCGCTCTGAACAGACCAGTTGACCTGTCCCTTCATTTTGTTGTCCTGCTGAGTAAAGTTAAGAAATTGGTTCCCGATCATCGAATGGTCCAGATCCACGACGAGGATGCTGATATTCTCAAGGCGATTAACATTCTGATACTATTGTTAAAAAAAAAAAGGCCCTCCATTATTATTAGTCCTTCGGATTCACCTTGTATCCAATCAAGATGCTATAGAAAATAAATTACCTCCGCTGCAAAATAAAGGGCCATAAGCACAAAGTACCCGATCGTCATCACGACGAGGACCTTCAATAACTTCAACACCACAAATCGCAGACTCGGCCTCTCAGGCATATTCAATATCAGGTCCACAAAATTGAACATGTTCGTCTCTGGCTCCTCGCCGTTCCTGCCAGGGATCCCTGTCTTCCGCCGTCCGTCGTGTCCAATGATCCCTCCGCGGTTGAAGTACGGCACATGCTCCGTCATATCGTCCCTCAAGTATTGGCGACCTCCGTTGATGCCTGTCCTGGATTTGGTATTCCCACATTGAGGGTCCTTCGAGAGTCCCTCCCACGAGACGCTGTGGCCATGGCTCTCTGGCGTAATATAGTTATTTCTATTGGGCATTTTTTCCAGTGACGACAACCTACTTCGGAACAAGGAAAATCGTTTCTGAGATTGCGCAGGGAGCGTAGGTTCCGCCAGCTCCGAAGGTTCCTCTACCGGGGGAGACTGGGAATGTTTGGAAGACGATCGAGGTTCCTGAGCACCCAAGGACATGCGACTGTGGACCGAGGGAGAAGCAGAGGAAGAACGGCCTGTTCCGACGCCACTTACATCACTCGTCCGTGTCCAGTTGTCGCCGTTCACGCTGTTCCGTTTCCTGCGGATCTTACTGTTCGTATCGCTGCGTCGCTTCTTATGTTGGGGGGGTCGGATATTGGCGCCGGAGGCTGCTCCTCCACGGTAAAGCGAACTTGGTTGAGACTGATCAATTGAATGGGTATCCTGCTGTCCGTAATGGGCATGATTCTGCGCTTCCAAGTCGCTCGGGAGGGGGCGCGAGGATGTGTAGCCTGGGGTGCTGCTGATAGTGGGTGAGACTGTGGTGGAGGGGTGGGCAAACTGCGGGTGACTGGTGCTATTGTATGGGGGATTGGGGTTATGGTGAAACGTTGTGTGACACAAAGCTGCTGCATCGATATAGGGATTAGTAGATGGCGCGACAGAAGGCTGGATAGGGTGGAACGGAGACGAGAACGGGTAGTGAAGGACTTGGTGTGAGGCGGCCTTTCCGTCTTCGAACTGTCCGACGTGGTAGGATGAGAAAGATATTGATTCTGAGGGAATAGCGAGCGTCCATTTTTCGTCGTTGATATGGTCGACGTAGTCGTCCCCCTGAGATAACGGGCGCGTATGTGGGTTATGGATGCGAATAGCGGGTGGAGGAGGAGGTGAGGAGGGAGCTGGCGGTGAGTATGAAGGCGAATATGAAGGCGAGTATGAAAGCGAAGGAGAGGGTGCTTGTGAACGAGGCGCGGGATTCTGGTGCCTGAATGGGATAGAGTTGGGTTCATTATCGACGCCCTGGAAAGGAGGCGTGATATTATTCGCCATGTTACCCTGCCCCTGAGATCGACTACAATGGTTATCGTGTATGCTCAGCCTTGGGTTTCTATCTGCTGTCGATGTTGTTGTTACTGTTGGATTATGGTTGGGCCCCTCGGCCTGCTCAGCAGAGATGGAGCTCATAGCGGCAGAGGAAATGCCGAAGGGGTTGATGGGTTGATTAGGTGAGACTGGATCAGGTTCTGAGTATGATCCCACTGAAGGTTGCATCGGATTCAAGAACCGAATGGAGATGGAGATGGAGGGGTAATGACCGAGTATTAGGGAGTGCTGGGTTGTTGAAGGGTTACTTGATCCCGGAGTGTCGTTGGTGCCGGGTGTGAGCTACTGGGGTATGGGATGATATAGTGGTATAACGAGCAGAATAGAATACAAAAGTGAGGTGCTGTATAGAAAAGACAGGTGCTGGCAGCGGGAATGCAGAATGGGGATGCAACCAGCAATGAGAATGAGCAAAAGTGAAAGGAATGCGAGGCTGAAGTGGATAGAAAAGGGCCAAACAAAAAACACCGCCAAAAGGCCAGGTCAACCGCGATCGAGGATATCCTTTCCAGCGGTTGAAATTAAATGTCGCCAATTGCACCCCTTTGTAGACCGCGTGGGAGTCCCCGCCAAGGTCCCTGCTTCCAATATAACGTATATCGAAAGCACTCGCTCTCGCCAGCTCTCATTTCCCTTCGTGATAAAAAAAAAATAAGGCGGCAAACAGCGTTCTTAGCCTCAGAAAGATAGGTCGAATGAAATCAAATCTGATCCCCTTGTAACAATGCAGGCGGAGCACACTTTCCTGCTCCATTCATCTCGATCGCCAAACATTTTCTCCGCGGTGCAACTTCCTTGTTGACACATACTTTTTTTTTTAAAAAAAAGACAAACAAAAGCCTTGGCATGACCCAAATGAGCATCGCACGTTCCATGGTCGATCATATATTAGCAGCGCATCTAATGGCCCGGCGGATGTCCCGCTCGATGTACTGTTGGTAATAGTTTTCTTTTTTTTTTTGGCCGCGTTTTTTACTACTGTATCAGGAAAATTAATGCAGAATTGGATTAAAAATCATGTGGATATCATTGGAAAAATTTCTACGCTTACAATGCCATCATTTTCACGTTACTCATCTCAACAAGATAAAGTGGTTGGCAAAGTGGGCACTGTGCTCAGAACGCTTGCTGTGGCAGTCGTAGATATCAATGTAGGCGCAGCCTCGCGCTAGTCCAACCGTGCCCGCGCTTCAAGTCGGCACCAGCTCACGTAATTCCCTGCCCATCTACAGTTGGATGTCTTTTAACACATGGACTATTGAAAGTCAGCTCTTGGGCCTCATGGACGCGTTTTCTACGAAATCGCTTGCTAAAGGCTTGTCCTAGGCATACAGAATGATAATCAACAAGTGGTCTGCCTGTAGACATACCGCCACTTAGAGAGAATAGCAGCGTTGCACTAGCCTAATACACTTGCTATGTATAAAACATGGAGAGATGTACGCGTCCGCTCACTACAGCAGTTACAGGAATAGGGTAGGAAATTATGTCTTTTTTATTCAAAACGGGAGACACCGGATTTGACATGGTATCCATTATAGAAGTCCTTAACAGAAACCCTCTTCTTGCCCTCGAACTGCACTGCCCTCACTCCGAGCAGGGATCCATCTGCGCAGGTGACATGGATTGTCTCTGACGGACGATGGTAGAATATCGTCCCAGGGGGCGAAGTCTTCGTGGGCGCCTCTCCATCTTCCACGGCATATCCAGAGGACGTCCCGGTGTCCGTTGAAAGATCATTTACACAGAAGAGATCAAATAGCGAGATAGGCAAAGTCTTTCCTGAATCCTTAACAGTCCATGTCGCCGTAATGGGATACTAACACGAAGCAGACAGGACAGGGATGGACGGTTACAAACTATGAGTTCCCATACTTCAATATTCCCTCATTAGAAAGACAATAGCGATTTCCAACATACTCTAAATCCATTGGCGCGATGTAACCTCTCTGCGCGAGATGCATCCCAGGCTGCCCATTGAACCATGCATGCCTCACGGCTAATCTTGTTCGCCTTGGTAACCTTTGCCGGATCCTGCACCTTTGCATCACGCTAATTCGGGATCGCCAGGAAAAAAAAAAATATTATGTCCGCATTCGTTGGGTCAGTCCAAGTTGTTTGCTTGCCCATGATGTTGTTTTAGAACGTGTAAATAGGTCCCTTACCCTCCGTTCATCATAGTTGTTAATCACATCAACCACTAGTTCGCCACCCTTCTTCGCCAGCAGTGACTCCAGCGACCGATATGTAGGATTTTCTGGCATTGCCTACAATTTTCAATGTACAGAAGTGTAAATCCTCAAGACATTGGATCCAATTCATGTCTTTGAAAACCAAAACCGTTTGCAACCAATTTCCGTACTCACCACTTCTGCCTGGGCGAGAATCTTGCCTGCATCAAACTCGTTCGGGTCCAGAAGCTGCACTGTAACACCAGTCGCCTTATCCTGGTTCAAGATGGCGCGCTGTAATGGCGCAGATCCTCGGTACCTAAAGACATAGATGAGTTATAATTCGACCTGTTTCAAAGTCGTAAACATGGAAATCGCCCTTGTTAACTTACTTGGGCAAGAGCGATGGGTGTACGTTGATACCAGCCCTCTTGAAACGCGAGATCACATCGTTTGGCAAAAACCACCCGAATGAAACTACGACGCCGAAATCCCAAGCGTCCACGTTCTTGTCCTCAGGGAAGGACCATGCTTCAAAACCGCCCTTTCGGTCTGGTGCAGGAAACGTGTTGAGGTTGTGTGCCTTTGCCAGCAACGTCAACGGGGCTATAAATGCGAGATAGAGAGATCTAATGGGTCAGTTGTGAGTGCTGCAGGATGGCCTTTATAGGCATTCATTCAGAAGTGTGGAGCGAGAACCACAGATCTTACAATCCTCTGCGTCGCGCTTTGATTTCTTTGCGCGCTCTTTAGGCGACACTACATCGATTCTCTCGATGATCGATCCGGGCTTTGCTATACGGATAAAAAGAAGAATGGGTTGGTTTGGAACAGACTTCATAATTTTTGAGGCAAGAAGACATAGATAAAGATCGGGAACCCAGTGTATACCTTTTTCAGCGATCAGTGCTTCCAAGTGCGGGACTGAAAACGAGTCGCTGCCAAAAAACAATATCTTGACTTTGTCCTGCTCCTTGGTGTGCTGTGAGGATAGACTGAAGGATCGCGTGGTCTATGCGCGTTGACCGTTATCCGATCAAAGTGGTTAGCGTGGCGTTCCAACACGTTGAGGCTAGAGCCGCAAGGAGGTAGAGGTATGATTTACTTGTGATGATCTTATGAATGGGAAAGGGGCCAAACTGCGCGTGCTGCCTACTACTCTAGCAGTAGCTGGGTTCTTGCAGTAACCCCATGCCAGGATGAATGAGCGCGACATTGCTGTGTTAATTCGAGTAGGAGTGCTTGGGACAGGTCGCCTTCTTTTAACACGGGTAGTGGCTTTGTGCCAGTTTATTTTTTTGGCTACGAACGCGCTTGGGCCAACAAGTTCAGGAGTTCTATCATTTTAGGTTTAGCGTTGGGCGACAGAATCTACAGGACTTGTTGGAGAAAGAGCAACTGGTGCTGGTGGAAGGTCAGCTGGTGCTGGCGGCAGTGGTCCCATCGCCAGCAATCGTTCACGACTTGATACATAGATTGCAGGGACCTTGGTATGAGCTTTGGATCGCGACCTGGGCAACTTTGAGGACTGTGTCCTAGTCGGTCTCGAGCCCTTTGGCAATGCAATCATGCGATTCAAAGGGGTGCTGTACACCATACCCTCGTTATCCCTCATACCCATGGCCAGCGGTGAACCGCATCCACTATATAGAGTATTCCCGAGCGGAAACGACGAAGCTGTGGTTCCACGAGCGGGTACTGAGGCTGCTCGTCGTTCGAAACAAGGCACCAAAGGTGAGTCGGGTTTGGCTGGATCACACCTGAAGGTGGAGGCGAAATCAACTAGGTTCTCTCCCTCGAGCAGTGCGGCCACTGCAACATCATAAAGGATCGTCGAATACTGAGCCCTTATTCTGAAGTCATTTGAACGTCCTGAATCGCGAGAACGTTTCCTGCTCGTAAGTCGCTTACGAATGTACTGAGGAGATACACTGGCGCCATGGTGAGTCGGTTTGCCCTTGCCATCGCAAACTACAGATAGATGATTATAAAAGTAATCCATGTCCTCATCAGAGTAAACATTAGACTCCGGTCGCACGAGCTTTCCTTCTTCAGGAATAAGGCCGAAATAAGGACTCCCCAACCGCTTGCGCCGACTGAATCGATGACAGCGGTGAGTCATAGACGACAATGGGGACGCCGAACCTGTATATTGGACTGTGGAGGGCCGTCGCAGCCCAGGGCGAACAATTAGACCATTGTAACTGCATCCTTGTCGAGATGTAGAAGCGAGCAGGCGTGCCACGGCGGGCATATCGTTAGATTGCATCGTCTGTTGCATCAAGGTCAGCAATACATTGCGATTATCCTCGGGTATCGTGGCCTGGTGAATCGAGTCGTATCTTGCATGGGGGCAGCTGTATGTAAGTTTCTCCAAGGAGACGGTACCCATGGTCCCATCCTCACTGCTATCGTAATAGTCCTCAATGTTGCTTTGGCTATGAGCACGAGATGTCCTCGGAAATGTTGCATTTATCTTCAATCGCGTTACAGAACTGTGTCGTTTGACCTCCGCCAGCGTCTTGAATGCTCGGTCATAGCCTGTGATGCCGTCCAAGGACTGGGGTATGTCATCATCGGAAATTGCATGATGAGTATCCAGTGGATAGCTCATTTCCTGTATCCGGCCCATATCGTCTGAATGCTTATAAGAAGCAGACGGGCTCGGTCTGTCGGATCTCTGCCACGATCTCGATGTACCGGTGCCATTGCGCAATGCGAACCTTGGTCGGGACTTCAAGCTGGGCGTTGAACCGGAGGTAGATCTGCTAGTTGAAGACGAGGCTGTAGACGAAAGACGACGGTAAACTATACAGCGTTCGCGCATGGTGATATGTATCCTATGGTCTAGATTCGGCTTGGTTGCTTGGGGTATCAGGAAATCAAGATCATTGACTCCATTGGAGCGGATTAGCTCCGCATCGCCAACAGAGGTGGATCTTGCTAGTCCACGCCTCGACCCCATGACGTCTGCTGGAGGAGTCACGACTGAGGAAAGCGGCTCAGAACACAGTTGATCAGTCGAGCCGCCTCGCATCGTCTCTTTCGCCTTGAAAATAAAGTCCTCTACCGTCTTGCGAGTACCAGGAGCGCTCGAGGATAAAGTCCGAGGCCTCAGCAACGACGGAGCTACTCGCGGCGGAGCACTTGTGCGTAAGGCCGAAGATGGTGTTTGTCGGGAGAGCAGCAGGTATTGGCCCATCATCTTGCCGCCCAAGTGTGTCTTTGGCAAGGATTGTCTGTGCACAGGCGGAGAGGGCAGCCAAGAAGAGTTATAGTGCACACGACAAGCGGCGGATGCGGGGGGCAGCATCAGGATAACATCGTTCTGTTTGCAAGTTGATGTATTAGCAGATGTACGCGGGTTCTCGAATTTTGCACCAGCATGGAGCTTGGGGTTAGCGTCGCTATTGAAGTACCGAGAATTCGCCCCTTGTTAGATTGGAAAGAACAGAAAAGAGGGTGCAGTTTCAAGAACCAGGCGTTAGGAGATTATTACTCGATAGAATCATAGCAAATTCGGCTATGGTACGTGGTCGATGAAGTTCTATGAATGACAGCAAAAACTCGGATTAATATGCAGTCAAAAAAAAAAAGAAAAAAAAAGACAAATGGTAGCAGACGATACCTACTCTGATATCCTTCTGTTATTGCTCTTCATACATCCCAGTAATGTCGGCGCGTTAGAAATCTGATCGCTTGTGACGGAAGCCTTCCTGAGGTCATGCGCTCTGCTCGGTCTGTCCATCAAAGGGCAAAGTCCTACATATGTCATTGCATTCTCTCTGGCTCCTGGCACTTCTTTGACAGACTGTGAAGAGCCTAAGTTGAACCGATGGGAACTTGTGTTCGTATCATCATCGCCAATGGTCTCCTTTTGTGGAGGATGTATCCATCGACGGATGACTTTCGCCAAGAGACGCAGGCGGGGCCACAGTAAGAAGAAGAATGACAGCAGGACCATAATGAATGCAACTGCTACTCGATAAACGTCGCGTTCGTTATGTGCTTGTTGGAAGAGCGGCGTATGGTGCGTTCCGGCAAGAGTGGAAAGGCGCGGCAAGGTCGAGTGGGCAGACAGAAGTGATCTGAATCCGTCCTCTGTCGAGGGATTCTGTAAAGGCTGAGGATAAGGAGCTGTGAAATGGTATTCGAAGAGGCCCAGGCTGACGATGCGTGAGATTGAAAGAACGGCATTCAGGCTCAGACAAAGCCCGAGAAAATACTTGACTATCCTTGCCGATTTGTACAGACGAAGGACATCGGCGGTAGGAGTTAGGTTCTTGGTTTTACTGTTGAAAGGCCCGTTTTGTTTCCGAAATAGCAGAACGGATATCACTGATAGAATATAAGTACGTGTTGATTAGTTGTCGGGTATGTTCGTTGAAGTATGGGAAGAACGAGTTGCGAAAATTGGTGATATGAAACTCAAATTGTACCTGCAAAGGCTAGTCCAAACAACGCAACAACTGCTGTAAAGGCTTCAAGTGAAAGAGCTAGGGCCCAATCTGTACGTCCGGTGCTCCTTGACACGCGACATCCACCTCGATTCGAAAAAACCTCGTACGAACGTCTCTCAACGCTGATAAAGAACCGCAGAAAGAACAAGATGACTGGCAGAGCGATGCACACTGTAATATCGCACAGAATCCTTCGATGAAGATAGATGCTTCTCTTCATCCTTCGAGCCAAGGGATCCCTGAAGTACTCGGTGCTGTCTCCAGTAAGATCGTATGAGTAATATTCCTGAGTGGTATCGTTCAAATCCAACTGGTCGACTCGTAGTTTCGCTGCCAAAGTTGGAGGCGGAGATACGCAGGAGATCGTGGAGGACACTGGCCAGGAAGACTTAATCTCTGCACCTGGCAGAACCAATTTTGGACCAGTATTCGATCCTTGTTCCCTCAGCTCAAGGGCGTTGTTTGGGTTGTTCTCGAAATGTGCTGTTGGCCACTTGGGCCATGCTTCGAGCACATCTTCCTGTTGGCGCTCCGGATCTGGAATATCATGCTCATTATAGGAGCAGCCGCAACACTGCCTGATTCCAGTGCGAAGTATCACTCCAAAAATTAGCACTGGACTGACAATGAGCATGGGCACACGCAGCCACAGGTCGCCAAGGCTTCGAAAAGGTCGCTGGAAACTGGACCCGGTAGCGAGGTTTGGTTCGGTATTATCCTTGGCGCTGTCAGTGCATGTGTGCCAGCTGTCTCCTACGGGAGTGATTGACGGGCGTAGATCGATGATTCCTCGATTGCGAGCGAGACGGTTAAAGATGTAGAAGGACCACTGCAAAAGAGATATACATACTGCGAACCACCGAATCTCAGCGAAATGAGCGGTCAAGATGCAGCTTTGTATTGGAACTAGGAGCTGGCTATGCTTTGGAGTGCCTTGGACTATAGACCTGGCAAGCAGCATGGCCGTCAAGCCCGAGAAGGATGTCGAATTGAATGGCTGCAATGCATTGGAGTCCATATTTACAGGAGACTTGGAGAGGTAGGCGGACTGAACGAGAGGGATACGAACATTGCTGTCTATAGTGTTTGTGCCGGTGTCGTTGGGAGCGAGTAAAAAGAACGGAAAGGCCACCGGTTGAATAAGAAGCTGGCTGAGGAAATCTAACAGGGACCCGAGCATTAGCCAGAAGAAGAGGAAAGAGAGGGCATAGTGGTGATGGCGATCTTTAGCCTGCGCAACCCATATTAATATTATGAGAATACAAGAGGATGTAGAGATGATGGCTATTATTATTTGAGGTAGCTCGAAATTGGATGTCGCTGTCAAGGATGCCATTGTGAGCCGGTGAATGGGCAGGAGTTGAGTGAAGCGACAGGAAGGTAACGGGGCCTGAGCGTGATGAAGGATAAGTAGAAGTCGCTGTTGGATGGAGCTGTGGAATTGTAGAAAATAAAATAAAATAAAGCGAAAGATATGTACATCAGGTTGTTGAGAAAGCAAGGTGAAGTCAAAGGCTAGGGGACGAAATAAATAAACCGCTTTGGTGAGGAGTGTGGGAGGCGAGAAGAGGCTGGATTGAAAGAGAAGTAGCTGTAGTTTCTAACTGAAAAATAGTACTGAAAAGAAAAAGAAGGGGCAGCAACATGCAATTCCGTCCTGTCATCAGGACGTCGAACGCTGCCCGAAGGACAGGATTCTAGGTTCACTTTCCTCCTGAATATGGCTGATTCTCCCGCCATACTACTAAATGTCCTCTGACGCATGGGCCTAGGAAGATGAAATCCTTTTAAGGTCGTGTTTCCCATTGAAACAGGAACGAAACAATAGCGATTGTTATTTTTTGCCTGTGCTTTGTAGCACATGCATGTCCTAAAATTAAAAACAGCATGTGGAGAACCCACTGCCGCTCTTTTACACGACTAAAATCGCTTCAAAAGAGACACCCAGACTGTCTTGGCTGTCTTAGAAAGAGATGTTATTCCACGCAAAGTCCCCATCATTGTAGATGCATCCATCCAGATTGTTTCCCTCTCATGTAATCTTAAAGTATACCTAGTCTATTCAAAGTTGCAATCGCTCGCTTCAAAAGCTATGTCTGGTGAGAATCTACGGATTCACTCATTAGGTAGGTCCAGGGTATCGCTTAACAGTCTCTGTCCTTGCATGCGTCACAATCACGGAGGAATCCATGTCAGTTACCCCAAAATATCCTTCAACGGTTGCTGGCCGAGCGGGGCTTCATTTTGTATGTATTGCGTGGCAATGGGATGCGAACCCTGAAGTGCCTAGTGGTGTCGCCAATGCATGGACTGAAGCTCACAAGGGCTTTGATGCGCGTCTATTCTAGTTTGATTGTTCCATAAAAATCAGTGCCGTATTCTCCACCGATGGCACTTCAACCGCACCCCGTCCGATATGAGGGCATTGTCGCGACTTGACGCCAATGCTTCTCATAATCGTATTGCGCCTGTGCCCGGCTCTGGCACTTCGCACTTGTGTAAAACTCATCAGCGCTAATTAGAGGGTAGTCGAAGGCTCAGTCTAGAGGACATGGATGGTAAGACTTACCCTTATAGCAAAATGCATCTCCAGACTCGAGTGATTTGAAAGCTGACCTACCTGCGTTGAACGGCCCCAGTTCGATAAAGAGACTATCTTTGTGTTATCAATCTTCCTTGCACCCCAAGGGGCCTCCAGCCAGCCGTAGGAGAGTCTTGGTGAAGTAATCCATGCAAGTCCTCTGCGCCTTGCGTTAATCCAAAATCTCTCTTCTGAACCAAATATGAGGATAAGAGTTTACAAGCGGATCCAGGCGCCGATACCGGTACTGGTGCTGTTGTTTGAATGGTATTTGAATGCTTGTTACTGACGCGTTCTCGCGATAGTCATTTGATAAGGTAATGACGGAAAGGGCAAGATATCGAGGGATGTCAACTTGAGCAACAACTGAAAACACGTCATGGAATCGCCCATCCTGCATCCTTCTACAACTTCAGAAGCACCCACCATCAGGAACCGGCCTTCGCAGCACTCCTTAGTCCCAGAGCCATGTCCAAAAAATCCAGCTTAAACCTGCTCCGCAAGAGCAACAAGGAATCCTTCTTCTTGCCCGAATCAGATGAGGAAGGGGGCGATCAGATTCAGGAAGAAGAGGAAGAAGACTTCGATGTCGACAACATGGATTTCCCTTTGCCTTCTGATGGCGCTTCATCGACTACTCACCATGCTGACGCACCTTTGACAGACGAGCAAATGGCGCAGATTCGGGCACTGATGGACACAGGAGCCGTCGACAAGGGGGCACGATATGTCTCAATGGAAGAGGCTGAGCAGTTCAAGGAGTAAGTCAGCACACCTCAATCAGCCGCTTTTGAATTATCGATCTGCCAGAGGCACAGATACGTACCAGGAGTTCAGCATTGAAGAGATATGCTGTATTCAGAGCGCAGGGCACACAAAGCAATGGCTTGATCTGGAACTGCTCGGGTTTGGACGCCGTTATTCGAAGTGCTTACCACTTCCCCTTCTTGTCGGATTTTTGATTATAGCTGGATGTGCGTTTACCCCTGCTACATTGACGGTACAAAAACGGTTGCAGAAGGTCGCAGGATTTCAAAGTCAAGGGCATGCGTCAAACAGCCCTGGGCTAAGGATATTGTCGAGGCGTTGAAGGAGTTGAGATTGTCTCAGGCTTTCGAGGTAATCGCGCGTGTTCTTTATCCTGTCATCAGGTAGCACGCTGTGCCAGCGGCGGCACTGTATGGATCACGGGACGTGACATGGAAGCGTGCAGCTAACACTATATCTTGACCTTTTACACCGATCATCTATACAACCAGCCCGGAAAGACACACCCGAGGGATTGGGCGAACCGCGGGCGTGTCAGAGTCTTGTTCAAAGATGATGGCCGCTTCTGCCATCCGACCATCCACACAAGTAAGTGCTATCGCCTCAGTTCGAACAAAACACGATTTTACAATTAGCTGTTGGTCGACGACGATACCAACATTTTTATTATATCTGCTTCGCGCCTCCTCAACAGAGAACGAGCTGCTGATTAGAGTGGCAGCCTCCATCAACAAGATGCATGCCAAGGAAGAGGCCTCTGGCCACAAGCGTGCGGAATTTTCGCCACTTTCGCCTTTGACACCCCTCTCGATTGTTATGCCTGGCATGGCGGATGCGGACCCATTGGCTGGTCTTTTGGGCGGCAACGACACAACGGAGCCATCAGCAGCATCCTCATCAAGCGCAGTTCAACCCCCAGCACCAGAATCAAAACGACAGAAGAAGTTGGCCAAGAAGCCAAAGAGGGTCATGATCCGTGGATAAGCGGGAATCAAAGCGAGGACATTGTGAAAATAAAAGAGACGATGACCATGAGTGCATTATCGTGTTTGCTTGATGGCGCCTCAATGATGCTCGATATGCAAATGCAAATTATATTTTACAGATGTAGCAATGAGTGCAATACTGATATGGTGCTTCTACACATCGTCGCCCTCCTGCTCCTCTTCATCTCTTGGAAGTACGATCCCAAGCCTTGACAGAAGATTGCCTCCTGGTCCCGGCAATCCTCCCTGACTCTTGAAACTCTCGAGCAGGTTCTTGGCCAGGTTCAGATCTACATCGACCACATCCAGTTCTTGCTCGTCCTCCATGATTTCGGTGATACGTGCCGAGTCGGGGCCTACGTCGTCTCTAACTTCCTCGTCATCGTCGTCATCGTCGTCATCATCGTCCGCAAAGACCATCGCCGCCGGATCGTATCCGAATGGGCCATGTCGACAGAAACCACGTCTTGATCTGTCCGTGTACTCCTTCATCAATTCTTCCAGATTCTTTTCCGGCTTCGCTGCCTTAGTTGGCCGCAATACACCCTTGCCCTTTTCCTCCTTTGTAGGACCAGCTGTCGAGACTGAAGATGAAGCCGATCCTGTGCCTGCGGAGGGTCCTGCTGGCATCTTCTCGAACGACTTTCCAATTTTGGTGCCTGCCAATTCGACATCGAGCGCCTCCATGTACTCTTGAAGTCCTTCATCATCCATGTCCTCGTCCTCATTGCTGTACTCGCGTTCGTCCTGTGCTTCTCCTTTGGTTCTGGCAGGCGCAACATGATCGCTAAAGGTCTGGATGAGGATCGTCTTTAGACTTTCGTTATCGATAGTAAACGTCTCGCGAGTCGTTTCCGTAGCCTTCGTCGTCGTCGAATCAGGAACAGCTCCAAGATTCATAATTATCTTGCCGTTTCCAAAAATGCGCGCCTTTTTAGCCGCATATTTCTTAGCCTGCTGTTCCTCATAGTCGCTCGCAAATATATCCTCTTCTTCGTCGTCTTCGCTCGATACCTCGTCGCTCTGATTGTCAGCACCCCTCTCATTTTCGCCACGATCATGAGATGCTTCTGTAAACTCCTCGTCCTCGTCATCCTCCTGTTCACTCTGCTCATCCATGAACTCGGCTCCCTCGATACCACCCTCTCCTTCCTGGATGAATTCCCCGAAGCGGTCGATCATCTGCTGCATATCAAGTCCTTTTTTATTGGCTTGATTTTGATCCCTGGACGAACCGCCACCAAAGCCACGTTCTCGCATCATATCCTCCAGTGTCTCCAGATCCACTTCCATCCATGAGTCATTGTCGTCTTTCCTATCATCAACCAATATCGCCGCTTCGCTGGACTGCAAGTCAGCGTCCAAAATGCGTTCGATTCCCTGTACTGGATGATAGGCATGGCCATGAAACGAAACTAAGCTGAGGGCTTCAGTGTCCTTTTCGTTGCGCAGCTGATTCGCTTTATATTCCAGAAACTGTTGCTTGGCAGCCTCCTCCAGTTTCTGGTATCCTTTGGATCCTGGACATTCGTCTCCAAAGTATTTCCTTGCTGTGAGATTGTTTTTGAAGATGCGCCAAGCATTGTCTGTCGCAAAAGAAAAATCCTAAGATCGCGACGAAAAAGAGGCTCGTGTTACTACCTGAAGCGCTTCTCACCTTCATTCTTTAGTCATGATTTGTCGGTTACTCACCTTCAGTTTGAGCTCTGCTTCATCCTTGAATCCAAAGTCACCTGGATAGTCAGGATCGCAGAGGATTTCAAAGCCGCAGGTCTAGATAGAAGTTGGGATAAAATCGTGTAAGTTCTTATTTTCTGATGTGGCTTCCTGCTGGTAATACCCCGGGCGGCTCCTTACCAGTTTCATGCCTAGTTCGGCTTCCTTGATTTTTTGAGGATCATTGGCATCCTCATCCTTGGGTGGTGGCACTATACCGTCCCAAATTTTGGGCGGTCGAAATTGCTGGCCCATCAGCTGTGCATAGCAGGTCTTTGTGAAGCAGACTGCGGTCGTCACGAATGATGTTCCCATCTTTCCCAGACGTTGCATCCCAGGTATTGTGGAAACGTCGGCGCTGGAAGCATCTGCTGGAAAAAATTTTGTCATGCGACTACACGCTGCCATTGCGATAGCATCCCTCGTATAAAAAGCCTCACATGCTCGTGTGACGAGCTCTGGTCGCGCCTTCAAAATCCTGGCGACATCCACGGGGATCTGACAGCGCGCATAATGTCTCTGGTCCTGGATCTTCCTTGACGCAAATGCTTGGCCCTGGGTGTCAGATATGAGCGGACCAAATGCAGCCCGCTGGATCTTCGGATTCGCCAGTGTTGTCACGGTCGAGCTTGAAGTGCGTGAGGAAGGGGAAGAACGAATGATGTCCAATGCGTCCTGGAGGTTTGGTGACTTTGACTTTGAGCCTAATGTTGGTGGGAATGTCTCCTTTTCTTTCGCAGTGACAGCAATTGGTATGATATGAAGGTTTCCCTCGTAGATGAACACCTAATGGCAAGCAAAGGGTCAGTAAAAGGACTGTTAGACGTGAAAAAAAAAGAAGCGTCTAGCCATGCTCGCATAACATACCCTGTTATCGCTGTTATCAGGGTCGAGCCACGATGGAATATGGTCTGCCGCTTCAATCAACAAGAATTCACCATCGTTGTCCTGAACTCTAGCAAGAGCAGATTAAAACATTGGTAGTGTGAGTAATGACTTGACATGGAATAACGAACATGCATTGAACCGTATGTTTTCAAGAACTGATACCTTGCCACAGATCCTGGGATCCTTTCGGTGATCTCTCTCAGCAGGTGCACGATCAACCATTCGTCATCCAGTGAGTCTCCAATCCTCGCTTCTCCTTTCAAATACGGCTGCCTTGAAGGAACTATAATGAAAAAGCACAGGAGGAATATGTGATCAGCTATTGCCTTGCAGTATATCGTCAGCTAATAAGATATCGCTGTCTTACATATTCCTTTGCCAGACTCGACTCGTAGCGAGAAAGCATCCTTGTGCCAGATGTAGTCCTTTGCGAGTTCCATGACAATAGAACCTATGAGCGTCTTTGCCAGCTGAGCCGATTCGAGCGTGACCATGGGTTCATGATGGTCCTGATCCTGATCCTGATCCTGATCTGACGGCGAGAGGTAGATCGCATACGACACGGTCTCCTCGGCCAGCGCACGGCGTTGCTCCTGCAATCGGTCGTGTAGAGGAAATGAGTTATTCATCACTCAAAAGGGGGATGGCAAAGCGAGTAAAGACGGGAGTGACACTAAAATGCAGACGAAGACCGTGCTGTGGTGCAAACCCAATGGGCCCCCACGCCACCAAATTTGCTCGATTTCTCTTCCACATAGACAACGCCATTATATAAAAACAACCCATTCAAAGTTACGAAAGACGAATACAAGCTTATGAAGCCAGCATTGGATGATGCCAGGGATGGACCTTTGGCAGGTTCTGGCAGTACAGAAACGATTCACGACGCAAATTGGGCAAAGCAGATCTCATTTAAGTTTCCGATGCATGCCTAGATACGAGCCACATACGCAAGCCGTGTCTATGCAAGCTTTTCCTCCTTGCTTCCAGGTAGCGGCGGTATGGTCCGATTCAAGCGACCGTACCGATCTTGTGCATCACCAATCACTTCAGCTCGCACCTCGCTCCATAAACCTATAGTTTTATGACCAATGTGTCTGAAGACAACTGAAAGGACACAGCAGGGATGGTGTTGAAGTTGTCTAATAGGGAGTGGTATGCAGAGCGAGATAAAGCACAGACTTTCTCCCCTGGACCTGATATCCAGACAGAAAAACTCAATACATTGGTCAAGGACTATGCTATGTGGTTCTACGACTGGATCCTTCAATACTCACCAGAATATCCCTCGATCGTTGAGTCGCCGAGCTAGCCGATAATAGCTGCTCACAAGTCGTATCTATAGAATAGGTGGATTAAGGCAAGGCTTTCGGTTCGGAGCTGCCGCGTTGTGTCAAACTTTCCAGGAGGGAGAAGATGACGATGATGCATTTGACGCCTACCGTGCCTGTCACAACGATCGTTGAAATCCTGGATTTGGCAAGCATCCGGTATCAATTGGGCGCAGCGTATGTGAAGTATGCCAGGGCATCTGTAGCATGATTCGGATTCTCGGGAGGATACAGGGGAAATCTCCGCGAGCCATCATGTGCCATCGGAACTACATGTAGAAAAGTATAAAAGATCATTCACTTCCTTCCTCCTTGTACATTTGCCTACATTAAAAAACTGCGATCAACTTCCGTCAAAGAGTCTTGTACAAGTTTATTATGCGTGAGTGGGTTTAGAGTGATGAATCAGAGTCCTCTGCCTTGGATGCTCTGGCACTCTCATCGACCTTTACTGTCTCCAATTGCTTCTGCTTCAGTTTCTTGGCTTTCGCGGACCCTCCTCCAAATTTAACATGTAGTTTGTCGTACTTCATCTTGTCCTGAGGTGATACACTAGGCGAGACTTTCGTGAACGCAGTATCAAAATCGTGCCAAGACACCGTGATCGGTGTCGATAGTAGGTCATCCGAGGGTCCGCCTTCTCCGATCAAGCCCTGCCTTGCCTGTGCTCCCCGATTATCATCCAGCTTCTCGCCAGCCTTACCCATCTCATTCAGCTTCATGAGTGTGCTCCGCAGCGCAGACATACCAGCCTCACGCACCAGTGATGCGAGATCCGCACCAGAAAAGTTTTCGCACCGCTCATCCGAGGCAACCATATCCAGTTTAACATCGGGGGCAAGAGGCGTCTTTCTCGAAAGTGTCTGCAAGATGTCGAGGCGTTCTTCCATCGTGGGCAGTTGTACATAGAGCAGCTTATCGAGACGGCCAGGTCGGAGCATGGCTGGATCGATAATATCGGGACGGTTCGTCGCCGCGATCACATATACAGCCGATCGGTTCTCCATGCCATCCAGCTCCGTTAACAGCGTGTTGACAACTCGGGCTGATGCTTCTGACTGCGAATAATAGAGGAAAAAACAATGAAATGTATGAGTACATTGCACAAAAGCACACACCTAGAGCTCAGTTCATTTGTCAGCTTACCTGAGAATCATCACGCTTTGAGCAAAGCGCGTCCAATTCATCGAAAAAGATGACACATGGAGCAGATGCGCGCGCTCGCGCAAAAACTTGACGGATGCCCCTCTCACTTTCACCGACATACTTGTTCAGCAGCTCGGGTCCCTTGACAGAGATAAAGTTGGTCCTGCTCTCACTCGCGACGGCCTTGGCCAGCAGAGTCTTTCCGCACCCAGGAGGACCCCACAACAGGACACCGGCAGGAGTTTGAATACCAACCGATGCAAATAAAGCTGGGTATTTGATAGGCTCGACCACCGCCATGCGCAGTTCGTCACGAACGTACTGCAACGCTCCGATCTTATCCCATGAGACGTCCGGGACAGTCGCAAAGCCCTCACGTTTAGCAGAAGGCTGCACCTTGGTCAGAGCGATCAAAAAATCGTCGTTGATGATAACCAGGGGCTCAAGTTGTTCTGGCGTAAGTGGATCGGGGTGAGATTGTAAGAAGGCGCTAATAGAGTGGACGGGCTTATGATTCTGATGAGTGGTTTTTGAGCTTAAAGATGATGTTGTAATGTTGGTGGTTGTCGTCACGGTTGCTGTTGACACTGCGAGATTAGCTGTCACTTCTGTCTGTGAGGCAGTCTGTTGCTCAATGAGATCGATCTGTATCTCCTTGCTGGGAGTTTTTGTTATTTGCTGATCCATATCCATCATTTCCAGGTCGTCCGTTACGCTCTCCAATACCTCGACCTCACTGATCTTATCAATGTTGCCGATTTCCTGGAAAATGCGCTTGAGCGCAACCACACCTGCTGCTGCAGTTAATGCATTCAGATCTGCTCCGACATATCCTGGCGTCAATTTTGCCAGCTCCTTGAAATCAAAATCACCAGCGAGCTTCAGTTTTGAGGACATGACTCGAAGGATCCTGTGGTGTTGAAAAAAATGAACACTATTAGATGCTATTTCCTTGACGCACCACCGTCGATCAGTCACTTAGCTGTGGCAACTTACTGCTCGCGAGAATCCTGATCTGGGACACCGATATTAATCTCCAGATCAAAACGGCCTGCTCGCCTCAGGGCAGGATCCAGTGAGTCGGGTCGATTGGTGGCACCAATAATCATGACCGGCTTGCCATTAGTGTTTTCCAGATTCAGATCTACAGCCATGAATGTGCTGGAATCTTAGTGGCCAATTCATGTAGATCATGATCGCTGGAGAGAAATGAGAGAACATAGGTATAGTACATACCGTCCATGCATGTAAGAAGCTGTGCAACGATACGCCTCTCCATTTCCCTCTGTGCTGTCTCTCGCTTGGGTGTGATGGCATCAATCTCGTCAATGAACATCAGACAAGGTGCCAGCTCCTTGGCTTCTTCGAATACCTCGCGGATCTTCTTCTCGGACTCTCCAGACATTCCCGAGACGACTGAGGGCGCAGAAATAGTGATGAACGGTACACCCAGGCTGCCTGCAATTGCGTTCGCCATCATGGTCTTTCCTGTTCCAGGGGGGCCGTGAAGCAAGATTCCCCTTGGAGGCTTCACTCCCATATGTGCGTAAACCTCTGGATGGGCGAGAGGCATCATGACGTACTCCTTGACCTTTTCAATAAAGTGATCCACCCCTCCCAAGTCCTCCAACCGCACTTTCGGTGGCGCATGCTCTGCTCCTCCACGACCTTCTGCACTGCCTGAAGCCCTGTGCCGTTTGCTACTCGATCCTTCAGCATGCATGTTTGATGATGACTTTGCGCGCTTCTTTGATTTGCTGTCTGTCAATGCGACCTCTGCAGCCTGGTGTGCCAGTGCTGTTGGTGTGGCATCTACTGAAAGTGGGTCTAGGACGGGTGCTGGTGCTAGGTCAGCAATTTTTGGTGTCACTGTGCCATCGAGGTGGGGCGTTCCTGGTTCTGAAACGGAGGGCGAGGCAACTGCGGATGCAACTGCCGAGTTCGATGTGGATGTGGACGGGGGAAGTTTCCAGCGCGAGGTAATGCTCTTATTCATACTGTTATTGCTCTTGACCTCCATCATCACAACAGGTGATCCATCAGCGGCGAATGGGTACTCTTCTTCATCATCTGAGTCGTCTTCATCATCATCATCTCCTGCGCCCTCGGAGAGCATCCTGCTCTTTTCTGTCCTAATGATTTCGAGTGCTGTATTAGATAAACAAGGGTTAGAATCTTCCTGACAAGCTGTAGAATTGAACATGGGACCACATTAACATCAATCGCGCTCACCTCTATCGACAGATTGCGTCAGGAGGTCCTTTTTCGTCCTACTGTGCTCCCTTCTTTCCTTCAGACGGTTAGTGATTTCAATCGAGCTGATATCTGGGTTCTCTTCCTGCATCTTCATGATGGGTTCGATGATGCTGTTGACGATGGCATTGCCGATCCTCCCGACCTGCTTGTTGCGCTTTCCCATGGCCAGAGTCGAGCGACGTGAATAAGAAGTGTAGGTGTGGGGAGGTGCTCTAGGCTGTGCCAGATTATCGGCTCAGGAATAAAAAAAAAAAAAAGATCAACAAACAAATCGTGACTGCCAGACTGAAGACTATAGTCCTCCCTCGCACGGGCCACATGCAGCTTCGCCCTTCGACCGAGAGACAAACTTGATTCAGTCAAGCCGGAACAGACCAGCAGGAATACCTAAGACTACAGAAAGTCCTCTATTAATGCCGCATGATGAATATAAGACAGCAAGCGCCAGGCTATGCTGGATATGTGTAACCGCTCTCTCTCATTGGGCAGAAACATTTTATAGTGTGACTGATTAGCATTTTTGCTATGACCAAACCTATCCATCATTCTTCTTTCTTCAACAGCTGCCCATCCGTACCACCAACTTGCACAAACCACATTCCCAATGACTATCTTGCTCACCCTCTAAGCATTAATTACTCAGCAAATCCCCAACATGGAGCTCAATCTTAAGCACAAAGCCAAGGCTGTCATCGACTATCTTTACCACCAGCTCTTCAACGAGCCAGCCTACAACCCATCATCCGCATCTCACACCACTGCATGTGTCAATTCCTACGCACCCACCAAGAGCGATCCTTGGGACGCTCAAGGGCAGTACTCCAATGACGAAATAGGTGAATGGGCAGCAACGGCCCACGACAAGGTCGTTGCTGTTGCCTCCAGTGCATCAAACGCAGTGTCCAATGCAGCAGCCAACCTGATCGACAGCACACAAACTGATGGCAATGAGCATGGTGAAGGCTCATCCTTCCCATCATTCTGGGGAGAGTCTCAATCCAAAGACCAATACCACTTGCTCGAGCGCGCTCAATCCTCCCTCGGCCCCTCGACCGCATGGAGTGACTTTGCTGGATCCCACGCTCCGCGTCTTCACGAGCTGCAGTCGCAATGGGGGCTGCATGGTCTGGCAGACAGATTCGGTGTCGAACCATACATCGTGCTTTTGGTTCTGTTACTGCCTATTGTTGTTCTGCTGTTGAGTGTCTGCGCAATGATGGGAGCAGGTCATCCCAATGAGGAGCCTCATCACGACTACAGGCATGAAAACATGGCGGAACCGTCCAAGGTCAGAGGCAAGGAGGATCGAAAGTCGTCCTCATCTTCTAAGCAAGCAGATGGAACCTCCCCGAGGTCCTACGCCGGTGCGGTTAAGCAAGGCATAGATCGCAAGGGCCCAATGGCAGATGGCGCAAAGGGTAATGATAAGCGACACGTCAATTTAATATTGAATGTAGGTATCTATGTGCTACGTGCTCTAATAGCCTGTAATATCGAACGTTTCGCCTACATAGCTGAATCACACGGAAATCAAGAGCAGGAACAGCTCGGTAACGGCGGCAGGCGTAGTTCCTGGGCCGCAATGATCGGTTCCGCTGGGCTTGTGCCTACTGAATCTCCTGAACATCACGATCTCGTATCTGAAACCCACGGCAAAGGTAAACTATGCTACTCTATTCGTTGTCCTACTAAAGTTCAATCTTTCGGAAGTTGGCCTAAGCCTTTATAGTGTTTTATAAAGATAACATAGCAGACGGAAATCCTGCCGACGCGCAGACCAGCAGAAGCAAGACTAACGAAACAGCTAACTCCCACAACTCAAGCTTGGAAAACGCTGCCAAGTCGTTCAGCACTGGAGCTCACAGTATCACGCCACACGGAGGTACCGCCCATCGTGAATCCCAGTCAATGTCAACCGAGCTGCAGAAGGATCACTTACATGTCTTGCGATAACACTAAGCTTCTACGACGTTTGTTTTCTTATGGGTGTAGACACCCTTTCCATGATCATGGAAGGTATAAGAGATGGTCTTCCTCTATAATACAAATCAACGTAAACACATTTGTTCACATCCTAAACTAACGAGGAACTTTGATTTTCTGTCTACAGACATAGTTGGACCCTCGGATATCCAGGTCGAAGGCGAGGAGATCGACTTCGATAATTTTATGGAGTACGAGACCGATGATTCCAAGAGCGAAACCCTAGGCCTCGCGAGCAAGGAATCTGGCATCCAACCGACAGGCACCAACAAGGATTGTCCTTCCTCGCACGACACCTTGTCGACTCAGGACGAAATTACTCCCGCTTCCAACAATAGGTCTAAGACACGAGTTCCGCGGACTTATAGCAGCATCAAAGAAACGGTTCGCCATCGCCATCAGCCGCACATCCTTAACCATCATCACAGCCGCTACGATCGTCATCAACCTCGCGATGATAACTACGAACAGACGGCAGAAGTGCAGAGCCTTGCGTCCAAAATTATAGACTTTGCGAACACCAACAGCATCGCGAAGAACTTGAACGGCATTTCAGGAGGAGTTCTTGGTGCGACTCTGGCCACTGTCGCTGCTGCAACAAACATTGCCGAAACAGCGGCATATGCCTTCAAGGAAAAATTGCCCTCGCTGAATGGTAACTATGCTTCCCCGGATAATAATTGTGGGCACACCACTGTCAACAAATATCCTGACATGAGTGTTCTCTTATATCACTAACAGATGTCACAACCAAGGACGCATTGGCAGAGAACTTTATTTCCAAGGCCGCGAACGATCTGAAGGAACTCGCTGCGTCGACGGATGGTAAGGATTCTTTGCCGAAATGCGATAGTATTTTCAGCTATATCCGATAGTGTCAGTACTAACTTGACTGTTGTGGTTGTTCTTTTGTATTACAGTTGGCCAGACTTCCTCCACGTCCGCTAAACCAGAAGTGTCTTCTATGGCTCAACTTCTCTTCCCCAGTGACCGGTTGTGTGTGGGTACCAAGGGTAAAGGCGTCGACCGCTCCTCGGTCCACACGCAAGAAAACCGAGATGAGAATATGTCCATTGAGCCCGGCATGGCTGCCAACGCGTCACGTACTCGTCAACGAAGCGTCAATCATAGTGAGCCCACCATGACCACGGCAGCATCATCCACTTCATCCACCACTACCATGGAACCCACTACTGCAGCTACCGCATTCATTGCAAGCGTGAAAGCTGCTGCAGAGGTATTAACTGCCGAGGATATCTCGATTTATCGTGGAACATCGATCAGCACAGTTGACGGCAATACTGAGAGGTCGTCCATTTACAAGCGAGTTAAGGTTTATGATGTCGAAGACATTACTCTCGGGCCAAAGCTTATTCAGACGCCTTACCACGACCCTATCAGACGCGAGCACATCAAGCGCGATAAGGGGTATGCGGAATACGAGAAGAGCGAAAAAGGCGAGAAAGGCGAGGAGATTGGGGAAAAGACGGAAGCCAACTTTAACCACGATGCGACCCCTGCCCCTGTCAAGTGGTCCGAGAGAAAGAAGCAACACGACGTTGAAGATATCTCTCTCGGTCCTAAGCGCGTTCACGTTTATCACGATCCTATCAAGAACAACGGCCATGACAAGCACGGCAAAGAGGTCAAGGTCAGTCACTCAGACACAAATGACTTGGCAGAGCCTGACAGCACCCGAGGGAAGAGCGACAACCAGTCGCCGACACCAAACTCTCTCAAGACCTCACCGACGGAAATGGAGAAAGAGAACCCTATAAGGGGTACCGATTGGGGCAATGCGGCAGTCATGGCAGTGTCTGTGGAGCAAAGCAAGCCTCTGTCCGGATCACATTCCTTGCCCTTATCTTTGGGCTTTACGAGGGGGCCAAGGGTTGAGGAGGCTGTGTCAAAAATCGAGACCGCTGTTCAGGAGTCATCACAAGAGTCTGTTCCCGAGACGACGAATGCTGCCAGGCAGCGCGGGAAGAGAGCCGCTAGCGATGTCAAGACAGCCAGCAAGAGCATGATTGATTCCGTCAACAGCTCTGCTCATGCAGACGGAGCTGCTGTCAAGGATCAAGCCAAGGAAACTGTCAGCGCGGCTGCTCACAGTGCCCAAGCCAAGATCGAGAACGTCAAGAGCAGTGTCAAGAAAAAGGTGCAGGGCGCCAAAACTGCCGTTGACAAAGTCACTCCCCAGACAATCGATGATACTGTCGCGTCAGCCCATAATACAAAGGGACTTGCGGCCCATGTTATTGAGGACACGATCGATGGAGCCAGGAATACCGTTATCCCCAAGGTTAAGGATGCGAAGGACGCTTCTTTGCACAAGGCAGCTGATTTGAGCCAAGATGCCTCTGACAAGTCAAAGACGACAGCCAACTTGATCATCGACTCGGCACACTCGGCTAAGGCCGCTGCAGTTGGAGAGGCCACCACTGCTGGCAACACCGTCACTGAAACTGCACAGTGCACAAAGGACACAGCTCTCCATACTGCAAGCGATGTGGCACAAAAAGCTGTGGAGAGAGCAAAGGGGACCGCTATCTCGACGGTTGGCACAGTCCTACATGCCACAGACATGGTCGCCAATGAGATGCAGGCTGCGATCGACACTTCCCTGGATAGAGTCCATGCGGTCAAAGATGTTGCTGTTGAACAGGTCGCCTCTGTCGTTGGTACAGCTCAATCCGTCGAAGACACCGGGGCGGATCAAGCCAAGGCCACTATCGACTCGGCGCTTAACACCGCTCAGTCTGCAAAAAATACTGTCGCCAAAAGATCAGCTGATGCAGCTTATACTGGTACTGATTACGCCAAGGCTACTGTCGGTTCAGTCAAGAACACTGTCGGTTCGGCCAAGGACACTGTCCTTCAGACTGCCGGTGCTGTGATCAGCGGCACCGCCGACCAATCCCGGTCCACGGTCGACTCGGCCAAGGATGCTATTACCCACACTGTTGCAGAGCCAGCGAGGCAGGCAGAGCAAATGATTGGAACCATGGTTGACGCTGGTAAAGGGACTGTGGACTCGGGTATCAAGGGTGTGAAGGAGGTTGCAGAGAAACTAGGCCAAGAAATCCTGGAGAAGGCTGAGGAGGTAACCAACGCGACTTCCTCGAGTGCGAAGAAAAAGAAGAAGAAGAAGAAGAAGGCCAAGGCCAAGGCCAAGAAAACCAACGAGAAAGGAACCGAAAGTGGTACAGATGTTTTGGAAAACAAAGTGAAGGAATTCAAGTCCAAGCTCGATTCAGCGATTGCCGGTGCTCAAAAACGCGACAAGGCCACCGCCAAGAATCCCAAGAAGGGCACTCGGAAGAAGATCGAGAACGATGCCTCCCAGGAACACTCCACTCTTGACGCAAACGCTGAGTCGTCTACTACAGAGACTGCGTTCGAAACGTCCAGGGACACCCTTTCGTCTGTCAAGCACTTAGCTGGAGGAGTCGGTGATGCCGCCTCGGAGGTGATGGTGCACGCTGCTGAGATCGCATCCCAGTCGCTGACCAAGGTCAAAGGCAGCACAGCAGCTTTGCTTGAAGCTACAAAGAACGATGTGCTGGGTAAAAATATCGAGCATCACCACGATCGGAATGGTCGCCATGAAGAGCTGCGCGATATCGAGAACGATTTGGAGGACAAGCTACACTTCCACGGCATCAGTGCCTCAACATCTTCGGCGGCCAAGAAAGCTAATGAGGTCGCGAAGGAGTACTATGACTCCTTGCCCGGAGGAAACAGTTCTTCAGCATTAACTTCAACTGCTACTGATACGTCTTTCATCACGGCAAAGGACCAGGATGCGTCCAGTATCAGCTCGAAATCTTCAAGAGACAGCATCGTCCTCGACCACGATGACTATGTGTTCAGAGACAAGAACGGCGACCAAGTTGCTGCAGAGGACATGGATGAAGTCAGTAACTCTGACGAGGAAAGCGACAATAACGGCGACCGTAAAGAAAACGAGCAGAGGGCTTTCTTCAAAGCGCCTGGGATCCTGCGAAGCGCAAAAGTTGCTGCTTCGGCAATGGTAGCTCGGGTGGCGGATGTCTCGTACGAGAACCTGGATATCGCTAGGAGCTCCTTGTCAGGACTTGCTGGCAATGTGGCTGGGACATTCCTTGGCCATCGTGAGCACCAGATCCAAGAGCAGAAAGACGCCCATGAGAGCAAAGATGCGAAGGCTGACTCGGAAGACGTCGCCGCTACAGGAACTGATTTATCTTCCAACAACAAGACGTACGAGGAAGCATCGGAGACTGAGAGCGCTGACGACGATTCCTTTATTGATATCGCTTCTGCTGAGGACTTTCATCTTGATCAACATCATGACGACTCCACCTCGAAAGACATTCCAAGGGATAAGAACAATGACGGGAAGATTGATCCCTCACCGCAGCTTTCTGCATCACCCATGACCTCAACTCACACGAAGCCGGAACATCATCATGCTGCTGTACTACCCATATCGGAAGTATCCCATAACCAACCCAAGACCTCAACCACCGAACACACAACTTCTGCCCCAATGAGTTATAGCAGGGTCACAAAGTTGAACCTGGCTAAGGATGACTACGGTGTCCGCGCCGGCATGTCAGAGAGCCATGAAGGCGAGTCGCTTCAAGAGCCCGTGGCACAACCCACACAAGATCCGACCCCACCTGAGGATTCGCATCTTCTGAACCAGGACTCTATTCCGCACCATGGGCAATCCGCTAGCATACTGCTCAAGAGTGCTCACAAGCACAACCATCATCATACGGCGTCGGAGGATAGAGACGAGCATGAAGTAAAGGAGCAAGTGAGTAAGGTTCCTGTAGCAGACGCCCGACAGGACTCTGGTTTTAATATTATTTTATGAAAATTATGGAATACAGGGGGCGATCATAACAGTTTGGGCGGTGACTACATCTCGGACTTTTTCGACGACGAATAGATCTGAGCATCGATTGGAATCCAGGACCACAAGACAATAAAGGGTGTACCATTTATGCCGATATTTATTATGGCTCCCAGTTCTATGGTGCTCATGGACTCGCTCGAGTAAACAGCGGTCTGTTCTCTCCTTGTCAAGAAATAAAAGGACCGACCACTGCCCTCTTCCCTTACACGACGCTGTACTCGACTGGCGTCAAAATGCTCTGCTTTGAGAAGGGAACTTCCGAGCCATCCGAGACCTGTGTAACAGCCACCACCTAATATTGTTTTCGAAAATGTAAAGAGATGGCATGTCAGTCTAACGATCTGCTGCTCGTCATCAACGACTCCGTGCAATGGTACAGAAAACCTACATCGACGTCGCAGATGAGGCGCTCGCTCTCAAACTGAATCGAGACAGGGAAGTAGTTCTCCGGGTCTTCGCCCTGGCAGTTGAACTCCATGCTTCCTGCTGGGTTATCGGAGGTAATCGATGGCAATTGCCAGATCAGTGCGCTCTGTTGAGCGTCCACAAAATGTTCTCCATCCGCCTCGCCCACTGTGGGACGTGCTCCTTGTCTATAATTCAAGGGAAATTGAAATCAGATACACGGACAAGGACTGGCGGTATTGCAAGATTGCATTTGCTGCACAGGTTGAACACTTACGGAAGTGGGATGATGATGTTGACGTTCTTGAACTCCATAGCCTCATTCTCCAACTGATATTCAATATTGACATCGCACGATCCATCGCCAGCAGGAGATGGCCAGCAATTAACTAATAGAAGGAAGACAGGAGACATCGCAAAGGTGAGAAAGAAGTTTGCCCAAAAAGAGATAAGCTTGGACCTGGTACAGCTTCTAAAACGAGATTAAAACGTACTTGAGAGTGGAATCGAGCTTTCGTCCTTGCTAATAAATCTCCAACGTAATACTCCTGTGGATGTGTTGAGTGGAAACTCTTTTGATGAATCCCTGAATGCGATGACCTTCTCGCTGTTGAACAAGACCTTGTTGACATTGGGATGGGTCTAAAGACAGTGTAAAGTTAAGAGAGGTCCGGTTGAGTATTAAATCCCGCTATCTGCTGAATAGCACTTCCTTGTCCATCACGGACGAATAGCAATATACCTTGAATTGAATGCTAGGGTCTTCCAAATGCATCAGAGCGAGACTGATTTTGGCACGCGCGGGATCGGAGACACGGAGCATCAAGTCGCCCTTGACCTCCATATTCTCCAAACCGCCATCCCTGTTGGCGACCATCGTAATCTTTTCCTCAATATGAACATGTACGCTCTCCATGGGAAATGCAGGCTCAGATGGAGCAGAATAACTGGGCTGAACCGGTACCTGGTGCTGCTGAACCATAGGTGATGATGTCTCAGCCTCAGAACGCAAGGACTCCATGAGATCGATATTGTTCTGTTTGCGTCCCAATTGCATGCCTCTGGCCTTTGTTGTTGGTGCTTTGGATGCGGCACTATCAGTTGAATATTGCAGATAGATAAAGATTAAGCACGATGTGACAATCGCTACTCAGAATCATTTCCGATTTTGATGTGCAAGCGTACCTGAACTTGGACAGGCCATCATCCACGGGTGTGGGAGAGTCGTAGCCCTGGTTGCCACTCATTCCCATGCCGCCCATGCCGCCCATGCCGCCCATTCCTCCCATGCCTGACTGTCCGCCATAGCCCATAGGGCCGCTTTGGCCATATCCACCACTCATTCCCTGACCATAGCCGCCTCCCATGCCGCCCATGCCGCCCATGTTCTTCCTCTGCTCCTTTCTCTGGAGATCCAAAATCTTTGCCCTGCGCTTGAGCTCCTCCTTAGCCTCGCGCTCTTTGTTCTACATTAGCAGGAATGTTGTCGATTAGTGTCAAGTAAATCGCATTTTTATCGTCTCAAAACACATATGGGAATCCAACTCTCTTGCTTCATACCTTCTCAATCATCTCTTGGATCTTTTCTTCATGACTCTCCATCTCCGAGATGCTGGCGACCTGGGCCAAGTTGACGTTTTCCCTGTAGCCGAGTGAAATAATCTCATCAAATGAGCTGAGCAACTCGAAGGCATTCCTGTCAATCTCGCGTGCGTCAGTGGGTCTACAGACCGAGGACACCACCCTCGAGACCAATTGCAGGGTGTCAATATCTACAAGAGTCCATAAGTCATGAATAACGGGCCTCCGTTAACATTGATGATATCGATCGATACGTCTTCTTATTGGAATACAGGCTACGTTGAAAGCTCGTTCCTGATGAGTGGCGGCAACTGAAGAAGAGTGCATCCCTACCTTGAAGAATGTTGGATTGTTTGTTGGTGATGAGCACAACGAACAGGTCTTCCAACGGCTGATAGACGTATCGCACATGCTCTGTTTCGATTGTAGTATGTTGTTGTCCACTGCTGGTCAAACGAGGGAAGGAAGCGATCAAGCCCTCGATCCTGGCCCGTGTCATCTCGCGGAACTGACGCGAGATGAGAGCTATGAAAAAAGAGGACGAGAAGGAAACCGGATGAACAAATGCTGAAGACTATGATTCTTGAGAAAAAAAAAAATAGAGCAAGGAGGATAGGTTTCGGCGTTGGTTACCTTTGCCGCTCTTCGTGCAGATGGAGATTGCGAGAACGACCTAGGAAGATGACAAAGTGTAGATAGATGATGTCAGGTACCAAGCAGATCGTTGCTGTATAAGACGTGTAGACACAATATCCTTGAATTCAGACTGTTGTTGTTGCTGTTCTTGTTGATGATGATGATCCCGATGATTTACCATCGTGTGCTATTATTGCTGTTGCTGTTAGTCGGTCTTGTTGCGTCGCCTGGTTGGTGGTGATGGTGGAAGTGATGATGAAAGGATGCAAGTCTATAGGGTAGCTCTCGTAGAGAGCAGTGGTGACTGTCCACACACTACAAGCGCTCGTTGGAGCATTAAAAACGCACCAACTACGCCAGCAAAAGGCGACGCCATAGAATTTTTTTGGTGAGCATAAGCAAATACATGCAGTAAAAGAATTTCGGCGTGCAATAACAGAATTATGCAGCTTTAGGATATAAATTACACCTACCGATCATTTTTAAATGTGCTTGCGAACACATATATGGTTGAGATGGGGTTTAGGCACTTCCTGGGGCCTGGCTAGTTGCCGATTCCTGCCCTGATGCCGCATTGGCCGCACGCTTGCGCCTTGGAGCTCCTTCTTGTTCTGCAGCCGCGGTTGATGCTGTCCTCTTTCGGGCCACACTGCCCTTGCTGGCGCTGGTGCTGCTAGTACTACTGGTGCTATTGGTGCTGCTAGTGCTACTGTTACCATTGATGCTGCTGCTACTGGTGCTCGCGCTATCGGTTACTGTCTGTGTAGCTTCCATCCAAGGATATCTACCATTCTCATCTACAGGCTGAAGATAGAGTGGCTTCTGTTGCTGAAGCAAGTGCCCTTGAATAACGTTGCAAATATTGTGGCCCGCCATGATATCGCGGTGCATGTATGTCTTGCAAGTCTTGCAATACAGCCGACGTATTTGAACCTGGCCGACAAACTCCTCGCACATCGGACACTTCTTTGACGTGTAGTACTCATTGACGCCCACGACAATATACCCGAGCGCCCTTGCCTAACGGACACAGAACGTAAGGCGCCTCATTAGCGTCATCAGTAGCTTTTTTTTTTTTTTTTTTTTAAAAAAAAAAAAAAAAAGAAATCGAATGTCTTGCAATGAAGCACTAACCCTTTGAACAAAGTACGACTGGAAGGACTCATGTAACGAGGAAAGTCGTCCCGTGGATGAAAACTTGCCTAGACCAATGCCGATTACAACCTTGTCCTCTTCATCTCGCTGTCTACCAAGCGATCCTCCAACCATATTGAGCAGGCGATCTGCGATGATGTCGAATTCTGCCTCTCTAGCTTTTCTGGCATCCCACTGGTGCTTTTTGAATGTGGCGCTTTTGTTGTAGAACTCGTCGAGCTGCTCCTTGACGCCTGCTAATCCCGCAACGTACTTTTCAACGCTGGCATCCTTTCCGCGAAGGGCTGGTAGCTCGCTTTCGATGTTGCTGATAGATTTTGCTGCGCCTAGCGGGATCGACCGTTTGCGTTCTTCTAACCAACGTCGAAACTTGAATGTTGGTTGGTATACGGCCTTCTGCTTTACAGCTAGGTTGTAAAAGACCTGGGAGCTGCGGGCGGAAGCCTCGGTGTCATTGTCATTGTCAGGTTGTTCGGTACCGACGGCACTGTTCTGTTGATGGAAGCTCTCCTTGGATCTCGGCATACTCGCTCCTGTAACACATGCTTGCTCTGGATTATAACTGTCGTTGCGTGGCTTTCCATTTTCGAGGCTGACGGATTTTTTCATGTCATCTAAGGTCTTCTCAGGCAATAGAGCGCTCGCTCCAACCACAAACGCTTGACCAAGATCGAGACCTAATATCTTGATTTTCTCTGGTTCACAGTCCCAAAGAACTGCGACATCCTGCTTCGTCTTGACAACGTTCCGAACCTCAGTTAGGTAATAGTCGACTCCACCCACAGTGGACGTAATCCGAGAAGGCAATATGTCCGTGGGATGCCGCCTGTACCGAACCGAGAGAAGCTCCTTCAGCTTGAATGCCGTTAACTGGAGACGAAAGCCATCGGTCCGAATAGATCCGCGAATAACGTAACCGCGTTCCTTATAAGTGCGGGGGTCGAAATCCTCGTTCTGAATGATTCTCAGGTGCTCTTTGATCTCTGCAAGTGAAGGTGTCGCGAGGTTGTTGAATGATTTGCTGATTCCGGGCATGCGACGCTTTTTATGACCCAGTCCTACGTCGGTGATGAGTGTCGTGAGGAGGTAGCCTGGTGCTTGGTTGGCCAGCCAGTACGACATGTCAGACAACGCAGGACGATAGTCCTTGGCTCCATGAAGACTCTGCAGCTTCGCCTTGAGTGTGTCGCTCTTCCAAAAGATTGAAATCAATTCCAGTTCCGTGAACGCGACGAACGGCTGCGCGGAAGGCGTACACGCCATTAACTTCCGAGGGTTCTTGGTCAGCGGGTTCAGACGGTAAAAGTTCTCGACCGCAGAGACGTCGCCACGAATGTCAATGCATGTCCCAGCCGGCAAGAGCCCTTTGACCAGTTGTTTCTTGAGCTGTTTTAAAGTTGCCGTGTGTAAGGTTCGAGTTAGCGGAATAGAACCTTGTAACCTTGAACCTTGTGTCCCTTGTATGTACATGTACATATGTTGTTCCCCCCTCTCTTTTTTCTCTCTTTCTTTCTCCCCATTTCGCCACAGAATACCTTCACTCTCAGTCATTCATTGTCTATGTCCAACATCGCCACTCCGGCATCCCTTACTCTTTCCTTCTCACATTTACCTTTTTATGGAGTTCCTTGCAGCCTTTTCCGTACAATCGCTTGAGATCAACCGACAGCTGCGCGATTATGCTTCGCAGTATGACTGACCCCGGGTATGGCATTCTCGTGTTGATGATAGCAGCATCTTTTCGTTCCAGTAAGTGTAGCTCCTGCGCTCGATCGATGAACCTCCGCGTGCACTGTATACTCTTCGTTTTGCCGCTAGGGATGATGCCCGAATACACATATGTTGTTAATATCCCAAGGAACCTTTGATGATCGTCCTTATCGACCTCCGAATCTGCGTCTCTATCCTCCTGCTCCTTGTCGATCTCCGAATCTATGTCCTCCTGCTCTTCGCCATCCTTATCACCATCCTTATCATCATCCTTATCACTATCCTTATCACCATCATTGTCCTTATTCGTACCCGGTATGCGCGGGCAGATGAGATCCAACAAATCCCTATCCGTTTCCTTAAAGATGGCTGGATCAGAGACACGCTCGATGAACCGACCAAGGAGCTGTTGGCAAGTGCGTTTTGTATCGGCTGCAAGGCGGATGGCTTCCCGGAGGCATCGGAGTACTTCAGAAGCTTCATCAGGGCTCAAGTCTTCAGCTCTTCTGACATTCGCGGATAAAGTCCCAACATCAAGTGTAACTGTTGGATGCTCCCAGTCAAGAGCACGCGTGAAGTCAGCCTTGTTCATCTCGTCAACTGACTTAACTTTCTTGGCGGTTGCTGGTTCAGGTTGCGTCGTATTCTGTGGAGGAATCACTGGCGCGGACGGTGCCATCGGAGTTGTCTTCCAGGGCTTCCATTGGTATTGTGTCATTGACTCTGGTAAGTCGTGTTGTATCTTGCGAGTCCGCACCTTCATAGAATACCGTGGGCGATGACGAGGTTTTTCTTGCTGTGAAACCGCTTGATGAAGTGTCGAAGACGTGGGCGCTACCGCAGGTTGAGGAAATGTTGAGGGTGAAGGTGCTTCCGTGAGTTGCGTAAGTGTCAAAAGCGGGGGTGTAGCCGCGGGCTGAGGATGTGTCGAAGGCGGATGTTCAGGTCGATCAATTGTGCGGTAGCGGTTGAATGTTTGTGAAGACTTGTGCCTTTGGGATTCATTATCATGCGTCTCACTAGATGCATTGCCATAGTACGTAGACTAGAGTTAGTAATGGACGCATTCAAGCGAAGGCAGAAGAATGAAGACTACAGGAGTAAAATTTTTTACCGTTTCCTGGCTTGAATGTTATCGCGCCGTTCTTTCCCATTGTCAATGCATTCCATTTGCAGACGGCGAAACGTAGACCAAAGTTCCTCGTATTGCAGCATCTGGTGGGACTGAGCTTGCTGCACATGCTGCAATGGTGTCTGCTTATGGTGCACAAACACCTGTAGAGAGGTCGCAAAGGTCAATTTCTTGTCGTTTTTGAGAATGACACGACTGTTCGACAGGTACTCTTGCACCATCTCAGCTGGATCTAGAATTAAAAGGCAGGCAGCAGCAACACAGTTAGAGTTGGAATTTGTTTACAAGAACACGCTAGAGTCTTTCGGTTGAACGCTAAACATTACCCTCTCCCTTTAACTGCTTAATGATACTGAAATTCGTTACACATCCCAATGAAGGAACGTTGGCGTTGTAGTCGTTCGATGAGACCACACCCAAGACTATGAGTTGCGTCCTGTTGATTCCAAGAGTAGTCAGGACATCGGGGACGTTGTACGCAAGGATGCGTCCTCTTGATATTGGTCGCCAGATGATCGAAATGTGTTGGTAAAGGAGCATATCACTGTCTCGCGATAGGACAACGTCTCCGGGCAAACAGTCTTGCGCAATTTTGAGATCCGCCTCGGTCGGGCACACTTCTACAGACCACCCTCTCTGTTGTAAATACGCTGCAAACGCTTGTCGAGCCTCGAATGTCCAATAGAACCCCTTCGCCAAGTTTTTCTTCAGGCGAAAAAACAACTGCTTCCTCACACGCAACTTCTCCTTCACCCGAACCTTGAGTACGTCGATGTCGCTCTCAACCAACTTTAAAGCCTTCATACGGTTGTTTTGCCGACGCTGGTGTGTCAAATCCTTTTCCTGACAGGGAGTGCCATCAAGGTACAGAGCGAGTTGGTCGGGGTCGCGAACTTCTGTATTTCTCTCTCGACGATCGAGTGGGCAGTATCCATGTCGTGGAACGAATAGGCTTGGCGGATAGTTGAGAAGTGGGTGCCTTGTATATCCACGTGTAACTTGGAACCGTTCTGAAGATGACTGGAGAGAATGTATCGTCCGTCGAGCACCTCAGCTTCATAGCCTTTCTTATTCAGAAAAGGCCAGAGGCCCTCAATGCCCATGATGGAGTTTAAGAATGAAGGAGTTTGAAGAATGAAGAATGAAGAAGTTGATTGACAAGAGTGCAGCAAGAATTCATTATTTTATTTGATTTCATCGTTTCACTGTGAGAATAATTTTCCCAGTTATTATTCATGCACCGAGAAGGTGTCTTACTCTCTATAAAACACCCACCCCTATCCATCTCCCCCCTGTGTCAGCGATCATGAACTCACTCAGAATTCGGGATGTCGCTCACTTCAGCCACGACTATGATCCATTCATCCCACCAGCTCCGTGCGCTTTCACAGAAGGAATAGATCCTCTTCCCCTGCACAAAGATTTCACTACCCCAGAAGCCTTCCGTTCATTCTGGAAAAGAGAGCGCGAAAGAAGCCATTGGATTTTCGACTCTGAGAAACACTCCCGTGTGTGGTACAACTATGAGTCACCTCTGGGCAGCCTGCCTGTTGCCACCATCAAAGTAACTGGACGTCCGCCTCAATATGACTGGTCCATCAAACATCTGTGTCGATTCTCAGGGGTCGCAAAGAAGCAATCAGAGCATGGACAACGCGATTCGGTTCGTCAAAACTGCCCTGTCTTTATCAGGATCCAGAAGTTGCGCGGCGAAGAGAGAGTGCGCATTGAATACCACTGGCTGCACTCGCATGATACGGACCCTGTATTTCATTCGGCTTATCCTCGAGGTCGAAATGAGCAAAAGTGGATAGAATCTATGGTTAAAGACGGTAGAAACTGGAGAAGCATAAGAGAAAAGCTGACACTAGCCAGCTCTCAGATAACAACGGTAAGATGTTACCTATTGCAGTCTGTTCTGTTATCTCACTATCCTCTTCTATGGAGCTAACGCCTTTGCATACACTAGCTGGAGGCCAACCCGGAAGACCCTCGCCCCAAGTCCCTCCTTATTAGGTACGACGATGTCCGAAGCGCTATGTACCGACACAGGACTTTGGCATACAAGAAGAACTATGATGTTTCTTTGAGTGTGAAACTTTGGATGGACACCATTCGGAAAGAGGGTGGCAAATCGCTATTTGATGAAGATGTAGCAAAGCTCGATGGCAAGAACTACATGATAGCCTGGTCTTCTTCATTCCAAATCAAGGTTCTCTTTGCATGTGCTCTCAGTACCTTTTCTTTGTTTTTATTTTTTTTTCCTGCTAATTCAAATCGCTCCTCTGTTCCCAATGTACATGTAGATCATGCAAGACAACGCAAACATTGCTTGTGATTCGACGCACAAGGTTGTCAAGGAACTCAGGCCGTTAGAAGGATCTGTCCAATCCGGGTACTTGTTTACTCTTCTGGTGAAGGATGTTCGCTCGCTCCAAGCGATACCTATCTCGTTCATGATCTCGAACACGGAATCACAGTACGTCAACGCGAATGGAGATGCATAAAAGACAATGTTAGGTATAAAGACTGACAGCGACTGCATAACCACAGGTATCCGATCATCGCATGGCTCTCGTGGCTGAAGAGGGAGTGCAACCTCCGGATGGAAAGGTTCATGGTGGACTGTGCTAAGACCGAACATCAAGCAATCAGAAGCGCATTCCCGTGCGCCTCTATTTACTTGTGCCTCTTTCATGTCGCGAAACTATGGGAGGAGAAACTTCGGACAAGCACTTCCGTAAGGATAGAAAATACTAGGGAGGGCATACAGTCATATCTCTCAAACCATTAACACGACTCTTTCTCGCGCAATTCTAGATAGCAAATGCAAAACAAATGCGTCCGCTACTGCGAAAAATACGCGAAGCAAAAACCGAGGCTGATCTTGAAGAGCAATGGGAGCAGTTTAAAGAGCGGTTTCAGAATGCTGATGTACTCATCAAATACATGGAGAAGCAATGGATCAACAAGGAAAGCATGCGCCGATGGGCACCTCTCTATCGTTCAGTAAGTAATCGAGATCTCAGCTTTCTGATCGCCTTGCGCAATAGGTTTGGGTCTGGGTATGTGATTGAGTAGACAAAGACTGAGATTCTATCATTTGGCAACGGTGCTCTTAAATAGCTGTGTGTAACAAGACGAAGGAAGTGAAAAAGAGAACTAACTTTAATAATAATTACTATACACAAATACATATACATATACACATATACTATAACTACAAATCAAAGTCATTAACATACACTATCTCATTAAATGGCCTGGTCTACGATATGTAACTGGTCTTATTCTAGTCAATTTGTTAACGTTGAAGCACTTTATTCATTTGAAATAGCACCATCAACATATTAACACAAATAACCTTGTGGAGCGATGGCATCGAAACCTCAAGCAAAACTTTCTGGCGGGAAAGCGCAACCTGCGAGCCGACGAACTCATCTACATCCTGCTAGGTGTGGTGGAAAGCCAGTACCGCACCACATACTTCAAGATCACAAGCGGCCTTCAACCCCGTCGCCTAACATTCCACGAGGAGGCACGGCGTAAAAAGGCCATCCAAGTTGATTCGGCTCGGGCGAGAACATTGATCGACATTACTAAGTCTGTGGAAGGCTTGATCTCTGTGTTGTCGTTTCAGACCCCGCCTGAGGCGCAATATGCTATCGATATATTGTCGGACAAATGGCTCCGCTCCTGTTCTTGCCCTGACAACGAAAAACACGGTCTACCGTGTAAGCACATGTTCTTGGTATCGAGGATCTATCCAGGGTTCCAAGTGTGCTTTGACAACAATGCAACTGAGCTTAACGGGACAGTCAATTGACGAGAATGAGGAAACCGTCCTGGAAGAGGATTATGGCCCTCCGTTAGAGGAGTTTCTCTCTCCGAATCTACTTCAACAACTACAAGCAGCACGAGAGGAGGAGGAGCAGCGACTCCAAGCCGTGCGACAACAGGAGATGCAGGAAAAAAGAAGACGGCAGGAGGAGGAAAGGGCTCAAGTGATGTGGGAGTGTGAGGAGACAATTCGCCAGGCTTGGATGGAGCTTGGTCGAGTGGTTCACAATGGCAAGACCAGGAAGTGCACGGAGACTTACTTTGTTTCTGCGGCGGCACTCCTTCAGAAAGCAGTACGCGAGATAAAAGGAATAGATGAAGTTAATGCTGGTTCTCGCTGCCAGTAAATTCTCTTAGTGCACATTCATTATTTCCGCACGCGAGAAAACAATAAAACCCAACGCTATTTCGAGCCAATCAGCGAGGCCAGACTACTACAAGCGCTCAATGACGTCGCTCCAGCCGCGTCTTGAATAGGGCTTCTGCACGCGTTCCTATCGCGTCTTCAAACGCGTTTAGTCTGAACGCGTCCTGTGTACCACGCTGTGATACTGAGGGCCAATCGGCCGATGTCGAGCTGAGGACGTTGGGCCATCCCTTGACCCCACTTAGAGCTGCGGAAATCTAGGGCAGACAGTCAAATCGCGTATAAACGCCTTATATAAGTCTACGCAGTCCTACGTCCGAAGGCACTGCAAAATGCTGTCCAGTCGGATAAATGGTTCTCTGCTCAGAGGCTCAGTCGTCTTCAAGTTGAACGTTGATTGACGAACGAGGGGTTCAAATCACGCAAGAAAAAGGTCGTCCGTACTTTCATTTTATCCGTTCATGCCACAGGCATATTTTTTTTCGTGAGTATATAACCAACGATACTCGTCCAATCTTCTGTCCATTCTTCAAACAAAAACACCTCCCGAACCTTCTCAAGGACTATTCACGCCATGGTCAAAGTTCTCGTCATCGGCGCCTCTGGCTACATCGGCTTTCGCCTCTCGCAGCAGCTGCGCCGCAACAATCACATCGTCTATGGCACTGCTCGTAGTGCCGCCAAGGAAAACCTTCTTCAAATCAACGAGATCATCCCCATCGTCGGAAGCATTGAGGCCGAGCTCCATCAGGCCGTGCCCTGGCTCGAAGCCGTCAGGACCGAGAATATCGAAGTCGTTATCGACCTTTCCGGCATCCAAACCTCTGTCAAGACCGTTCTCGAACCTCTCATTCGTCTTTCCAAGGAGCGTCAGTCTAGACACCTGCCCAAGATTGGCTTCATTTACTGCTCGGGTGTATGGGTCCATGGTTCCAGCACCAGCCCGACCAGCGATCTCGCACCTGCAGGTCTCAAGGCCTCAGCGCACCAGCCCCCACAGTTGGTTGTATGGCGACCAGAAGTCGAGCACCAGGTTCTGGCTTCATATAATCACCTCAACGCTGCTGTGATCCGTCCTGCTATGGTCTATGGAGGCACTAGCGATATATGGGGCCTTTATTTCGCGCAGATCTATCAAAGTATTCAGAACAACACTCCCATTTCGCTTCAAGCAGACCCCACCGCCGCATTGTCGCTAATTCATGTGGACGATACCGCTTCCGCATTCGTGGCTGCCGTCGAGAAACTGGAGCTGATCGCCGGACGCAAGGACCAATACCCAGTGTTTGATTTGGCGACTTCACATGAGAGCCTGGCCTTTATCTTGACGAGGTTTGCACAGGAGCTGGGCTACAAGGGCAAGGTAGAATTGACAGGTGTGCCTGAGGGAGATTCAATGCCGCAGTTGTTCATCCAGGCCTTCAATACAAGCATCAACGAGAGCAGCACAAGGGCACGGTCGCTTCTCGCATGGACTCCCACAAAGACAGGGATGGCCGCGGGGATGCACATCTACGCCAAGTCGTGGCTCGGAGGTTATCTTGAGAAGCAGAAGGCATCCAAGTGAGAGTGACCTCGCACCTCAGTAGGACAAGTCCTTTATGGCAGCTTCAGATATGAAAGACAATGATTTGCGGATTAAAAAGCTGTCTTGACGAGCAGCTTCATGCATCTGGTTTATGAGCAGTATTCCATAGACATATTGTTCTACACAGCTTTGGTCAATCGATCTGACAGACTTTCTTAATCACCAGAGATGTATGTGTAAAGGGCGCTCTATCAGGTTAGTGAAATCTTGTCTGCCACGCGAGATGGACCCTAACCTTGATCGGCACTTTGTGGGGTCAACCCACGGCTCACAGCTTCTGTTTCCACGGCTCACCCTGACCTGACCCTGACCCTGACCATGACCATAGACCATGACCATGAAATCCCCCGCGACAATTGCATCAAACCCATTGGACCTGCCAGAAATCCGCCTGCTAATCAGTCGATTCCTGACTGACAACACGCAAAGTCTTTACGCATGCACCCTGGTCTCCCGCGCATGGTATGCCGATTTCATTCCTCAGCTCTGGCGCACTCTTCGATTCGATCGACATCTTTCCCACCATATAACGCCAGAGATCTTTCAGAGGCACGAGCATCTGATTCAGGAACTTGTCGTTAATGACCCCGACTTTTTCCTTGAGAATTACAACGGCGTCGGTTGTCGGAACATATCGCGTCTCATATACAAACCCCACGTCGCTGGACATCGGTGGACCGTATCAACCTATATCACAGAAGCCGAGGCCACCCAGGAGCTCTCGGATGATCAAGTCACTGTTAGCGAAGATGAGGACAGTCAGTTAAACGTCGTGTTAGACATGGAACGGGATAGGAACAAGTTTCTTGATCTGATTGACCAACAGATCTCGCTTCGATATATCCATGACAGCTCTGGTCAAAGCATGACGCCGCCCTCACTCGAGTTCACATCACGATATATCATGCAACATCGACCATTCCTTGCTTCTCTGTGCATCAGCAATTGGTCAGCCTCCACCCAGATGATGAACATGATGATTAGGAACGCTCCTAACCTCGAACTACTCTCGCTGAAGAATGTCAAGATTTTCAAGCAGTCGAGGGTCAGGAACAGGTCTTTCGAGATCCCAGACATGAACGACGAGAATGCCCTACGCTTACAACCGGAACATGTGCTGGATCTGCGACAGATCAAGATATTGGAGCTCGACTATCTTTTTCTGCAAATGGATCATGCTGAGATTCGTGGCGATAACGTTCAATCGATTGAGCTCATTGCCCGCAACTACTTTCTGCCGCGTAGCGCCTCTATCATAGGAGCCTTTAATTCAAGGAACTTCATTTGGACATTCCCCCAGACGAGCAGTTTGACATACACAGGCAGTAACGCTCTCTTGACGGACACTGAAATCGACAGGGCTATCTGCGGCATCTTTGCAGGTTCAGCCGCACGCAGCGTTGCTCATACTTCTCAGTCTCGCCATATCAAGGAGGTCGCACTCATGCATTGCGTACTTCCACGCTCGATCTATTCTGAAATCGTGACTCACCTGAGCGATGGGATTGAGGCTCTGGACCTTTTATTCTGCAATGGATTATCGAGTGCGAACTTACAGCAAATCATGACCACTTGCGGTAATCTGCGAGTCTTTCAAGGGCCGGAGGAGACGATTTTCTGGACGAAGGACATGCTGAACTCAGGACGACCTTGGGCTTCATGCAGATTGGAAACCCTTGTCGTCTTGGTTGGCACAGAAGTACGCGAAACGGGAGCCAGCAAATACTCTGGTGGCGATATCCATGAGGTGGACTGGATCTTCCAGCAGGACTACACGAGGCGGTGTATCGACTATATGTTTGAACAACTGTCCCGGCAAGAGTCGCTCGAAATCTTGGATCTCCGTAGCACTGGCGAGATTGGTTTCCATCGTGGTCTTGTGGGGATCCCGTTGACGCTGAAAGCCGGACTCGACAGGCTGAAGGGGTTAAAGAATCTGAAGAACGTGCTCGTGACAGGGTGGGAGAGCGAGATGGGTGCTGCAGAGGCGGAGTGGATGCTTACGCATTGGCCCCGGATCAAGAACGTCAGCAGGCATGGAGATGTAGACAGCACCGGTTGGCAGGAATTCATGCAGAATCTGACATTGATATAGAAAACATCGCCTCTCGGGCCACGCACAAATTTTAAATACTATATGGTCGATCTTTTCTTTATACTCTCCCTTCTCTTCGCGCCACCGATTCATTTATCTGGATGTCACCCTTGCCCAATTCCCCCTTAAAGCGGCCCTACCCTTCAGCTACTGTCTTTGAGGGTACAGAGATCGGTCATGAGCTGGACTACATACCATATGCAAAGTAAGCGCTCATTCCGGCCCTTGTGTCCAGTACTTGAACCAGAAAGGTTTATCTCACGACCAACTTTATCTTATAGGGCCTCGAAGACCTTCGTGAAACAAACAGGATACAGTACTAATACTTCGCCAGAGTATCAGGATCAATGGCTTTCCACTCATCCCGATGGTAATCATAAGTGATTCTGCCCAGTGCGTTCGCAAAAATCATCAATGAATTGCTTGAGAACTTGCGAATTTACTGGATTTCATAAATTGATTCTATAGACGCAAAAGTGCCGAGAATGGGCGAAGCAGAGAACGAAGATCACTCTTCACTCAGCACCAATCGAAGGTTCAGTGGCGTGGGTACTGCTTCAGAGAACACAGGAGGTAGCATCCATCCCTCGATGTCTCAGTCGCCCGTATCAGCAGTACCGAGCCATCAGGAGTTTGGGAATCCGTCGGAATTGAACTCCCTGTATCCCATCAACATGGGTGCGGGTTCGCATCAGACGCTACGGCAAAGGCAACTTCAGTATCAACAGCAACTGCAACAATTGCAGCAACAATACCAAAAGCAACAATGCCGATATCAGCATGACCAACAGGAGCAACAAGCCAGCGAGACAGAGGTCGTCCTTGAAATGCCTCCGCCTGCTCTGGGAAACAGGAAACCTCGAAATATGCGTAGATCTTCCAATCTGAATAACAAATACGCCCGGATGAAGGTATCGTATGCTATATTGAAGTAGAATGATAATGGATCAATGATACTATATAACTTTAGATGCTAATATCTGTTCGTGTTGGGCGACAATAGCGCGATATGGAGCTGATGGTGCATGGAAGAACACCGAAACTAAGAGCTCAATATGGTCGATCATTCGTTGAATACGTTCCTGTTCTTTATTATGAACCGACAACTTGTAGCCAAGACCCTGGAGCACCTTTTGCTGACGCTTATGGCTCGGGAGCCCTCCCAACCTCGAGTCCGACTGCTCGCACTACTTTGCCACCATCGTCATACCATGTGACGCAGTCTGTTACACAGCCTTCAACCACGAAGCCCATTCAAAGAAGCCCGTCTCTCTCGTCTGGCAAGAGAGTCCGATTTGATGAAGTTGTTCCTCAAGTTACACCAGGATCTGTTTCCAATGCAAATTTAAGTGGAGGTGGTGGCGCCTATTCCACGCCTCACTTTCGTTTGTCCTCTGGATCAAGTCTGAGCAGTTCAGGACGAGCAGTTGGGAATAACTACGTACCTTACAGTGAACCAGGACGACAATTCCACGATGACGGATTCGGAGACGACTCAGAGTTCGAGAACCTGCTCCTTGATCAGGATCCATTTCTTGACGGTATTTCCCCTGTCGAACCTTTTCGGGAAGCTGTTATGACAACAGATTACATGCCGCCAGTGTTGCCACGACCACAGCCGCTCTCCAAGGCAACCTTCGATACAGCGTACCAACAGATGAATCGCGCTACCGATTTGAGCGTTGGACAGCCCTATCATCATGCCCCGAGACCAGAAAGCATTCTGGACGACCGATCCTTGGCCATTACCGAACGCATCCATAAGATTGGGTCCGCGATTCGAGCCTCTGCAGCGGTAAACATTTCGCGATTTGGCGAAAAATTACCTCCTTCGATGGACATCCGACGAGGACGAGACCCAGAACAGGAACGGGAACAACAGCGAATTCGACAACAATCGCGCTTCGCCCACCCTAGACCGTCCTCACCTAGTCAACCCAAATCGGTGTTTGCCAACTCTGTTGTGGTCCCCCATTCGGATATCGCAATCACATCTATGGACCATACCGCATCAACCGGGACAGAGGAGCCGGTTCGTGAGGATAAAAAACATGCAGCTTCAACAACCAATCCTGCTTCTCACGGTGTGCACGATATCTGGGCCAACGATGCAAAAGTGGCTAATACTATTATTGCACAGTCGGATACTGCACTGACCACACCGACCACACCTACCACATTGACGGACGGCATAGCAAAAAAATCGTCCAATGGTAATGCGGTACAGAACAACTCCAAGATAACAGTATCGCTATTGCATCAGCTCCCCGCCGTCGGCGAGAATGTCCCGCTTTCGACGTCCGTGGTTCCTTCTAGAGACCGTATCCGCTCTTCAAATGATGCGATAACCACATTTGTGACCACAGAGAGAGACTTCGACGAGAACTACATCACAGTTCTTGAGAAGGAGATTGAGGACTTGGCCGACCTTTAAAAGTCTTGCTTTGATTTCATTCTTACTGCCGCCGCGTTTTTGCATGTGTTTTGTCCTGCTTGCATTTAGCAATAAAGCATATATCTTTGTCTCCACGCTGTATAATGAAAAAGCCCATTTTTGTGTGCTGTGTTGCTTGGTGTATGATAACATTTATCTGTGGGTCTCTTTGGAACTCGCCTTGTTGCCTCACTGAAGGCACCTGCTGTAAAGAATCGCAATGAGCAACATAAATACGGACGCATTATTCTTCTAAGAACTCAAAACACGCTTTGCTTAAAGTATCTCGCAAGACTGGAGAGTCTCATCACCATTAGCTACGCCTATCATTCCACGAACGACACCATAGCAGACGTCGACAATGACTAGTAGAGCGCGACTGGCTGGATTTGTCTTCTTGGATGACAGTAGGGACCCAAGTGAGTCGGAACGCTCTGCTTGTGCGATTGAAAGGGCGTGCATTGACAGCTAGGATAGCTAAGTTTTTTAAGAAGCGTTATTATCTCCGGCATGGCGTTACGCGATCAGTATGATAGAAATCCTAGAGTTCGAGATTAGGCCAGAACGAAGTGGAATGAGCGGCATACCACTGATCAAAGCCGGAGGAGCCCCGCGGGATTATCGAAGCGGCGTGCTTTCCGACGATGAGCCGATGGGCTATATTCGATGGCTGCAAACGCGTTAGGGACCTCAAATGTTCAGTCATAAAATGACACATGTAGAGGGAACATTGTGTTATATAATACCTATGCATGCATGCATGCACGAAACATAGAGATACACGTATTAGGACAAGCGTCGCATATTTTTCTTATTTATTCAGTGGCCCTTCATCTTCATCGTAAAATATGTTCTCTGTCTCGTTCTGTTGGCATCATCTCTATCGTCCTTGATGGCATGCAAGTTCTTCTGCTTGCACTCTACTTTTTTTCTCTTCCTCCGTTTATTTCCACTATCACTTTCAAGATGGACGCTCCCAGGCACTGACTCCTTGCTTTAAGATCGATGGGCCTCTTTTTTTTTATAATCCTAAAATGCAACAAGTAGAGAAGAGCTGGACAGATCCGAATGTCCTTCTTCACCAAAGGCGTCAGGGAAGACATGGTCCGATGACAAAAAGCCCTCAGGGGCGGTTCGCGGTAAAGATCGGATACACAAAAATACGTGAAAAGGCGTGTCTGGCTCAGCCAATGGACTGATTTTACCACAACAACAGCAACAACGAAACCGGCTATCCGATGCACTCCTCATAGTCAATGAGTCGCGGCGAAGGTTCCATAATAAAAAAAAAAAGGGAATGGTTTCCCAGAAAAAACCGTCCATTTGTGGTCTTGCAAGGAGCTCCTTCATTGCGGGTAGATGTGAATGTTGCACAGGTACTCTGGAGGCCAGGGTCTATGTGATGCCATCGAGGCTGTGCACCGTCCAGGCCAGATATACGCGTCGATAACTATGTCCCTTCAATGCAGTGCGAGCACCAAGTGCAAACCCATTCATTATACTGCCGACAAAGGCTTTTTTTGCTATTACACATTTCATCGTTTGGTTCAATCCTCACTCTTTATTTCATTTTCACATTGACGTTTGCTGATTCTAAGGTGACTAAGGTGTGGGGTTCGAAGCGATACATACAAAGGAAAGTGGATTGGCTTGCCATCAGTCAGTCTTACTTGGGAAAGTAAAGACTGTGCAGGGTACACCGCGGGCAGGTTGCAAGCCATGGTACCCCAGAAAAAACCACAAGGGAAAAAAAGTTCGGCTTTTGACCTTCTTATTTTTTTTTGGGTATTTTTTTGTTTCTCAAATTTTTTTTTCTTTTTCTTGTTCTTGTTCTTTTTTTTTTCTTTCTTGTTTTGTTCTTGTTCTTGTTTTTATTCTTATTCTTTTTCTTGTTCTTGTTATTTTTTTCTTTTTTTGTTCTTGTTCTTGTTCTTGTTCTTGTTCTTTTTTTGTTCTTGTTCTTGTTCTTGTTCTTGTTCTTTTTTTTTTCTTTTTTTTCTTTTTTTTTCTTTTTTTTTCTTTTTTTTTCTTTTTTTTTCTTTTTTTTTCTTTTTTTTTCTTTTTTTTTCTTTTTTTTTCTTTTTATCATGCCATTTCATTCTTACCTTGTCTCCCTTCCGTGTACCTACTTTAGCTTTTCGCATTCAACCAATAAACAAGTGTATAAGAATGTGTGAGAATGTGTATGAGTGTTTGTGTGCAAGTGTGCGCAAAGTGAAGGACGGAAGACGAAATGATTCCGTGTGGCAGGCGCGGCGAATGGATTGTGATATGGAAGATGCAAAGTGGAAAGCGGAGAGGTGTAAGAGCGGGGAGATGAAAAGGCGGAGAGGGGAGGTAGATCTTTATCTGTGTCACTTACTTTCTTGGTGGTCCGTTCGCTTGCCGCCGTGGATGCACCCTAAACATTGATGTGCAAGAGAAAGAAGAAAAAAAGGCAAAACAATATAAAAAAATATAAAATATAAAATATAAAATATAAAATATAAAATAAAATATAAAATATAAAAAAGAATGAAAGAAAAGCCCTCCGTATATCAGACAGCCTTTGTATTCATTGGCGATCTAAAGAGGCCTTGAGAAATAGAGCTGTTCATCATGTCACGGAAAGAAAGCAGCTCCACAAGAATAAGCAAAATGCACCTTGGCTGGCCCTCAAATGTTGGTCAGATAGCCTGTACTCAATCCGATCGCCATCTGTATAAAAGAAGGCAAACAGCGGCACAAAGATCCCTCTGGCCGAGAAAATAGCTTTAAAGGGGGACAATGCGCAAAGAAAAAACCACAGAACCGTGGAAAAAGAGAGGCCCAAACCCATTAGCCAACACCCAAAGCTGTCCCCCGGAACTCTCTCTTTTTTTTTTACTTCAGCCGTTGGATCAGACCACATATGGAAGGCCATCATGTCCAGAAGAAACGTGGAGCCCTCGTCTCAAAAAGAATGCAATCCGTCAATCAAAAGCGCATCTTCCTCTTCCAACTCTCTAGGGCTCGGATCGCTCATCCTTGTTCATTGAAATCCCCACCCAAAATACCAAAAAAACAAAAATAAAATAAAAATAAAAGCAAAAACAAAAGCAAAAGTAACAGCAGAACAGAAAAAAAAAGGGCCAAAGAAAAGGGTGGCAAATGGTCACAAGCGTGTTTTAACCAAATATGGTGAGCAACTGCAAGACAAACTCATGTTTTCACTTACCTCGAGGTCCCACTCGCAGCAGGAGACGTCTGAGCATCAACCGGCTGTCACAGGTCTGCAGCCCTTGAATGGTTGTCTCTTGGGAGAGGAGACCAGGCACCTAGCAATAACGAAAGAAGTAAATAAAGAAAGAGATGGAACAGGGGAAGGTGAAGGGGTAGGAGAAGGAGAAGGAGAGAGAGAGAGTGTGTGTGTGTGACAGAGAGTATTAGAAACAGTTGACACAAGGGATTCGCTGCGTAAGTGAGTGTGAGAGAGAGATACAAGTGCAGAGGAACAAGACTGAGGTGGACAAGAGTGGGAGAGAACAGCGAGAAAGAAGGGGCGAGAGACAGCAGAAGTGAAGGACTGAGGGTGAAAGTAAGAGTAGCTACAGCAGGGATAAAGGTGGAGGAGAAGGAAGGAGAAGAGCTTACCTTGAAGACCGGGCGAGAGAAGATGGGGGAGAGAAGAGAGAAGAGAGAAGAGAGAAGAGAGAAAAAGAGGAAGGCTCCGATAGACATTCCCTCCTCAGACAGACGGTAAACGTCATCACTGCTATCTGCAGTGCTTCCTATCGACGTAGTCTCTTCGAGTCTTTCACATGAAAGAAAAGGATATAGTGACAGACAGCACGGAGACAGTGAACAGAGACAAGTAAGGAGATAATGGTGGCAAAATAAATCTGGCCGGTGACCTATCGGGACATGAAATATACTTTCGCGGTAAGACAGCCTGGTCTTGGCAGCAAAGGAGCAGAGAGAGAGAGTGAGGGAGTGAGAGAGAGAGGATGAGAGAAAGAGAGGAAGAGAGGTCTCCTTTGATGAGCATACAGGCATGGAAAAGATAGTAAGCAATAGACAGAAAAGACATGGCAAAAGTAGTACCACCACAAGAGTGTATTTTGTGAGTGCAGCCAGCACGTCTATTTAAGCAGCCGATGATGTACTTGGGAGTGCACAAGGATAAAAAGGCATAAGGCACAGGAACAAGCAGCAAGGAAAGAAAACGAGTGAAACAAGAAAAAAACGGCTACAGCGACGATGACCATAAAGGTCACACACAGCAATACTATCCTCTTGCAGCACTATGCGGGCATACAATAGTCCCTAAAGACAATACACCGTGGGTATGTTGGACTCGGACCAAATTGTCTATTCCAACATAACCAGTGCTGGCTGCATCCTCTCCAGCTTTTTTCCTATTTCATCAAGTGCTCACATACGGCTGTGCTGCATCCACTCCTTAAGAAAATCAGCCTGCTACAGACAACACCACCAAATGGGCACACGTCGCAGCTGTGGGCAGTAGCACTGGAGTGGCCAAAAGGGCTGTCAGTAACGCCGCACGCGTCCCTCTCCAAGGATTGTCCATGTTTATGCGCATACTCTGCAGCACTTCATTTCTTCCCTATTAGTGTAACCATACAGTCGCGGTAAAAATGGGCGCAGTCCACAATTTCGAAATGTCCCTCAGAAATCTGAACCCAAACCTTATTTAAGATGGCGTAGCAGCTTACGACCTTCAGAAGAAACAGAGAAAGGGGATGATGCCGCTGACGACAGAAATCGCTGTCGCCGGTTTGCACTCGCCTCCAGGACAAAGGAGAGTGGAAACAATATTGATATAGCCGGTCACAGACCTTTCCATATGCTGTCACGTCCTCAAGAGCTACACCTTCCGCTTCCTTTTTACCCACCCCAAAGTGGTCGAAGACATGTGTGTAGGTCTTTATGGCAAGGTGGCTGCCTAACGCCAGAATTGTGCCTACCTCTTCCACGATGGTGTCACTTGATACCATCAAGATCGTGCTCTGAAAGCGGCTAGAACTTGGCCGTCCCAAGATCTCGCCAGTCACGGCGATACCAGCACTCCTACCCGCAGGACGCCCTGCTTGTTCGATGCTGACCCTCTTACAAGGAGCGCGAAGAGAGAGGGAGAGAGCAAGGATCTTCCAATTCTAGTGCCATAACTGGGCACCCCTCCATTATTGTTCGTCCACATTTGTAGGAATGTAGCAGAAAAAAGTCTGACCTGCCAATCCGTCGCTGTGTCTGGATATGTGTTCGGAGGACTGGTATAATAGTTCTTGACGCCCATGCAGAGATAAGACTTTGTTGCCATCATTCTTTCATGGAGAGACCCGTTTCACCAAATACATCGAGACGGCTTGACACATGAAAACCAACATAATAATGTTTGAAGAAAAATAGCGAAGACACACCCCAAGTGCGCGTTTTACATACGGTAAGTAGGTAGCGGTCAGCGGAAACGCATCCCAGTCTTGATTAACACCCCAACACTTTGCTGTCGTTAAAAAACGGTATGTCTATCCTTCCTCGGCGCCCTCTTTGTCCTCGCTATCGCCGCTGTTAGTGCGATTACTAACGGCGTTTATCGCATCTCGAAACTCAATGGCGGGCTGCTTACCCACAGCAGTTCAGAGCCTAGCTCTTCTATCGTCCTGCTGCGTCCTCATGGAAAGCCTGGAATCCATGATTGGGAGGCTCAGAACTTCAATGATAGCGTCGTCGCTATCCGCAACCTGGGTTTGGCTCTCTACCTTCCCTCAGGGGGGCAGAGAGTAGGTGCTCGTGTTCGATTCTGGGAGCAAGCAGGGGTAGATTTTAGAAGCCATCGAAGAAATCGAAGAAATCGAAAGAATCATTGTCCGTTTGCCTAGCACCCGAGACCCCGAATTGGATCTTGACCGCAATTACGGCTGATCAGGATTTTCCTATTCAACTATGGGGTTTCTACGCTCTGGAAGACTTCTGAAGCAACGGAGTTAAATCTCAATGGTGCTCGATCCGCCAGTGGAGTCCAAGGTTGTCACTCCCGGCTCCAGCATGTCAATAGCTTCCTGAACGATAATCTTTGGTCCAAGGGATATTTGAAACCAGATGCGATAAAACGCGTGGTTTACAAAAAAGTGAGAAAGGACACTGTTCAAGATGCTTTGAAGCGGAGATGTCAAGTTGAAGCACAGGCCATGGTTACCCTATCTACCCACTGCCCGTAGCCATCCTGGTTGCATTGACACGGTTTAAATTAGAATTGATGGCGCTACTTCTTCACTTACAGAAATCAGCTGCGCAGAAAGAAAAAAAGAAAAAAAAAGCCGTTGTCCCTTATCGTCGTCCCTTCGCTTGCTCCATCCGTCGTTCTCTCCATAACTCCCCTCCTATTTAAATAACCTGTCGCCTTTCTTTTCAGTCTCTTTCCATCTTTCCGCACTCCCTACCATCTTCTTCCTCTTCACCCATCTGTCCTTCCCTTCGCATAACCCTCCTCTTCTTGTGTAAGGAGCACAAAGCCTAGGCTCTTGGAGACCCAACCTCGTCTTGAAGAACACTCTCCTTCTCCATACCAACCACAGTCCCTCTTACTTATACCTGAGCACAAGCATGAGCATGAGCATAAAAACCACGCCGACCAAAGATCTGTGCCATCCCTGCGATCACGTACCCGTGCAAAAGCCTTTACCTCCACCTCCAGCGCCTCGCTGCTCTACTATCACTGGCACAAGCGTCTGCAGCAGCCGCAGATCCTCTGTTTGTAGCCGCTCTCACTCAACCATCAGCCGACCGCCGCTCAACGCGACAATCATTGCCGCTGCTGCTGCCGCCGTTGCTGCTGCGACTACCATCACCAGCACCACTACCGCTACTGCTAGCAGTAGCACTACATCTGCCACCCCAAAGTATCGCCCCTCCGTGATCGCTGCCGGATACGATCGACCACTTTCACGTATGCCCCCGTCCATGAGCATGCCGCCCTCGTCCTCCTCCATGCTCGTCAAGCACAAAGCCCCGACAAAGTCCGTCAAGCTCCGTCCTTCCACTCCGCATTCGCTCCCAGACCCACCCCCGGTCTCGTCCGCTCTCTCTGTTTACGGCGGATGCCATTGCGGTAGCAGCACCTGTCGCTGTTGCGAGCGCGACGTCATTTACGAAGGGCTGCGTCGCGACCTTGCGGACGCAGAATTCGAGTACGAGGAGTGCATCTGCCTCCCGAGGGGCTGCACCAGGAAGCCCGAAGACCCGCCTGAGAACTGCCATCTGCAGCGACTGTGGTACTATGCAAAGGATCTTGCGGACTACATGATGGCCGTTGAGCAGTATCTGGATGATCTGCAGGAAGGCTTGAAGGCCCATGTGTGCGAGAAGATGAGACGAAGGGAGCGCGCTGAGGCTGAGGAAAGAAAGTTGAAACACGAGTTGGAGATCGTCAAGGCCAGGGCCTTGTATCTGACTTCGGACAAGTAGTAGCGCAAACTGCCTTTTGTTGGATCCTCCGGGAAATGTGGTCTGTGCGTCAGTGTTTGCGATGCGTAAAGACGCGCTGTGAGAATTCGTAGTAGAGGAACATCAGTATATCCTAACCACAATTAAAGCAAAAGCGGCGCGTTTGAGATAGCGCGTTGCCAATATCGTTTGTCCATTGTACGGCATTTGTGGACATATGTCGGGAATATATATAACATTCAAAACCGCCCACGAATATAAAACGTGGATCAGTAGAGGTGGTGCAGATTTAGACCCGACTCTGAACGTATTTTTTTTCCTTCTCCTTGACAAAGGTGGTTTTTTTAAAAGGGCAACTACCTTTTGGCATCAGATACACAACAAAGCCTTTTACGACCGACCACAATGCTCTATTCTCTTGAACAAACTAATGGATGATAACATCCCTCTCGCCCAGCTTCATGAAATATCTACAGGATGCAAGCAACGCCTTTTTATCTTCCAATCCACGTCCAATAAAAACAACTTTTCCAGCACCGACCAACTCCTCCTGACCAGGCTGAGTTACTGCCTCCTTGACATCGTACAACTCTTGCACTCCCTGGATCACGACCTTGGTCCCTGTCGGTCGATCCGAAGGCTTGATGATGCCCTTGACACGCAAAATATCCAGCTTCTTCGGATTCGTTGCTGTCGGCGCGGGTGCATCTGGAGCTGATCCGTTGTTCGGAGATGATACGCTGGCGCTGGGGATTTGATGCTCCCACAGTAGCATTTGAAGCCAGTGCTCAAACAGCTTCTGATCGACAGTCGGTGTGTTGAAGGTTAATGTCGTTGTCTTGATCGACTACTTGGAAGGAAGGAAGGACGGTCGCTTTGGTGAATGAAGCGAGATTTAAAGGTCTACATAAAAAGAAAGCGTAGTACTGCGATGATCCGACATCTTACCTGATCAAGGTGTCCTGACGGCCCCTCGCTGGTGTGCTCATGCCCACATCCTTCACCGTGCACATGGTTCGGGTCATCATAACTATGATCGTCCGTTGTTGATGCTGTCGATTCTTGCTGCTTCAACGCTAAGTCCGCTTGCTCTAGCTCCTTGGCTCGGACGGCATCAAAGGCTGCGATGTCTAGTACAAATCTCAGATCGACCTTTGAGTGTTGCGTCCGTACGATCTGTGCGACACCGTTCATGGCCCTGCAATCTTCCTCCAGCTGATTTACTTCTTGCTTGCTGACAAGGTCCGTCTTATTGAGAATGAGCCGATCTGCCATAGCAATCTGTTTTGCAGTCTCATTCAAACTTCCATCCTCTTTCTTCACTTCAAGTTCCTAGTGTGTTGTAGAGAACTTCCTTTTTAGAACCTTCCTGGTAAACGCCTTGATCAACCAAGTAAGTGCGTGCACTGAGAAACAGGCGTGTACCTTGCGGATGTTTCTCGAATCGACAAGGGTGACAATCCCATCCAGGTAAATATCGCTACCCAGATCATCGTCCATCCAAAAGATGGATGCGATTGGACCTGGGTCGGCCAATCCTGTCGTTTCCAGTAAGATGTAATCAAACTTGCCCTTTTTTTTCATTAGGTTCTCGATCGCTAATACACCATTGTCCTTCACCGTACAGCACAGACATCCGTTCTTGAGCTCCAACCACTCTTCAACGACCTCCCCTCCCATCCCGACATTCATGGCCTGGTCGATCCCACCCGTGTCTCCAAACTCGTTCAGAATTACAGCCACTTTGAAGTCGTGTTTCTCCGTCAAGATATAGTCCAGCAAAGTCGATTTGCCTGACCCCAGGAACCCGGTAATGATCGTGATAGGGATCTTTTTCGTGGACATTCCATCCGCTACGGTCGCCGTTGAGTCCTCCTTCGTTGTTTCAGGGACAAATGCTTGGGTATCGATCAGATCAGGCATCTCTTCATCGTCCTCTTGAAGGCTGTCGACGGTCAAGGGAACCGCCAGGGGCGGGCATTCGTCTTCAGAATTGCTCATGCTGCTCCTTGTTCCTGTGCTTAGGCGGAATGAGCGATTTGGTTTCTGTGAATGAGATGCAGGAGTGTGAGAATGTTAATCAAAGTAAGGTTCCCTCCATGACGCACTTTTATTTTAGCGGCGGTGACGGAGGCGAAAGTGACCTGAACCCTTAAGGCTGTCATCGTCGCTGCCCTGTTTAGGTGAAACCGGGACCCGAGGTCCTGAGATCATTACACTTGCAACTGTCCATTTATTATTTATCATGTAATTGATTCTAAAAGGGTTTATCATATGCTCAGCGGCATTGCTTCACCAGTCGTCGCCCTCGTCTTGGAGATTGGTCACCGCACCGATAGCGAATAGTGCCACGTTGGTCGTCAGATGCATGCCCAAGCCCGTGTACAGGCCACGGACACCCCAGGCAGAATACCACGGTCTATGTGTCACAGTCGTTGTCACCACCTGCCCATCCGCGTTCTTGACCGTCCTTGAAATCCGCTTATGATGTCCTCCTTCCTCCTTGACGATCCTGTACACACAATCCACCATTCCATAGTAGGGTCTCTTGCGTGTCTCAACAACGGTGCGGAGTTTCTTGGATCCAGGAGTACGCTTGCCGTCCTTGTACTGGATTTGGATCTGAAGACGCTTTCGAACAGTCTCGATCGGCAGACGGATCAAAAGTTCAACTGTGTTCAAGCCCAATTCCGCCAGCGAGTAGAGGACCGGAGAGTCCGCAGCAGATAATTTGAGGACTCTGTCGATGATCAATGGAATCGAGTTGGAGAGAAGTGGCGTCAACATGTGGTAGATGAGGGTTGGGAACAAGTTGATGCCTCCCCATAATGCTGACACGCCCTCCTCCTGGATGATGGTCGTGATACAATTGATCATGCCGCTGTACTTGCGCTGCAGCGGGTTTGCAGTCTGCACAATTAATCTATATGGATGGCAGAATAACATGTTAACAAGAGCCGAAAACACTATATAATTCGCGCCATCGCTGGATCTCAAAATATCTTGGATTCATACCGCGTGCGAACAAGCTCCAGGGGCGAGAGGATGAATCCAACGACAAGATGGCTGGTCACCATGGTGGCAATGTTAGGTCCGACGTTATCCAAGTGCACCAAAGGAATTGTGTCGTCGTAAAGATCAAAGGTGTCGTTCAAAGTCGCCTCCAATGTTGGCTGGGCAAAGAGGTGCAGCATTTCATAGATCCAGTTGGTATATTGACCTATTGACAAGGTAAACAAAATGCAGCATAAGATAATCAATCATCCCAATCCCTATTTTTCAAGAGACGTGGAGAACAACATGATCTTATTGTCACCCACCCTTCCAGAGACACAACCATCCCTCGGTTGAGTGTTTTCCAAGGTCGGTGACCGCCTTCCAGACACCTCCCTCAATGGGCGGCAGCTGATAAGCAGGTCGACTTTCCTCATCGTAAACACTTCTTCTGAAAGCATATCCCGATGATCCTGAAGTGGACTGAGAAATCGTTGTCTCCTCGTACCTAGAGCGAGTAGGCACATAGCCGTCGTGACCCAAGTTGCCGGTGCTGCTGCTGTTGAGGTTGCCATACTGATTGGAGTAGTAGCTTCCTGAACTGGAAGAAAGAATGCCTGTGCGTTCGTAGTACTCCCGTTCTGCTTGCTCCTCGCGAGCTCTCCGTTGCTCCTCCTCGCGTTTCGCCTGGATATGAATAACAATAAGAGAAAGTGTGAATAAATGTACAGTGCATTATCTTCGACCCAATGAAGAGCGCGGACCGCATGAACCCCAATCATAAAGTGACGTTTACCTGCTCAGCAAGGTCCTCGTCATCGCCGTTAAAGCCGTCGTCGTTAGGCAGATACTGGACCTGCAGGAGGGTTTGACCGGCCTCGAAAGGCGCCGCTATTGCCAAGGTTCCGTACTTGAGTAGTCCATAGCTGGCGAGCTCCTTCGCTGCAGCCTGTGAGCTAATCTCGTTCTGTGAGGCGAGATCATCTTCCAGAGTTGTCGATGAGAGCGTGTTGTTGTAGTATGACTGCAAGGGCGAGTCCGAGCCGGTGTAGTATGGGCGGAGTGGGTTGGGGCCGTTGGCGTTGGGTGTACCTCCAGGTGGAGGAAAGCTGTAGCGTGAGGACATGATTGTCGAGGTGGAGCTGACTCGTTGCAAGGGCGGAAGGATGCTATGAAGGAATGGGAAGTGCTCGGGAAGTCGCGTTTATTCATGGCCTTGAGCCGGTTGGTGCCCCACCAGACCCAAAATGGAAATTAAACTTCGCAGCAATCGCACACCATCTTTATGTTCTCCTTTGCTGTCATGGGCCTTTCGCCGCTAAGGAGTCAATTTGTGGCACGGCATTGGTCAGTCCTGGATCTGTACCATCTACTCCAGTCTCCTTCAAGAACTCGCCCACTGCAGCAGTCGACTGTTTTCACGACTCGATCTAACTCGACACGCTCGGGTTCACAGGCACCGTTAGAAAGAACTGTACGACCGTTAAAGACAAATACAACCTACAGAACAAATAGCCACGGAGGTAGCTCCTACCGGAATGAACCAGGAAGCGATAGACCAGCTTTTCAAAGAAACGGTGCCCAAGGAAAAGATCGCAATGGATCAACAAATAGTTCGTCAAGATATGCATCCAGGGAATCATTCAAGGAAAGGAGCCAGATCCCAGCGATCCCTATACCAACAAAATTTCGAACTGTACCAGATACAGAAAGGGTACGTTATCGCACACGAGTACTTTTTTTTTGTTGCTTGCGCTGCCTTTATCACTCAAGACAATCGACTCATGCAATTACCGTATATTTGAATCCAATAGATCGAGGGGATGGACAAGGAGAGTGTACAGGAGCTGTTTACTAAACGGTCTGGGGCCTATTCGTTGAGTAACGAGGCCTTCAGTATCAAGGCTACCCGCATGCCCTTCCGAGAGCCACCACCACGTAAGAAGTCAAGGAAAGAATTTGCTCTGCACCTTGTTTTCCACCACTTGGTATTATACTGACATAAATGTGCGCTATATAAACGTTCGACATTCTTTGCTGTAGCTGATGTTCCGGTCTTTGTCCAGAAAGCCGCGATGGAGTATAATTACGCTATGACGAGATACAATCAGGAGCAACAGGAACAACAGGAGAAAAAGGAGCAACAGAAGCAACAGGACGAGTTCGCTGCCAAGGCTCCATCCTCATCTTTAACACCCTCAGCTTCGTCATCACTCTCTTCCACGACATCGAATCTCGAGCCACCGACGCTGCCCCTCCCGATTTTACAGTATCAACTTCGCAACGTTCGGCTATACCCAGAGTCCGCCATGTCACCGCACCCGCCCTTCCGTGTGACATTTGTCGTCCCCAAAAAGACTGTATCCAAGTTGGCTACGCATCGTAACCTGGTCAGGAAGAAACTCACAGCCGCGGTAGAGGCGGTCTTCCGTGAGCATGCCCGACCAGGTCATGAATTCTTGATTTTTGCGAAACGGGAGTGCATGACAACAACGCAGGAAAAACTGGTGCAGTGGATGAAGAGAGACTTGACGAATCCCGCTTTGTATGGAGGTCGAGCTACTCGACAGAACACCAGAGACAGTGGCTTCAGCAAAACTGACAGCAAGGACTACAACAAGGGTATGGAAGGGCCCGGAACTGGCAATCAGGGTGGCGGAAAAAAATTGGACAGCCACAGGACGGTAACCGTGCGCTGGAAGAACAATCGTCCACCATTGTTCAAAAAATGGTGGAAGCACGCCTTGCCCAACCCACTTGGACGCACCCAGCAGAGCGATGCCTATCTTGACCAATATTGCCTTCCTCCTCAAGAGACGCCGTCACCGGACAATGAGGATCCAGCAAAGCTCAAGAAGCAATAACCACATGTTGAGCGCATTGTTGACCAATAATAAACATAGATTTATTTAGTATTATCGGTTCATTAGCCGTGCGATTTTGGGTGTAACAGCTCTTAAAGAACACTCTTTATGGTGCAGGATCCTGAGATGCTGTAATAGGATCTTCGAATGAAAAGCAAGTGGCGTTGGCTAGAACAGCCAACGACCGAATTTTGGACAAGACCTCTGGAGACTCAAGTACGGATGCTGGCAGCAATGGATATGACGTCGGCAAATGCTATCATGAGCAAGGAGCAAAGATCAAGGAATGAAAAGGATGAGAAAAAATACTGCGGACAAAACTCGGTGGAACCTATTCAGCAGTAGATAAAGCATGGCCGTACCTTGGGCTCTGTGAAAGCAGTATGGACCTTGAGGATGATGGAGCAGAGCGCAAAGCGAATCATAAACTGGCGCAAGAACTCGTCTTGCAAGAACCTTCGTACCGATTTGTCTATGTGATTTCCAAGATAGTTGAAAGCGCCAAGGATTAGTGCTCGAAAGATGCCACCGCTGGTAGAATATACAAAAAGATCGCTTCTGGTTACCTAGGGGTGCAGTAGCCATTAACTCTGCAATCTTTCCTTCTGCCTGTGAGATCAATCCGGAGCACTGCTCCCATGTGTCTGGGCTGATCTGCTGAATGCCACAGATGAAGCTAAAAGCAAGCAGAGGTGCGTGCAAAAATAACGTAAAGAGTCCACCGACTTGGGATGTATCTAGTATCAATCAAATGGTCTCAGTTAGTTTATAAAACAGCTTCAAAGCACGCACTTAAGCCCTAGTTCATTACTGGGCATTACCCGGGATAGAGTCTGGGTATTCAGTTGGCGACAGAAGACTCATGAATGGGTAGTTGAAAACTCGGGGCATCTCCTAGAATATGTAGATAAAGTGATACAATGGTTTTGTGAGGTGACAGTGGGAACGTAAAAGAATACCTGTCAACTTTGTCTGCCACGTACTGCAAATGCCACGCTGTTGTTGCTGTCTACAATTAAAAACATAGGCTTTCTTGTAAACGGGAGCAGGTCGCCAGGGTGCAGACAATGCGTAATGCTCTGCTGCTCTGGATCAGAGTTGTCCGGTATCTTGCGAGAGTTGGTTAATATACCACCGTGATATCCTGTTATAAATCGAATAAAAGCGTATGTTAAAAACAGTAATTGAACGATCCCAACAATAAGCAGTAAGATTCTGCTAGGACGCGCTACCTTTAGTACCAGAGTGGTCTGGTACAGGTCTCTTTGAACCATCCGCAGAAAGGTATATAAGCAGAGCCGAGTCGTTGGATACCTCCTGTTAAGATAAAACAGAACAACGGTTAATCCTTCATTCCAAGTTGATTTTTACAATGCTGTAGCACAATGACATGTCCAGACAGGGTCATACCCGGAATGCTGTTGCAAGAAAAACCATGAGCTGGCTCAATGCTGGTCGGTAGAGCAGATACTTGTGAGGGTTTGGCCGTTTGGTGAGCTTATCCGCCCTGCGTTGAGCGATTGTCGACTCCTCATTCGGCTCTTCCTTTATAGATGGGTTTGGGCTATTGATATCGCTTGCCGCCCCTGCGGCAACTGCAGAGACCACGGCACTTGGCACAGTATCCTTACCTGCTCCATCCGCCGTGCCTCGTATCTGTGACGTTTCCCTCTCTGAACAAGGTCGAAATATGGTAAGAAAGAGGTGATCTGATACGCTTATTGTGAGGGCAATTCTGCAGATTAGCCAACTTACCAAGGGATTGCAGTATACGGTACATATCAATCGTCAGTTCAGAAAATTTGATTTGGTTGTGCGCATTGCCCACAAGGATGGCCTCCTGAAGCCTGAGCTTGGTCGACGAGGATCCCTCCTTGTCCAAAGCTGCGGAGATAGCTTTGCTCGTCTGCAAACGCCTAGCCACCGGCAAATAAGTTCCTGCAGGATTGATAGGATGGAGTCGCTTTTCGGCCTAACGCTCCAAATATATCGTGAAATTCACGTTAGCGGGACTCCAGTATAAATGGCCAGTGGTTTCACGTTCACAGGTGGCCTTACATCGGTGAAGGACGAGATTTCTTGGACAACGAGCTGCCATTCTGCAGCATCGGGCGGTCTGTATATCGCGATGTACTCCTTTACTAGCGCTGCCAGCTCGTCCTTCAGGGTGGAGATGATGTCGCGATTGTTGAGCAGCAGACAAACGACTGTAAATCGCGCGTAATAGCGGAGTTTCTTGATCATTAATGCTGAGCTGTTTCCGTTCAACAAGATAATGTCAGTAAAGATTGGTCATCTCAGCACGCAAGCACAGACATCACAATTCATTAAACGCACCTCTTGATCTCAGAAATCTCATTGAAGTAGCGTCTCTCGCGGATTGCATCGTAAAAGACGTACGACTCTTGTAAATAATTCGTTTCGCTCGTGCGTAGACTAGTATCCCCACAATGTAACGCAGGAAATGGTTAGACATCTACTCTATTTTTTTGTTTTGTATTGTCCGCATGCGCATAAGATTCACTTTGCCCTGAACAAGCCGGACCCTTTTCCGCTGCCACTTACTAGTAATGATAGTATAGCTGTCCGATCTTGGAGGCGATCTCGCCAACTTCCCATCGTTTTAATCCATAACTGTTCTCCAGAACGAACCTATCGCGATTAGAAACACGAATCGTATTAGCAGTGGGATCGAAGTGTTCGCATGACAATAATCTACAACCCACATAGGACGTACCGATTTTGCTGCTGAAACCTCCAGAGCTGTGCCATGGAATGAGATGAGTGACGATGAATATCAGATCGAAAATAAGCACCCATATGCGGACAGTACCTTAGAAAAGATTTCAAAGGTCTTTTGGAAATAAGGCTGCCATTGCTTGGATCCAGTCGGTGGAAGGTCCCTGTCCATAGATCACAAAAAAATAAAGCGCCGGTTAAACAGAGGCTTCGGTCTTCCTAGCAATGCGTTTTTGGGAAACACGCATTCAGTCCTCCTCCCAAGGTAAGTTTCTGTACCTCAGTCCTGCAAACAGTTGTTGACTCTTTTCCAGCAAGTACTGGAACTCTTCCACCTGTGCCCATGGTACAAGCAATTAGTGGGGTGCCATACTTTTTTTATTCTGTTTGAGTACAGCCTCTTTGCGCGGCATGGGAACATACCACTGTCTGATTCTGACGCGCAATCGCCTCTGCTGTGACAGCATTGGTCGAGACGACATCTTCCATCGGCACTTGGTCTGGTGCGACTCCAGGATTAGGCGCACTGCTGACTACATTGGTAGTTGTTGGAGGGACAGGCGTGTTCGTGCCTGTAATGGAGCCGAGGGCTGATGAGGCTTGCTGAGGAGCAGAGGACGAGGCCTCCATTGTCAGTTTGCTGGTTGTGAGAGGATATGAGGGTCGATAGCGGCAGGGTTGTTGTCGGCAGAGTGAAGGTCAAAAAAGGTGGACCATGGTTGCCATTGGTGACTGTTTACACTTCGTCCTTTAAAAAAAACGCGCGTTCGTGTCTCAGGAGCACACGGATCTCAGGGGCGCAAATAACCTTAACGACCGGATACCAAACGCTTATCTGGGACCCTTCTAGCGTAGGATCCAGTCAGCTTGTGAGCAGCCAATAATAAAACGCGTTTTTTTTTTTTTTTTTTTGGCTGTTGGCTCCCTCGGCGCAACTGGCCAACGGATCTAGGACGCATAGACGTTTAGGATGAGCACAGAAAACCGGCGTGAGATGGAATATAGATCTTCACATCGGCTGTGAAGACGCAGGACGCTGCGATTGCGAAAGGGTCGCCTCCATCGACTTATGATGATTGCCATCCACAAAGATTTTAAAGTCGTCTCCTGGATATATGGGAATGCGGAATATCCCCATAGCTCTCTCTTTTAAAAACTCGAGTCAGAACCTATTGGGGAAAATTTTTTTTACCTCCATTCCACTCCATATCTCACGCATGTTTTAGTTCGAGAAATATATCACATATAAAATTTTTAGGAACACATTTACAGCGGCATGAGACTGGTTCCCCTCACTATATCCTTCGGACCAGGTATCCATGCGGCCGGTATCCAATCACCATGCGTCAAATCACCCACTCCTGCTTCATTCATTCGTTCTCGTAGAACAGAGATAGTCATCAATCTCGCACGCGCCCTTGGCATCGTGTTATCTGTCGTCGGCGTCACTATGATTGTCGTTTGGGTGGCTACGCCCGCTCGGAGATTGTGGGGCAACTACCCAGATCCATCCACAACGCCTCCTGAACCCACCTTTCAGTCTTGTCACCACAACAAATACGAGCTTCCGCCAACCATCGATCCACCCATCCACCTCTCCGATGGTCCCCATACGCCAGAGGGTGCGCAATTATTTGAAGTGGAAATGTCAACCAGTGAAGCGACAGCTACCAACAGCTTCATTTGCGACGAATCTTGTCAAAATAAGAACTTGCTTGATGCCCTGTCAAGAGTCGCCATTTACAAGAAACGCTACTCCACGCGATCCAAAATATTCTCAATCGCCTTTGCCGAGGAGACACATCTAGAGAATGAGGAGCGCTCTCTCCGCGAGCGTACTGTCCATTTTTTGAAACGGTCCAACATCCACCCGGAGCGCGACGATGCCTGGGAAATGCTTCAGAATATGAAGGCAAAGAAGGACAGTCCCAAGAAGGAAGAGGATCAGCACAAGGAACAGAAGGATTACCGCAAGAAGAGGGGCATACAAAACGAAAAAAAAGGTTTTAAAAAGGACGGCACAAAGCATCACGATAATAGCGAGAATAAGGGTAACAGAGGCAGTCCAACACAGGCAACGACCAACCAATACAGATACGATCCTCAGGTGATCATCCAGCTCGATACCATTGGTACTGTCAGCGGCTACTACGGCAAAATCCAGGTTGGTAACCCAAAGCAGACGTTCAATGTCGTGTTCGATACGGGTTCGAGTGACCTTTGGATCCCATCCTCCAAGTGCATCGAAGAAGGGTGTCTCTCTCATCAACGTTTCAATGGCCAGAGCTCTTCCACCTACGCCAGCACGGTCCCTGTTCTTCCCTTCGAGATCGAGTACGGTACTGGGAAAGTGACGGGTGTCGTCTCAGAGGACATTCTTACCCTTGGAGGCATCCGTAGCAAGGAGCCCATTCGTTTTGCTGAAAGCCTGACATCGAGCACTCTCTTTGGACGCGCTGTATTTGATGGCGTCTTTGGATTGGCATATCAAGAGATGAGCAGCTCTGGACAGCGACCACCGTTCTTGGCTATGTTGGAGCAGCATGTCATCAAGAAGGGCATGTTCGGATTCTTCATGGCTCGCGGCCGAGGCGAGCTCGCCTTGGGCGGATACGATTCATTGAAGATCGAGGAGGACAGTTTGAAGTGGTCCAAGGTCGTCAAGAAAGGTTACTGGGAGATCAATATGGACAAGGTCAAGAGCGACAACACCGATTTACTCAAGACTCCAGCCCATGCCATTGTCGACACTGGTAAGATGTTTGCGATCTGTATGCTGTAAAGATATCCACTGCTAAAATTTAAATGCTAAGGTTCAAATGCTGGTATCTAATAAGATACCTCATTCATATTTGCAGGGACGACCCAGATCATCATCCCCGTTGACCTTGCACGTCATTTGCACTCCAAGTTCCTTCCTGGGGCTCGGCACATCCACGACGGAATATACTCTGTGCCCTGCCACGGAAGGAACATGCCCACGCTCCACATCCAGATTGCTGGAGAGGTTTATGAGGTGCCTCCAAGTCTCTATACGCTCCAAGAAATCGCACCTGGCCGATGCATGAGCGGCTTTGCGGGCGAGGAGGTCGACGGTACCGCATGGATCCTAGGAGATGTTTTCCTTCGCAGTGTTTACTCTGTAAGTCCGTCCTTCGTTCGCGAACGCCCACAAGGTCAACAGTTTTTCGCTGGTCTAACTGAATAGTATTCTGGTGTTACTGTAGGTCTATGATTTCGACAATAACCGTATTGGATTTGGCAGACTTGCTTCCACCTAGAAGATGGCCAGCTGTATTCAGCAGAAACGCGCTCATTTATCGTCATATATCCTCTGCATATTCCCCAAAGTCTTGCTTTCTTGCAAGCACCCTGTGTTTTGCACCCATCATAAAGACATACTCGTGTACACAATCATCCACTCGCTTTATCTATCTGAGCGCCTTCGCTGCTTTTTTCTGAATCCTTGCAACAGTTTATTGTATGTAGGGTATTAGTACGAAATCTGGCGGATAGACTGTAGTAATAGGTAAGCAATCAAGTATGCTATGGTAGTAAGGTTATACGCGTTCTTACCCTCCGTGGCTGCTTGGGAGCGCTTCAATTCGCCAGCCTCTCGAAGATCCACTCGTTTCTACGTCCGGTATCAGCATTGTTGATGCCGGCAAAAGGTGGAAAAACCAACAAGGGAGATATACCAAGGACTAACTCCTGGCCATTATGTATGGCTGGAACACGGATAAGGAGATTGTTGGGGGCTGTGCCCCGCTCCAAGAACCACCCATGCTCGTCCTCTTTCATGCCAGCAAAAGAGTGAGGAGAAAACTCATCGGAGCAAGGTAGAAACCTGACGCAGGATCGCGGATAGTGACTATGCCATCCGCTTTGTTCATGACCTCCCACGTCTGGGCTTGCGGAGGTCCTCCGCGAGGCTCGAGGATAAGACGGCCATTGGTTCCCTAACTCCGAGTAAGGGTCAGCTGTTCGGGGGATTTTATGATACGATACAGGCCGTTAGGGATGGCCACGGCGGTCGCAAAACCGATCTGGATCAGGACCAAAATGACACCCAGGAGACATAAAAGTGTGGAGCGGGACATTGTCTACGGAAAGTGGAAAGTTGGACTGTGGTTAACATGAAGATCCTTTTCATAGATGTGGAGAAGATACGAGAGCTGTGGGGGCTCAGTATTATGTTACCTTTTGAGGCGGAAGAAGATGTAAGTGATGGTTCAATGCGGAGATTTGGTGGTGAAGGCTAAGAGGGGGCCAACGTTGCCGACTCGCTATTTATGCGAGAGGGTCTTCAGACTAGGCCGCTCCAACCTGGCCATCTTGGATAACAGGGACGTTACTTTCTTTCCCAACTTCATCTACCGGAATGGGGAGGATAAAAGAAACAGCAACTTGTGGTGTATACATCTATATCGGGAATGAACCACAAGCCAGGAGTACAGTGCGGATGAGAGGGAGAAAGAGATGGAAGGAGGGAGGGGGAGAAAGGGATGGAGGGAAGGGGGAGGATGAAGAAGAGCGTCAGCATGCATGCAAAGCGCCCTGGCGACGGAGACGACTCCTCGAAAGGCTCGGCGTCTCTAGGGAATATGCGCGATTGACACGCACCTAGGCCAGTCCTAAAACCAGATGACAGTGGAGGACGAGCAGGAGGATGAGGAGAACCGCATTGCAGGTTGCAGCGTAGCTGATAGTGCTGGGGCATGAACATAGACGCGCTGAAGATGGCCGGGCCCGTCAACTTTCCCGCGGGCCAACAAATGTATAAACAAGCCGGAGCGCTACTATCCTGGGCAACAAAATGCCAGCGCAAATAATTTCGTTGCCACTGTGAGGGTATTTCCTGTAAACCAATTTCAAGGTTCACTTTTTTACAATAGCCAAAAACATAAGGAAATGTGGCTTGCTGTGAATTTTGTGGATGATCGCAGTAGCCAGGTAGTAGTGCATCAAGTGGAACTCATAACCCAGCAACAAAGCAGCGACGCCATATGTCATACCCTTACTCGTTACATTTTTTAGAAAAGGTCGGTGAAAGCAGTCAGACTCGGTCTGCTATTCCCCGTTCTGTCCCTCCAATCGAAGATGATGGCCCATGCTTTTTATTCTGAAGTACCTGATAGCGTAATAGTCTGGCACTTCAATGCGGCCTCTTTAAATTTCTCTGCTGCTTGACTCTCTTGCTTGTACGTAGCCGAAGCGCAAGATCACTATTACGACGATGAGGACGATGAGGACGACGAAGTAGACGAGGAGCGCGCGCTGTACGAGAGTGCATGGACAGAGGGTGAAGGCGGTACCACAATAACGGCACACATGGCGCAGGAGACACAACATACGCAGCACCGGCACCAGCATACTGTCAGATCCCCCTCCTTGCCATTACATCAACCTCAGATGCCGTCCGTTCCGCCCTTGCAAATGGGGCTCGTGCCGGAACCAATATTGCGAAAGAGAAAAGCGAGGCAGCAGCAGCTGGCAGACAACACCAATGGAACGACCAGCGAGACTATCAACCAGCGCGTCAGCGACGAAGCGGCTTGGCCTATTGTCCAACAAGTAGAATTGCCTAGGTCGGAACTGGAGTGGGCCAGGATCAATAACAGAGAGGAGGCAGATGCTGTCTTCGTTGCCCAACAAGTACGCCGCGCCAACTTACACCGATCCACCCAAAAAGCATACGACAAATACCGAGAGCATTGGAAAGTAAGATGGTCTTTATTTTAGCCTTAATTCAAAGCAGAGTGCTGTTGGTTCTGTCCTTAATTTTTATCCGATTTATCCCCATTCACTCTGCCTTAGGCCTGGTGTACGCGCCATCGCTACAGGGACGAGTCTGTAACGAACTCACGCGCTGCGCGATACTTTAAGGAGTGCTTTGGGGAAGGCGACTCACTGAACCCTGATGTTCAACCTTTGCGCAAAAAGAAACCGCGGACCGATGCGCTGACGGACTACTACATGCCCGAGACGGTTGATTTCTACATCAAGGCTGCTGTTGATCTATGGACAGAGCAGGCAACTTCGGCACCAAATGGAGTGTGGCAGGGAGCAGAGACATCCCCGCGCAAAATAGCCAGGCCATTCATGGAGGCGTACAAAAGAAAGATCAGTAAGCTGATATATTGCTGCATATGCATGTAGCCATGCTATTGTTCTGCTACTAAACTACTTTAATAAATATTATCAGGCTCCCTCACAAAAGCGACAAAGCTCCAAGGTCTCAGGATCACAGAGGGTTACAATGCCCAAGGCTTCAAGCGCATGATGAAGTCGTTCTGGACACGTAACTATGTTCAGCTCGATCAGAAGAGCCGCCGAAAGCTCAATGGACTCCGCGACCGGCTAAACTTATCGTGGACCCATTTCATGATGTGTCGAGGAGAAAACATGCGGATGGCTTTGCTGCAGGACTTGAACTTCCATGCATTCGAGTTCAGCGATGCCACAGGACAGTTCACCCTGGGTGTTGTCCTCACGATGCTCCAAGGCAAGATGAACGCAGATGGGAAGTTGCTCTATGGTGTGGTCGTGCGGAACAAGGACGTTGAGATATGCCCAATGGGTTCCCTTGCCTTTTATTTGTTTGAGCTCTTCATGGTATGAAGGTACAGATGGTGTAAGACCCTGTCGATGAGGATCTTCAGCAGTTATTAGAAAGTAACATGCCTACTTTTTTAACATTTTAGGATCCACGCACATGTCCTGATTTTAGCAAGCCAGACTGGCCAAGCAACTACCTGGTGTTTGCGCGTAATCCCGGCCAGCAGATGTCCTCCTCCACGCACTACTCTGCTCAAAAGTCGGAGATGCAAGCTGCCAATGTGCTGTCATCCAAGGCCACTCATGCCGGCCGCCGAGCTGGAGCACAGCAAGCCCAATCAGCCGGGGCTACAATTGAGGAGATTGCACAGCATGGAAATTGGCTGCATCAACGAGTTGCAACACATTATTTGAGCGAGATTCCAGAGCGTGTCCCTCTCAAGCTGGCAGGCTTCACACATGTTCAGGAGCGGTTTTGGATTGCCAGGAACACAGCCATCCCACCAGTCGAGCTTCAAAAACTCGTGTTTCCCGTTCTGAACAATGCATATCCTGACAAGGTCTGGGAGACCTGGATGGAGAACATCATGATGGAACAGGACGAATACAACAATCGTGGACTGGATCAGAGGCTTGTGGCAAATTACCCGCAACATGATTCGCAAAAGATCAAGTTTTTTATCCTTCTGGCCCATTTGCGCAAGGTCATCTTGCAGGATGCTGCAGCTCTCATGGAAATTAATGGTGACCCACACTGTCAGTACCACCTCCACCGGATCTTTCATAAACCAGTCTTCAGGCTACCCATGTTCAACGAGTTCCGGGCCGCTTTGCGCGAAAAGATGGCTACGTCAAAGATGGCTACGTCAAAATCGCCTATCTCAGATAGCCTCCTTGCCAATGCTCCCGCCATTCAACATGGGCTGCGGGACATTTCCGAGAAGATGACAGTCGCGACAAGCTTGCTTAAAACAATACCCACTACAACCGACATGCAGCGCGATAGGGACGTTTGGTCAGCGTCAATAGCACGACAAGTGAACCACATGAGGAGCGACATGGTCACTATGCACAATGGCATGATAACAGTGAACAATAATATAGGCAGCAGCTTGATCTCATTTCACAACGTTTTAAAGCAGATGTTGGCCACTGTATCTGAAACTGTGGCTAGAACAGAGCTTACGATAGTACAGATACCAGCAATGCCCTTTGCGTCAGAGATGTTGCCTTCAACACTACAACAGCCAACACAACAACTGCAGCCACAGCCATTACCGCCATCGGTTCAGGATCAACCACGGTCGCCACTGCTATCTCGGTTGCCATTTACGGAGGATGAATCACATTATCCACCGCCACATTCTCCACCGCCACATTCTCCACCACCACATTCTCCACCACGTTCTCCGCCACCACTTTCACAGCCTTAGTTGCCCTCAATGGAGGCCGGGCCAGTCAGGGACGATCTTGTGGCCTTAGCAGAGCAACTGGCATGGCCTCGGGACAAGCCCGTCATCTCCTCGTACACCATGAAGGACCGTCCACGTACCATCGATCCAATTTGGCAAGAATGGTTTCATGGTGTTGACGGGGAACCCTCGATCTGGCGAATGAACAAGTACTACAAGTGGCGCAAGGATGCCAGCGCTGCTGTGCGAAAGCATTATGGCTTCAATCGGCTGGTCATTGAGTCAGTATTGAAGGCTATCTCGGAGGCATAGGAGCCGGCGTTGGATCTGAGAAAGGAGGCTGGATTACTGGTCGTTAAACAAAAAATCGCGCGAGCTGGTTCCCTCAATCAATACTATTTACAGCTTAACCGTGATATCGCAGCAGAGAAGGCGCTTCAGAAAGCATGGCCTCAATAAATATCAACGTGAAAGCCCAACTGAATGATGCTATTGTAGGCTTATAGGCTAACAATGGGCATCATGCCTACTTCATTAAGAACTTGTATGTCGCGACGCGCGTCGATGGAGCCTTGTGTTCTATCCAATTGAGTCTATCCAATTAAATCTTAAGCAATTCAATCGCCTATACATTCTCGTATTCTCAAAGAGGGGATGGATACTTGGAATCATGTGAGCAGTGATTGCTATTTCGTTTGTGAATATTTGACTAGGCGTGATTTGTGAACACTACATACTGAATTGAATGGAATAGTTTCCATTTCCGGCCTGCGGAAAAATTATACGTACAACATCAGCTACAGGGAATTGACCCTTCGACGCGCTCAGGAATATCTCTATCATTTGTCATGGATTCGTGTAAGCAAAAAATAAAAATAAAATGCTGCAGGCGACGATAGGGCTTTAGGTGAGGTGAGAGGTTTCTTTGATGATGGCGGTGTTCACCACCTCATCAACTCATGGTGATAGCAATGCAAGGCACATGGGTGGCATGGCCCTGTTCCCTCTTCATTGTACGTAAAAAATTGGGTTGAATTAAATTTTCATACTCAAAAGAGTATTTGCGCTGGCATTTTATGTCCAGGACTCTATGCCGCTCCAAGACCTGGCTGCGTACACGCAGGCCCCGGGAGAGCAGCAACAGCCTGAAAACACATGGACACCTCAGCTAGCAGCAAAGCAGAACAAGAAGTTCGAGGAATCTAATCACGCGAGATCGGGTGAAGTGGTTGGTAGGGACTGGAGCTTGCTTTAGTCAAGCCGCGAGACGCTTCAAGATGATCTATCTCAAGTGGCGAGAGACCCATCTGGGACCCAGAATGGGTGGACCAGCGTCTTCTTTGTCTTTTTTGTCTCTGTTCTCGTTTACTCCCTCCGTCCAAGAGCACTCTTAGTAACGATGGAATAGGCTAAACAGCAGGGATTAGCAATGCAGGACTGACAGTAGACTACACCGTCGTCTTTCTTCTCAAGGTCTGCTTGAAAATAGAAGAGGATAGGATAGACATATCAATCTCCTATCGTTACATGTAGGCCACTCGAGAGGTGAGTAATATGAGTAGACGAGTGTGATGCCTGATCTCCAGAAGCGGCGTGCAGACTATGGGACTATGGAGGGGTATACAGTCCTCTCTCATTTTCGGTACTTTTTTTCGTCGAAAGTGAGATCGCTAAAGATTCCAGCGATTCTATTGGCTGGAGGGGCATTTTCAGTCAATCAGAGTACTCTATATCTAGGCTCGTAGCACTCTGCCCTCCATCATCCCCATCCTCATCTTCATCCTCATCCTCATCCTCATCGCCACCGCTCCTAGGCGTACTGATTTCAATATATGTATTTTTTTTATGCAAAGGGATATCAATAAATATCATCGTGGCATGACTACTCTGGTGTGTGCTGGCTTGACGGTCTTGCTTGCTGGCGGAAAACGTTTGTTGACCCGCGCTTGCTCGACGCGCAGAGCTGCCTTCTTCTTGTTGAATGCCTCCATCTTGGATCTGTAGTCTTCGGCGAAGGACGTACGGTAGCTCTTTGAGGCGTCATCCATGCGTTTGCTCATGAGAGTATCTGCAAGCAGCTCCACTTGTTTCCTGTATCGCCTGTGCTTCTTTGAGGTCATCAAAACTGCAGCGGCACTCAATAGATTGACGATATTCTCGCCAACAGCTTTGTCCCCTGTGACCTCCTCCTCTTCACTCTCCCAATGCTCGTCGATAGATCCTTCCTCCTCAGTCGAAGTTGTTTGTGGTCCCGACTGGTCAGTGTCAGAGTACTCTGAGGAAGCCAATTGCTCGACTCGGCTCATATAGACGCGGCTGTGTAAAGGCTTGTTGATATGTTTGGGCTTCAGAGGAGACCCTCTGTCGTTGGTTACCACCAAGAATGGATTGGGCACCACCACGAAATCGTCGTCTTCCGCGCCTTCGCCATCACTTGTGCTCTCTAGCCAGTCGCCATCCAAAAGCTCCGAACCCGTCTGTAGTGACAAGAAGAAGGACATGAAATCGGGGTCCTTCTGTAGTTGATCAATGACTTCGCATATGTAAGGCGAGCCATCCAAAAGTTTCGCGGTTGAAGCCAGCAGCTTCTCATGGCTCTCAAGAGCACCCATGATTGAAACACCTCTTGATATTGCTGACGAAGAGCCATCTTCTGGGACGAGGGCGTTTTGTTCCGCGGCGTCCATTAAAATATCTAGGACTGGCGTTGTTGACGAGCCGCTCTGACCTTGGTCTCTGCCACTCACTGAGTCGTGGTAACCCTGCACCCTGAACCGATGGAGAATGTTTTGCTGGGTCTCCTTGAGCGCCGCAACCACCTCCTCTTCTAAACAAGTGTGCGTTGAAAGTTGCTGTTTTTGGGCCTCGCCGAAAATGGGGACGTGTCTGAAGCAGCTCCGGATGGACTTGCCTTCCACCTCGTTCCAGGCAGCAGCTATCATGTGCCATCCTTCGAGGTTGGACACCCTAAAAGACCCATCCTTCTTCGACTTCATGGCCTTGTCGACTGCCTTGGCCCTCCTCGTGTTTTTTTTTCCCTTGCTGGCCGCTTTAGGAGGCGCATTGGGGTCTGGCACTGGCTGGGAGGATTTGAAGACACGTAACTTTAGGATGAGATTACGATACCGCCTCTTGAAAACAGCAATGATTCCTGCGTCCAGGGGCTGTGTTACTGATGTCGAGTTCGGCGGCAGAAGCAGCAGTTTGATGTTCGGAAAATCGACACTGCACCGTTCTACCACTGCATGGCATGATGCATTGTCGATGAGCAGGACCACGCGCCGATCAGGGTCCTCCGCGACGATGTCCTGCTGGAACTGGCGCAGCCAGTGGGTAAAGGTATACTTGGTCATGTAATCTGCTCGCTTGTTAGTCTGCCGCTTCTGCGCCTGGGTATGCTGTGAAGTGGCCTCCTGTTGCTGGTGTTGTGTATTGCCAGGTGCGCCATCTTGTCCACTAGCGTCATGATGCTGTTGCTGGGCGACTGCCGCTGCTTTAGCTGCCTTGGACTTGCGTGGTTGCTTTGCAGTATCCCATGGCATGACATCCACCAAGCGCTGCAGCGTTTCATCTTTCCTGAAGCCAGAAGCAAGGTTTTCGCCTAAATGGATCCAAATATGATCAACATGGCATCCAGCATAAAAAAATAAAAATAAAAATAAAAATAAACCATGTCTCTCCTCGTTCCGAATATCAACTTCTGACAGGATACTTACTGAGAATAAAAGGCTTTCGCTTGTCGCTTCCTGTGGCATTGGTGCAGAAGAGAATGGAGACGCGCGATGCTGGAATGGCTGCTCCGGCCTTCATCTCGACATCGAGCGTCCAACTTGAGGTGGTCTGCAGGTAAAGGCCAGTCTCGTCGGCGTTGTAGATGTCATTCAGATCATAGGTCGCAAGAATTGACTTGAGACCCTCCACTTGCCCCGCTATCGCATCCCAATCAACCGACCCTGCCTCGCCCATCAGCTTATGAAACGACAGTCCCCAGGTGGCCTTGAAACTGGCTACCCAACCGGACGAGAATCTAGGCTTTTCAAACGTGAGTGGTCCATTTCTTTCCACAAGCAGGTCGTATACCTCTCCTGCAAGCAACTGTAACAGCCATTGATCTACCGGCACGTTCATTTTACGGAGACGTTGGATCTCCTGGTGAAGAATCGTCTCGACTGGATAAAACTCGCGGATGTGGGCTTTGGTGTAGCACCTTGTATCCAAAGAGCCGGTAGGCATTTTGTTGATAAAAGGCCTCATTTTTATGAGTCGGGTGATCGTTTTAGGTGGCAGCTTGTTAGCCGTCTCAAAGTCTTTCATTGATGGTGATAATTCTGGTACAGGATTGCCAAGCAGGTCCTGATAGCCTCTGTGAAAGATATCCCAATTGTCCATGATCCGCTTTTTGCTAGCAAGTGTCCAACTACCGCGACCTGCGTCCGACAATGAAGCGTCCTCGCTCGACTTAGGTCGGTCCAGCGCGTCTGCAATCTTAGGAAGCATGGGTAGAACGTGGTGAGAGGGATTATGGAGCACTGGTACTGGCGATGCTAGTGATGCTGGGAACGCTGGCGAGGATGAGGATGAGGATGGGGATGGGGATGATGGAGGGCAGAGTGCTACGAGCCTAGATATAGAGTACTCTGATTGACTGAAAATGCCCCTCCAGCCAATAGAATCGCTGGAATCTTTAGCGATCTCACTTTCGACGAAAAAAAGTATCGAAAATGAGAGAGGACTGTATAGTCTACAAACGCGCGAAGGAGTTTGTCGTGGTCTAGACGTCAACAGGTCCGACAAACGGCCGCCAGACCCAGAAACAGGTTGCAAACCTTAAAAACGGCGCTGTTTGTGGAGGCACAAGATGGTCCGACGAAATCGATTGGTCCATCTGCCCACCCTTAAGAGTAAACAGAGATGATTCATCGCTCGAAGGGACTGGCACCTGAGCGAGTGATATATTACCCCAGCTCCAATCCTAGGCCCTCTTTTCTTCTCTTTTTCATACCTCCACTCTTCCACTTCACCTTGAACCAACCCAGCCCTCCACATCTTTCTTTTTTATCGCCCACTCTCTTTTGTCCACCAACGACTCTGCCTTTTTTATTTTTTTTATCACTTCCCCGTTTTTCTACCACCGACTTTACATACGTTACCCACAATGGCCTCCTTCTCCGCTTAAACGCCAGTACACCTTCGTACACACTTCAACAGCAGAATATCTTACAACAGAACCTTCAATAACAACAATAACAACAACAACAACAACAACAACAACAACAACAACCCAACCTTTACCTTTAACAATACATTCCACAACCTTTAACGGTTCACGCCCCATACAACAACTAGCCAAGATGGTTTCCCCAATTATTATCCCCAGTTCAACTATTGACATCATCGTAGCCAAATCCATTATCGTCCCCAAAGTAGTAGTCGCCTTACTGCCCTTACAGTCCTAAATTCCATCAATTGAATCCTTTCAAGTTCTCTACCCGCCTTTGAAGTACCCTTATCTCAAAATACCCATTTATCTCTCCCAAAAATGGCCACTATCGATTTCTCCATGTTTGATACGACCAACGTCAAGATGTCAAAGTCGGCAGACGCTTTAGAGTCTGCTCTTGCTCAGCGTAAGTTTGGTTTTTCAACTGAAAAAAAAAGAGCCATCTTAATCGTCACTCAATAAATCTTGCTAACAGAAAATATCTATCACATCTATTAAACTTTATCATTTCAATAGTCAGCAAGAATACTTCCTTCGGTAACGATTGCAGCTCTGGCGACCTTTTTGTCCCTTCACCCAACACTGGCAACGGATTCGACGAATGGCTCGCTGCAGATTTGGCGTTCAGTGCCCTTTCCAGCGACGAATCATCCTCGGGCTCGTCTAGCCCTTTTTCGGCGTTGGAGGACTCCCCCGTGCTCGGCTTTGACTCGTTTGGATCCTCGGTCGGCCCCTCGCTCTTTGACATATCCATGGGTCTTCCCACCGTGTCTTTTAGTAGCGAATTGCCAGCCTCTCCCGTCCAGACCAATGCACCAGCCTCGCCTGTACTTCCCATGCTGACTTCCACAGCTGTCCAACAGGCTGCTGCAGCACTCAACATTCCCTGGTCTGCTGAACTCGAGTCCGCAGTGATGGCTCAGGCCGTTCTGGGTGCAGCTGCACCTGTGTCCGCCATGCCCGCTGCTCAGCCCATTGCTTCGCCCGTTTTGGCTCCCAAGGCCGAGCCCGTGGAGAAGGGATTTCCCTCGGCATCATCGTCGCCTGCAGTCTCGCGCGCTGTCTCTGCTGAACCTGAGGCAGACTCTTTGCCTGCGGTCGATGCTTCCACTACGCCTGTATCTCGCAAGAGCAAGAAGCGTCAATTGACGCCCGAGGAGGAGGCAGAGGAAATCGTCGCCAAGCGCGCCAAGAACACGGACGCTGCTCGACGCTCCCGTCTCAAGAAGTTAATTCGACTTGAGGGTCTGGAGGCCAAAGTGTCCGACCTGGAGGCTGCCAACAACGCTCTCAACATGAAGATTGCGATCCTCGAAACCGAGAAGAACGGCTTCCTTACCAAGGACACTGAGCAGACCGCTCGTATTGCCCAGCTCGAAGCCCAGCTCGCTGAGGCCCATGCAGCCCTGACCAGCCGTGCTTAGGTTTTTTCTTTTTTTTTCTTAGTAATTTGCGTTCATTTTTCGCCCTTGTCTACCCAATCCTCTGTGCGTGCCATAATACCAGAGTAAACAATGCCAATAAAATTATTCGGCTTCAGAATGCGTTCGCTACTACTGTGCAGTGATGTTTTAACGGGAACAAAACACTATGGAAGAGAATAACCTTTGCCCCTAGGGGTCTGTGCAAAGGTGTGGCCTAACCCGTTGATCACGACGCGCCGTTCAATAGCAATATGGCCAAGGTGCGAGAAACTGTAGGAAACGCAAACGTTTCGTCCGCATGGTGTAGACGACGTCAATCGTCAGGCTATATGTTGCTGCAGTCGTTAATATTTTGACAGTTCTAGTCATCATCAAATACCTAATCCTCTTTTTTGCATAGATTGAAAGCGCTGCTGAGAAGAATGTAATATCACCGTAGTGTTTGATGACCGAAACGTATATTTATTTCTTTTTCTACATAGTCTAGGATGTATCTAGTCTACAATTCCCCCGCCTGCTTGGCAAGCTTGTGAAACAGGGATGTCTCTCTATGAATTAATGCCTTTGGTGAGTCATACTCGACCACACATCCCTGGTCTAGGACAAGGATCTTGTCTGAATCCATCACGGTCTTGATACGATGTGCAATGGTAAGGATAGTCCTATCTTTGAACTCTGTGCGGATGGTTCTCTGGATCAGCTCGTCGGTCTCGACATCAACAGCAGACGTGGCCTCATCCAAGATAAGGATCTTGGTCTTGCGCAGAAGAGCTCGCGCAAGGCAGATCAACGACCGCTGGCCAACCGAAAAGTTCTCGCCGTTCTGAGAGACCTCAAACGACAACCTGCCTGGCAACGACGAAATGTGGTCCTTGAGATGAGCACGCCCAAGGGCTTCCCACAGGACTACATCCTCTAGTTCTTGAAAAGGATCAAGGTTCTCGCGAATTGAACCAGCAAAAAGGACGGGTTCCTGCGGAATAATGGCAAGTTGCTGGCGGAGATCCGCGAGGCCGAGGGTGGAGACGTTAATGCCATCGATTTCAATCTTCCCGCCGTCGATGTTTTCTTCTTGTCCGTTGTCTGCATCGTCCGTCGTGCTGTTCGACTCGATTGGTCTGCCGCTGTTATCAGAAGCCCTGGCCCAGTAGCTGTTTGCAGCCTCCACCATCCTAAACAACGCCAACGTCAAGCTGGACTTGCCTGCGCCTGTCCTACCGACAATACCCACGCGTTCCTCACCGTCGACCACAAATGAGACATGCTTCAGCACTAAATCCAGGCCCTCTCTATATCTAGTAGAGTAGTCCACAAACGCAATAGATCCACGCTGTGGCGGCCAGCGACTTTGTTCCAACGCCCATCCAGCTTCTGAATCTGGGTCCGTCCAAAGTGGTGCCTCCGTCTTCATCTCGGCTAGCTCCTGAACTCTTTCGACACTGATAAGATGTGTGAACAGATCGCAATACGTCCTCGTGAACCAGATCAGCGATTGAGAAATGTTCATTGCAAAGCTCAGCGCCAGTCCTGCAGTTGCCGCATCCACCACGGACCTGCCGTTTCCATCAACGTCCCGAGTTGCCAACACGAACCAAAGTGAGGCCATCAGGGTCACCAAACAGCTCATGAGCTGCGTCTGAATCTCGACCCATCGGATACAGTATCCAAGTGCCACATAGACATTGGTATGCAAATCGTTCTTCGCTGCGTTCGCCTGGATAAATCGGTCCTGCAGGCCCATCGCGCGGATGGTCGAAACTCCCCCGAGGGTCTCTTGAAAGTGCTGGAAGATGGGCGATTTTGTGACCTGGAACATGCGTTTGCAAGCACGTGAGGCGTGCAGGTAGTAGGACTGGATGGTACGGTAAGCAGCGAACATGAAGGGTGCAGCGAACAAGAAGACCGGTGTGGTTACAGCGACGACAGTGAGCGATGCGAGCAGACTGACGGCCTGCAGTGTCGCTTCAAAAAGTTTCGCCGGCAGGCGGTCATCAATTGAGGCGATGTCGCTTGAAACGCGGTTAATAATCCGGCCAAGTCTAGGGGATGATATAAGCTTAGCAAGCACACTAAATGAAATATGAATGGAATCAAAAACAAAAGTAAGCGGGTCCGTGGCAATAATGACTTACGGTGTTGTATCAAAGAACGCAGGAGGCAAACGCATGAGTGTCGCCATCAAGTGTTGATGCAGCTGTTTAGAAGCACGAATTCTGGCCACCGCAAAGGCGACCCAGAAGAGAACGACGCAAGTACCCACGTGGGCAAAGGTCAATATCGTGAAAACGAGAATAAAAAACCAGAGTGATGGTGGATTTTCGTCGCTGTTTTCCTTGCTCGTGTTAATCCAGTGCTTGAGCCATAGGTTGGTGCTAACCAGGCAGATCTGTGTTAAAACATGGAGCGCGATCACAATCGCCGTGTACTTGTAGGAGCTGCAAGGACGCATATCGAGGAAGAAGATGGTTGCGTTAGAAGTACAATATACTAGCCTGCTGGCACAAATGCAATACCAGATCTCGAACAGATCAAGGTGATTGCAATGAACTTACAAAGCATCTAGGTAGCCCTTGACAACACTCATTCGGACATCTCCGACCTCGATCTTCTCAGCCGCAACGAGCTGCGCGCTCGTATTTCTCCTGGCGCCCTTATTTCTATTATCCCTTTGCACCTTTCCCTTGGCCACATCTTTGACCGTTCCTTCTCCTGTGCTTGCCTGGCTGCTTGTTTCAGTATCGCTCGCCGCCTGTTTTGCTACGATACCAGATGACTCTGCCGTCCTTCCAGTTCGAGACGCACCAGTAGACTCGACCTGAACGGCTTCCGCTGCTGCAGTAAGTTCCTCTCTATGGGTAACAGAGTATTCCTTGATCAGCTGGCCAAAGACTCCTTCTGCGACCATCAGCTCCTCGTAACGCCCATCTTCTTCCACTCGGCCATCTTTAAGAAGAATGATACGGTCGACTTGCTGCAGGTGGTGGATTCCATGAGTGACCAAGATCCTTGTCTTTCGGCACAACAGACCTTGTGGTCCGACCACGTTCGTCCACAGATGTTGGTCCACATGAGCATCAACGGCGCTTAAAGGATCATCCAGCAAATAGATGTCCGCATCGTCATACACCGCTCGAGCTAGTGACACTCGCTGCTTCTGTCCGCCCGACAAGTTGATACCACGCTCGCCAATCTCGGTCAAGTCTCCCGCGGGCAGCATCTCGACATCTGGTTCAAGTCCGCAAGCGCGTAGGACACGGTAATAACGATCGTGGTCAAAGTCCTTGCCAAACAGGATGTTCTCGCGCAGAGTTGCATTCAAGATCCAGGCTTGCTGAGGCACATATGCAATCCGTCCGATCGTCTTGATATGGCCCTGAACCTTGTACATCTCTCCGATAATGGCGCTTATCAGAGATGACTTTCCTTGACCGATGCGTCCCACCACAGCAACCAAAGATTCATTGTCGATAGACAGCGAGATTTTCTTCAAGGTCGGCATAAACCCTGTGTTGCGTCCTCTCGCCTCTTCTTCCTCCTGTTCAAATAAAAGACCGCGAGCTTCGTCCGCTTCATCAATCTCCTCCGCGGTGCTTGCATCGATAATCTCCTGCTTCGTCCACGCGAACGTTCCATCCCGAATCAACACAAGCGGTTCGTCTGGCTGACGCTTCGAAATATCAAGCTCGCGAACGATAGCATCCTTATCCGTCTCTTCCTGAAACAAAAAGTCCTGAATTCGTTGGGTACTCACCAAGAGGCTGACCACCGACGTGATCGCCTCACTTATGCTGGTAATGGGGGTCTTGAGCATTGCAAAGAGGGTCATGCTCACGAAAACTGCCTGCGGAGAGAGTTCGATGGGTGTGAAATCGGGACCGCCCCACGCAGCGTACACAGAGAGTGTGATAAGGCAGACGATAACTGTTGAAGAGGAAGATATAGTGGACATGACTGCAGATACCATTCCCATCCGGCGAAGTACGCCGAGTTCACGGTTGCGAACGTTAAGAATTTTTTTTAGGAAAGGACTCTCCCTATTATATAAAGAAAAGAGATAAGTATTGCCGGTAGCAAAAAAAAAAAAAAAAAAAGAGCGATGGAGCTTGTGCTTACCAGGCATAGAGCTTGACAACTTTGATAGCAGAAAGCGTTTCCGTGGTGAGGCGGATGCGCTCGTCCATTTGGGTCCACTTTTGACGCTGTAGCTTGCTGAAGGCCCTGCCGCGCCAGATCTGAAGTGGTGAAAGGGCCACCAGTACCAGCAGGCCTATTCCAGCACTCCATCCTAGCAATAGATATACTAAAGAATCAAAGGATAGTCAGTATCAGGTCCTGAAGGAATTTTCTTTTGATCACTCGCTCCACATTCACACCTACATAGCCAGATTCCGATAGCAATCTCGGCTGGGATCGATATTCCCATGGTCAAGAAAATAACGCCATCTCCCCAAATATCCGCATCGACAGACATATGGTTCGTAATCGCGCCTGTTGTTGACTTTTGTTTCGCTCCTGGAGACAATCGCAGAGCTTTCCGGTATACCATAGAGATCAAGGCTGCTCGGACTTGGAGTCCGCACATCACATAATATTGCCGGGTTACGACCAAGAGTACGGCATTCGCGAGCCCAGCCAAGAACATAGCTATGGCCAGCGTGAGGCCATATTCAAGGCTTGTTTTGTAGCTCGAGCCGTCAACGGTATTGGTGTAGCCGGATACATCGATGCGGGATGGCTCGATGTCAGGATGAGCATATGCCGACTCTCTTTCATGCTGAATATCTTGAAAATACGCCAGGAGAAGACTCAAGATGGCCGGAACCGCATAGTTTGCAAATACTCGTGATAGGCGTAGAGCGACCATTGCAGGCATTTTAGGCCTGTAAAACCGTAAAATTACTCGGAATAAGGAAGGTGCGGGGGCGTGTCCTAGATTCTGGGAGCTCCATCCCGCTCTGTGCTTCGCTTTTGCGCTTTGGGTAGCCCTGGTCCAGTAGTAGTTGAGTCGTGCATGAGCATTGGATGACACAATACTGTCAGGCAACAGGTTGGCGACATCATCCGGCGTTAGGGTCCTCTTGACAGAGCGTGAGATGATCGACTGGTAGAAGTAATAGGTGACCTGGGAAAAAAGATTGGCTTTCTCGTAAATAGTTGCGGTGCTTGCTTGCTGGACTTTGGTGTGTCCGCGGGGCCATGCCTCTACAATGAAACCGAGCAGAAGGGATGCAATCATGGCCCATATCGTGATCAACTGCAGCGAGACCTCGGTTGATGTTTCAGAAAGGATGTTGAGTGTCCTGGCATGGATTGACAGGGCAGAAATGGACAGCACATAATACGAAAATATGAGGTCGGACGACCGGATAGTGTATAAGTGCTCGTAATAGTTGAGGAAGACCGCAAGACCCTATACATTTAACAACATGCAGATTCAAGTCCAATGCATTAGCCCAGATGTCCAGATAGTTCAGCCTCATAATTACTCTGCTTGCTCCCGCGTACCCATGCAGACCCTAACGCGAAATAGCCAGTAATGGCAGCCGGAGATGGTTCACTCGACTGGATGATCGACAACAGGGCACTGACAAAGGCCGATAGTGCTGCTGTGCCCATGAAGATCTGTGTGGGCCAATAGATCAGGCCGGTTCTTCCCAAGCCATGGAGTTTGCGTTCTCTCTTCAGGTAAATGACGCGAGCCACGAACGATACCAAGGCCAGGACCGAGAGTAGACCTAGGAGCACGCTACAAGAAACCAGCGAAGAATTATGGCCAAGCGTCATTGTGAGTCACCTGTTGAATACCATGTAGCGGTTCAGTTGCTTAGCTTTCTTCATACCAGTACTCAAAGCAAAGCGTGAAACCAAATCTTCCACGGCTTGCTGGGCCCTACATGATGTATGAAAGGAAGCGCAGAATTGTCGTGGCGGCACTTAAGTGAGTTGCATGCAGACATATATTTTCAATCGACGGGTGCAATTATAACTTGATCGCTCGCAAGCGCACTTAATAAACTTACCCAGCCTTCCGGCAGTCGACAGAAGGAGTCCTTAGACAGGTTCGACTTTTCCTCCAAGTTGCCCTCGAGCGCCAGGAGAAACGGTTGCTGTAGCGTTTGCATAGGAAAGATCTCTTACTTTTACACTGAAAACGTGATGCCAAAGAAATCAAGGCGGGAGGATGACGAGTGTTTTGCCTTCTTCCTTGCCGGCGTCGATGCTTAAATATGGACTCTTTGCCATTGTTTTTGTACTGGTCGACTTTTTTGTGCCACGTACTCTCGTCTATTTTTACGAACAATAATGCAAATCCCTCAGTCGTTTACTGCGGTCCTTCCTGTGTGGCTCGCGCCGCTTTTCCGATGCTACCTTCCCAGAAAAAACCCTCCTTAAGCGTAATGAGCTTCCGGCGGAATGGCTCACTAATTCTAATGCCCTCGCTATCATGGATGGAGGAGGTGTAAATCAGTCATATCTGAAGGAAGGCATGTTAAGAATGCGCTGACTAAACAAGACGAACTTATAAGGGAAGTTTCATTAAGTGCCGTACAAAGCGGAAACCTGTGCTGTGTAATATAGTTGCTCCGCCCGCTGCAATTATGTCAGAGGGTCATTGTGTGGGCAAGGTAAAAAGATAATCTAAAGATATATCAATGCATTAGGGACGTAAGGAATGCATACCCTCAACTGGCCATTGGTCCTGATCCATTCTCTTTTTTGGTATGACTTCCTTAAGGCCTACCAAACTTTAGGACGAGGTTTAAGTTGTACAAGTTGTTGCTAAGGCACGGATGCTTCTGCATCCCGTATGCAGGGCACAGCTGTGTTGGTCGCGCAGGATATGGTCAAGAAGACGCGACTTTGCAGCACGATGGAATATCTAGAATTCAGGGCCTCAAGATCAGAGAAAGAAGGGTGACTGTGCTGTGGGGACGGGGCACACCAGGTACGGATTCGAGCCAGCCAATCAGGGGCGAGATGGATGAGAACATAGATGGGCCGAAGTGCGCGCTCGGTCTCTGCAGTAGCAATTACGGCAAAGCACCTATAATCCTATAGCGCCATCGCATCAGATCAAGATATTGATGTTTTCTTAGTTTTCTCCGGTTTGCTTCCTTGCGCTTTTTTTTTTCTTGCATCTCATTCATCTTGCATTCCTTCTCACTGATCCTTCTTCCTCATTCATTCGACCTTAACCAGTCCGACGCCCTTTGCCTCAACTTACAGACGTACATCAATATCACACAATGGTCGCTACAAACATCACCTGGCATCACGGCGCCTTCACTCGCGATGAGCGTCAGAAGGAATTAAACCAGAAGGTCCGTCCTCTCATCGTCATGCCATAAACCGCTCCTCGCACCCACATGGCCCGCCCCAATCCTTCAATTGCTCGCCGGCATATTGTAGTTGGTGGTGTCGCTCACAAAGATCCCCTTGGCAACCTATTTGAACATCATGACTGATCTTCCTTTGTTATTCTGTTTCCTACATAACATAGGGTCTCACCATCTGGTTCACTGGCCTGTCTGCATCCGGCAAGTCAACATTGGCTTCTGCCCTGGAGCAGCATTTGGTCTCTCTCAAGATCGCAGCCTACCGTCTCGATGGCGACAACATCCGCTTTGGATTGAACAAGGATCTCGGCTTCGGACCTGATGCCCGCACAGAGAACATTCGCCGCATTGCCGAGGTACCATTTCGATCACTACCATGTGTCTCTGTGTATTATCGAACTTTTATCAATGAAGGCTGACCTTTTACAAATGGGGCCTTTATACTAACTAAAATAGGTCTCGAAGCTGTTTGCGGACTCGACTCAGATCGCCATTACAGCATTTATCAGCCCTTACATTTCGGACCGAGATGCTGCTAGGAAGTTGCACGAGGAGGCCAACATCCCCTTCATTGAGGTACCAATTGAACAGCGGCAAAGGGCAATTATGTGGAGTACCAGATCCACAACCAGTCTGGAATGATGCTACGAGTACTGACACCGGACCCACCTATCGGATAGATTTTTGCTGATGCCCCCTTGTCCATTGTCGAGGAGCGTGACCCTAAGGGCTTGTACAAGAAGGCCAAGGCTGGCGAGATCAAGGGTATGGGTTACTGTTGCTGCTGCGGACGTACGTCAATACGAGAAACGCTTTGAACTTACCATCGTAACATTCCCTGTAAATCACAACGTAGAATTCACCGGCATCTCTGCACCATATGAGGCCCCAGTCAACCCCGAGATCCACATCCACACGGACAAGGTCTCGATCGAGGAGGGTGTTCAGGTATAGTTAGCGCTTTGTAAGGTATACTTTTTTCCCTCTCCAGTCTGAGATATCGGTCACTTATCGCTCTTCTGTACTTTCTTGTAGATCATTCTCGACTACCTCCGCGCAAAGGAGTTCATCCCCCAGCTGTAGAAAATACACTCCTCTTATTAGAATAAAAACTCTCCGCTGCACTTTTAGGTTTTGCCACCATTTTGCCACTAAAAAAGACGAGGGGGGCATTTCCTTTTTTGTCCCCGCATTGTGCTGGGCCGTGTGTTCTGCACGGGAAAAGAAAAAGACGCATGAATGCAGTGAAGATGCAGCACCCGCAACAGCTGGACACCCTCCCACTCGTCCGTCGAGTTCAGTTGCCCCTGACCCTGCCTCGCTCGCCGACTCTTTCTTCCTACCAGCAGCTCTCACGCTCGCCTCGACCGGGCCGCTCTTTTTCTTCCTTTTTTTTTTTTTTGTTCATTCCTCTTTCTCTTTTCCTCATCACTTTTTCTTTTTCCACCTCCTCACGCCCTCTCCTTCCTATTGTCCATACCCACAACACTTAAGCAACATGAAGCCCCAAATCGGCCAATCCAAGCTATCTATCCTAAAGCATGCCCCTACCGTCCACCGCAAACGCCGTCCTATCGAACTCCGCCAGAAGCACAGCACCCTCACCCGCTCAGCAGAAACACCTTCCTCTTCCTCTGCAGGGCATGCCGATACTCCTGGGATCCTCCGCCGCACCGGTCCTGGCCATCCGCCGTCCTTACTCCGTCGACAAACGACCCGCCAAAGGTCCTTTATGGACCTTGACCTGCCCTCGCTTCGTGCGCTGCGTCGTGAGCCCTCGATGATGGAACTAGATCCTCCCTCGACCCTGTTCGCCCCCACACCAAGCCCATCTCATTTCACGCCAGGACCCTGGGCATTTTTCCAAGCAGCCGAGGCTCAGCGCGAACAGCGGCGTGCCCAGATGGAGTTCTTGACGAGACTGCAGGAATTGAGAGTGAGGGATGAGCAGACATTTGTGCAGTTGATGGCTGGATTCGCGAGAGAGTGTCCGGTGCAGTTTGGACAGCTGACAGGCTTTATGAAGCGGATGGAGATAGAGATGGAAATGTCTCAACAACAACCGCAGCAGCATTCGTTCTTCCAACCGCACCAGCAGCAGCACCAACAACAGAGGCAACAGGTCAATGATGTGTGGGCAAGGATGGTGAACAGTCGCGAGTATAATGGTACAAAGGTGGGTCTATTGGCCTTGGCCCAGGCATATGGAGGGCAGATCCAGAGTCACTCGGGTCATCCTCATGAGCATTTTCAGCAGCAACAACAGCACCAAAATGCTGGCCGTGGTGGCCGTGGTGGCGGTCGGGGTGGCCGTGGTCGTGGCAACAACCACGGCGGCAGAGGAACAGGCCGCGATAGCGGTGCTGGTGCCATGAATGGCCAACAAGCACGTCTACCCAATGTACCCTCCTTGAGGCGAGGCAAGACCTTCCAGCAGCAGCAGCAAGCCCTCCAACAGCTCACCGCGTATCAAAGACATCTCTACCAGCAAGTGCAGCAGCTGCATCAACAGAAGCAAGGATGGCAAGGGTCCGGTTTGAACTCCAATGTGACGATCCCAATGGCCCATGAGTTGATGCAGTATGCAGCCATGCTTGCAGGAGACGGAAATACAAATGCGATCCCCCCGCTGTTGACAAGTATGCCTTCACCAACGTCCTCAATTGCCTCGAGTCCGGCGTCCCCGATTTCACCACTGGGGCTCGGTAGTCTGATGGCCCAGCGGCAGCAGCAGCAGCAACAGCAGCAGGTGTATCTTCAGCAGCAACAGCAACAAGATCCTTTACAGCTAGCAGCGATGAATATGCAGCTGAACATGGGATCTTCGCGGCGGTCCCGCTACAAGCCTCCACCAGTTCGAACACATTAATTCTTTTTGTTGCCAGACAGAAACACATGCTATACGATTTCTTTCTTTTGTAAGTAGTCGTTTTATTGAAGAAAAAACGCGTATTGGTCGCAGTCCTTCTTTGTTCTACTCTACGCGAAGGAGTTGGACTGACTCGATCTGGAATCCACTCTTCGAAGTACTATTTTTGAATATACAACCGTAATAAAACCAGATATCAGCTTTAACGTCTTGAGCCTATGACAAACGAAACATAGATACGTTGTTATTACTCGCCTGGAATGGTTCTGAATCTGGACCAACACGCCTCCAACATTGCCTCCTTCGATGTCAAGTTCGCCGGGCAGGGTTAGTGTGAAGAATCCCTGGACATTGGGGTTATATCCAGGCGTTTCTTGGAGAGCCACAGCCTCTTGAAGATTCTTGGGTCGTCCCGGTACACTGCCGGGTCGGTCCGTATGCTGCATTAGCTCTTGTACGTTCGTGGGCTTGAATGAAATATCGGGGGTGCGGTTCTTGGACAGAGCATCTGACAGCGGGTCCTATTTGAAGAATGGCCCCACCAAAAAAAAAAAAAAAAAAAAAAAAAAAGAACAAAACTGTCAGTGCTTGAGTTCGCTTTCCATCCTCAAAGGGATCGGTTAATTTAAATAATCAACCTACCTCGTTCTTATTGAACACAATGGCACGGAATTCAGTGCCAGCAACGACCGCCTCCGATGCGGATCCGTTCAGGTTGATTCTCCAGTGGACACTGTACCGTCCAGTCTCGGAGGGCGCATTGGCGTCTCGAAACATGGCCGCGACGTCCAGCCAGGAGACCGAGACGAGGTTTGCAACCTTGATGTCGCTCCCAGGGCTCAATGGGTGGTGGATAAGCTGCCAAGAGATCTGCTCAATGTCCTCCGTCGCCGGTTTGGGCTTACGATCATCGTGCATATGCGCGATGTTCATATCTGTCGCGTAGATTGTCAAATCTGGATGCAATATCCATAGAATAGGTTAAAGTGCTGCCCTAATACATTCTGGGCATTAAGCAACCATTCCCTTGGGCTTACTTTTAGAGGCTGTCATGGTGAAGTGGGAGTGTGAGGGATGGAATGAAGTGAATGAGGCGATGAATTGGGAAGGGATGCAAGAAGAGGAGGAAAAGACACGGAAGTACCTTCCACACAGAGTTGCGCCCCTGAACTCATTCTGCAGCTCAAATCAAAACTACAGCATCATTACACTTTCGATGCTATTCGGATTATGCCAGGGGTTTCTTATCTTTAGCATTGAAAGACGACTATGTGGTCTATGGCAGAAACAGCCCTCCTCCGCCTCCCCCTAGAGCTCCTCGTCCTCGTCATCTGCTTCCTCTTCCTCCTCTTCAGCGGGGCTGGCACTGCCCGCGCCACTTCCCTCACTTTCCCTGTTCAGCGATCGCGCCAGTGTGCCTGGGCTTGGTAGTCTTCCTGGATTGTCAGTGCCCTGTGCATCTTCTTCAAACGCTTGGTCCACCTCCATGTCCGACCCGTCCAGCACGACAGCGCCAGGATCAGTTCGATGGCTATGGTAGTAGTGAGGAGCACGATGGTGAGGGTGTTGGAGGACAGGAAACCTGGTTGGTGATGAAGGACCTGGAAAGGAAGAGCTCGACCGTCCTGAGTCCTCAAGAAATACCAGTGGCCCTTGCGTCGATTCCTCGAGTACACCCTCCATATCCGCAGGCCCATCCGCCTCTACCCCTTCTTCTCCCTCGGTCGCAACTGCTACCTCTGCCGCCGCTGCTGTTGCTAGGGTCTCCAGCGGTTGATCCCCTGTGGCCTGCGTAATCATTCCTGCATCTGTTGCCAACATGCCACTGCTCATCTGCGCCAGTATCGTTGCTGCCGTAAGCGAATGCAACATAAGGGAAGACTCCTGCTCGTGATCTGGTCCGTCCAAGGCAATAGCATCCGCGGCCAGAGTTGCCCTTCCATAGCTCGCCCGCAGGCTTGCCAGACTGGCCTCCGAAGGAAGCATGACGGGATTCTCCTGCATATAGCTCCTGAGGTCTCGAACACCCTTTCCTGAAAACACACAAAAGACCTCACGCTGGTGAGCTGTAAACTCTGGCGGCGGTGCGCGACAAAACCTTTGATAATTGGGCGAAATAAATGCGTGCACACCCGTAACAGATAAGTGCGTCAGTTTAGAGCATTGGGTAACGAGGGCCGCCACTGCACTCTCGGACAGATGGATGCAGTACGACAGGTGCACTCGCTCCAGGGACTGTGCCAGGACCTGCGAGAGCAACATGGCGTAGATGCCATGATCCGTGATGTTCGAGCACTTGACCAATCCGATCCTGCGCAACTTTGGCAACTGTGCCAACGCAAACAGAGAGGCGTCCGTGAGCTTGGTACAACAGGCGAGATCCAGATATCGTATCCTCGTACAATGCTGTGCTAATGTAGCCACAAGCCTGTCTGTGATCTTGACACAATGGCCTAGATGCAGATAATGCAGATGTTTGCCCAGGGTCTTGATCACACTGGCACCGGTGTCCGTGATCTTGTCGCACTTTGTGAGGGCCAAACTCCGTAGACGCGGTGCAGCTGGGATGATCCTGATGAGCGTTTCGTCCGTGATGAGCGAACATGATGTGAGGTTGAGAATACGAAGCTGCTCAAATCGATGGGTTGAGGGGTGGATCGACGCGAAGGCCTGGTCGGAGATGTGGGCAAGGAGCGTCATGTTGATGTCACGAATCTGGGGGAGATTCTCAAAGATAGAGTGGACGGCGTCGCTTGACACCAGGTTGCAGCTGGTCATATCAATTTCAATCAACTGCGGACAATTCCCTGTCAAGGTTAAGATAGACCGGTCGGTCAACAACCCACATTGACTCAGCTTTATCTATTTTCGTAAAGATGTGCAAAAATGAGATGGAATAAAAAGAAAAACTAGTATTAGCCAAAGACAAGGGGCAGGACCGAGAGCAGTATGGGCAGATCTTGATCTGTCACAAGTAGGATCCATCATGGGGGGGGGGGCCAAAGAGAATGTGCAACTCATAGAAACAATATTCATTGAGGTCTTACCCGCTTGAGCTGAGGACAGCTCGTTGCTATCCTGACCACAGAGTCGTCCGTGATAGACGAGCACGAACCCAGGTAAAGGGTGTGCAGCCGAGGACACCCTCCCGCAACACTCTCCAACAGTGCATCAGTTATGGCAGGGATCTCGGATAGATCGAGTGAACATAATCCTGCGCAATTGGACAGGATCCGCCTCAGGCCGGCGTCCGTAATGTTGATACTTCCTGCAAGCAAGAGTCGCTCTAGGCGCGAGCACAATGCAAAGTGTCCCAGAATCAAATCAGTCAAGTCCGGAGCCAAGAACGAAAGATTGAGTCGGCGAATGTAATCGGCATATGGGAAGACAGTGTTGGGTCCAGCCATGGCCTGCACCATCCTTTCTGCAGTCGCAAAGGTCGAAAGAGAAGGTTTTGACCAGAGCAGATCCATTCCGCAATTGCACCACATCTTGCAGACCAGAATTGCAGAGCGGAGGTCGTGTGCTGATACCAGGAATTTGAAGATGTGCACAATGAGTTCTGGCGGTAGATTAGCGTATGAAAAGTTGCGCTTGTGGTCCTGAGTTAAGGGAGGAATGCAGTTGTCGGTAGTGTTGGGCATAGCAGTAGTTGTAGCAGCTGCGACGATGGCAGCAGTAAAGGTTGTGTTGTGAGTGGATATGGACAATGAAGCCTCATCACGCGGACTAATTGAACACGCGTCCGTGATATGTCCATCCTTGCTCATGACCATGACCTTGTCCGAGTCCCTTACACCTGTGCCTAAGAGGAGGGATGAACATGAGGACGACGCCGAGGCCCATAATACATCTGAAAAGTTTGCTATGGATAGGTCTTTGTAGGGCCCTGTGCAAGCTGTATCGGCCCTGGCCATTGTGGGTTCGGACGAATCGAGAGAACGGTCCATTGTGAACAAGGGCGGAGTAAAACAAGGCGGGAAGTACCAATTTCTAATATGGCAGAAAAAAAAACGAGCAATTGTCGCTTGCGTTGCAAAGGAGGCGTGAGGATGGGATTTGGAGGCGCTATGGTGTCGTCTGTTTGCCTTTGTGGAGAGAGGGATTTGGCGAAAGGCACAGCAAGCAAAGGTCTTCCTTGTAGGAAAATAGAGGTGTGAGATTGTGGGGTACCAAAGGTGTGAGGTGTGTGGACTAACAATGAAAAGCAGAGGCCACCAAGAAGTGCGCAACAAAAAAAAAATCAAGAAAAGCAAAGTAAGGGCGAATGCGCAAAAAGCGGGGTTGAATCTGAATGGAGTTGAATGACGGAAAGAAGGAGAGGTGGAGAATGAGGAAGAGGAGAAGAGAAAGGTGAGGTGTGCGTTCCACCATTGTCCTTTGAACTTTGAAAAGGAGGTAGGGCAAGTAACCAAAAGAAAAAAAAGTTAGGGGGCAGCCAGCAAGTAACCCTTACTCCCCAAAAAAAAGTGTTTAAGGCTTTCCTAGACAGTAGCTGACACTTCCCCCGTGGCGAATGCGAATCAGATCCATCCATCCATTCCATGTCATCACCATCGCCATCGCCATTTCCTTCGCCAGCAGCGTCTTCTTCCCATTTATTTGTATGGCCTCTTCGTTTTTTTCAGGAACGCGACTTTCATTGGTCGGTCTATTGCTTGCCACCAACTCTTTGCTTTCAGTTCCTCGCCTGACCGCTAATGTTTTTACACTACCTGTTTTCGTTCGCCTCCCTCAATCTACTCCAAACACAGATTGCAGGTCAAATACCGCAAACGATCTCTATTGATCATCACGGCTTTTGTGCTCTATTTTTGTGGAGAAATCGGAATAAATAAAGTGCCATGCACAGTAAGAGTGCAAGCTTCTGCATGTATCTGCACTGCATGCATATATCCTTTTGAAAATCCATGTTAAATAACTAACAGGAGTCGTCTCAAGAGGCGGAATATCATCAAACAATTAGACAATGGATAAGTCTTTGTCGCCCCTGGATTTCTTTTTTTGTTAAACCAGATGCGTCCCCTCCGCGCACTGGCCAATTTTCCTTTTTTTCCGCTCCGTGGCTTCCTTCCCAACAAAAGCATGGCAAAATTCACTGCTTGAAATACAGCATACAGCGTACAGCCTAGCACACAGCTGTGCCTCTTTGCACCTTGCCTTTGCAAGCCTACGGATCACCAGCGCTAAGAATAAAACTGATCTTCCGCAGCATATTCTAGGTCATGTGCTATATAGGCCATACCAGACTAGTTCCCTTCACTCCCTCCGAAAAAATAAGATGCATTCAGTGCAAAATAAACCTTAGGTTCGGTGAGAGATTGGTGGGTTAAAGATCCCGAAAGATAGGGAGGGTACGAAGACAAGATAGCAGATGAATAAACGGTTTTAACACTAAACGTGAAGGGTCTTTAATAGAAAAAGACAATTAATTGGTCGAATAAATCTACCATATCAAGTGAGTATCTATCCCATGCCAGGAGGAGCCAGGAGGGACCTAGGCATCAAGTTTATTTCAAGTATATAGATCATGTTTTTGTATCTACAGCAGGATTATGTCGAGAAAGTTCGTCGTGTATGATGATCGACACGGTAGTGGAAGTACAACGTGTGGCAGAACAATATATGGAATTAAGGCGATCGTCATCGGCGAAAGATAACAAGGGAGGAAGGCGCAGTGAGAACAAACGGGATATAGAAAGGGTAGGTCCAACGTGGGCGAAGCATTTAGAAACGGTGAACGATGGTAAATAGGACTAAGGCATAGAAAATAGAAAGCGGCAGAGAAGGAGATGGACTATTTTAAACGCGAACCCTCAAAGACATTAGATCTATTGAAGGAAACCTGTAGGTGGGTCAGAAAACGACGGAGATGGATGAAAGCAAGAACCTAGGCACATTTTTTTTAACATAAATCCACATGAGCACGAGACGCATGGTCTGCAAGCAATTTTTTTTTTCTCGAGTCGATTGACCCTACTACAGTATCTGTCTACCCAAATCAAGTAAAAAAGTGACTGGTTAGAATTCGGGTGTTCATGCATGTTATTTTTTGTATGTTGAACTTACAAACTTTGAAAGAGGGTTCCGACCCCCTATGATTATGTTGATGGCATGAACTTGGTAAGCTGGTACTGGTTCTGGATTTACGACAGACACACGGTGGCAATGTTCTCAGAGCCGACAATATCGCGATCAAAGTACATTTGGCAGCTTCGGCAGTACTTTGACCGCCTCTTGTCGGACTCCAAGAACGCCATACACTGGTCACGAGGGCACCGAGCACTGGTGTAGTACTCGTGCACCCCGACCACAGTGTGTCCCATAGCCTTTGCCTATCAGCAGCGTCAAGGAACAAACAAAAAGGTGAGAAAAAGTTGCAGTGCGGATGAGAGATGGTATGCCACCCTTTTTTTTTTTTTTCCTTCTTCTTACCTTGCCGACAAATTTCTTCTCGAGTGCGCTATGCTTGCTTGGCAGGCCAGTTTGCGAATCAAAAGAGCCCAATTCTATTGCAAACACCACTTTTACACCATCCTTCGAGCTCAGCGGCTGACCAACAAAGTCCTTGCTGACGGCGAGGTGAAGCAAGGCCGCAACTGCGTAGTCATACGTTGCCTGTTGAGCCTTTTGAAGATCCCAGCGCTTCCTTAGCATCCACTGACTGTTGTAAAAGTTAAAAAGGCGGATTCTCGTGGCGGTCGCGGCGGTGCCGTCCGTGCTAGGCGCCTCAAGGTACGCCAGATATTCCTCGATCTTCTCCACGGTAAATGAGGGCAGTCTTGCCTCAAGAACATCAATGCGTGTCGCGGCCTTCTGCTTTTCTAGGAGACGCTTGAAGAGCATGTAAGGCCTGTAGAAGAATGCCCTGCGGATTTGTAAAGACTCTCTTTTCGTAGGTAAGGCGGGGTCGATTCTTGTCGCTGTCATTGTGTAAACCTCACCCGGGTCAATGCCGATGACCACAGTATCGCCTGGTGGACAAGTGCCAGGAGAGTTGAAGCGCACCTCCACGTTTTCTAGGATCTTTGAACTTCGCTTCCAGTTGATGGCGTTGCGTGTGACATCGATCGTATCTGCGCCTGACGTTGGACCAGATGGAGCTCCTGAGCTGGATGAGGACGAAGCAGTCGCAGTAGGGTCTGTGGGTGGCAGTTGGTGTATCGACAGCCTCTGCCGCTTTGAACTTTCTGGCGTCGAAGACGGGAGCGTGATGTGTTTCTTCTTGACGGGTCCCGCCTTAGCTGCGACCGGATCTGTACCAGATTCGTCCCCTCCACTTTCAAGAAACGCGTCGTCGAGGTCATAGTCACCGTCAACATCGTGGAACAGGGTCACATCCTCGTCGTCGTCGTGTTCTCTTTCATCGTCGTCATCGCCCCTGATGCTTTGGCGGGGCGCTCGGCGTCGTGTTGTCGTTGTGTCATGCGCAAGAAGATGCAACACCAGTCCGTTCGTGCAGATGATGCCCCGAAGCTTGAACCTTGTGTGGTGCTGTCTGTCACTCTGAAGCGAAACCTTCCTGTAATACCCGTCAAAGCGCGTCGCCGAGTCCAGTCTGTATAGCAGCTTCTCGATGAGGATCCCTTTCTTGCCGACGACCTTGGCTTCCGCAGCGTTGGATGTTGTATCGCTCAGCATTCGGACTATAATTGGCCGTGTCGTATTGCTTGTATAGAATAAATGGACAAGGTCCGCCTCTAACAAGAACACGAAGCCAGCTGCAAACTTTGCCTTGACAAAGTCTGCAAACATGCGCTTCTCGGTATTCTTTTCGAAGAAGTAGTCAATCGAATTAACAGTTTCGGGGCGCTCTTCATTCTCGGAAAACTATTAAAGAAATTTGAAGAGCTAATGGTCAACACTAGTGCTCCGAAAAGCAAGGAACACAACGGATACATCTTGCACACTCTTTAATATACCTTTGCGCCATAGTAATGGACTCGGACTGCATTGTAGACTGCCGCAACAGCAAGCTTCGAGACCGTCGAAGGGAACATCTCTGGTTCTCGTTGGCGAAAGGGGACAAAGCCGGTGAGCGTCGTGTACGCATCAAAGACACGTCGGGCATGGGCGGCTGTTGGTTGTGGTTATGGTTGTGGTTGTGCCTGTGCTTGCGGTTGCGGGACGCCAGGGACCAACGGCGTATTTCGAACGCTCATCCTGCGCGCAGGGGCAACCGATACTCGAACAGCCTGAGAACATCGTCCTTCTTGACCACTGCACAAGAGTGTGTTGAGTGCAAAGTAGAAGGCCTTGCTGTCGATAATGTCTAAAATATCCTCCTTCCGCTGTGTCACATCTGTCACTGTGTCCTTGGAACGAACAAGCCGCGCGATATCCAGTGCAATAGCCTCGTACATATGCATCTGGATCGCGTTAAGGATCGCAACCGTTGAACGTAGCCTGTCTGAAAGGAACCTGCTTTCTGCAACCGAGATCTGATCCATTCGCTTTATGTTGGCCTGGATACTCCCCACAGTGAGTGCCTTGGTTATATGCAGCTTGCGGAGGCGGCGGTCCGCTGCAGTTGCAGAAGTGGGTCGTGGATTCGATGGGTCGGCAGAGCCCACCCCTTTCCGTTTTCTCGGCAGTGCCCCCTTCTTCCTCTTTTTCTTGTTCTTCTTCTTCACGACCGCCTTCCGAGTCTTGACGGGAGGTTTTGCTTTTGGCTGTGGGCGATCGTGAGGTACGGCAGTCGAGAAGTGTGACGCGGTCGAGGGAGGAAGGTGTGGATATCAAGAGTCGAGTCAACCACGGATCAAGATCAGGAGTAAGTTGACAAGACTTACGAGTCGTGGGGGGCTCGAATGTTCGAAAGGCAGGGTAGGCAGGTAAGTGTATTGAAGAAGAATGTTTATTTGTGTGGTCGAGACTCCGGAACTAATCTTGGAGGGGAACACACTCCAGCTTATATAGAAAAATAAAGATAAAAAAGGATGCGTCTAGATCTCTTCAGGCATGTAGAGTATCTAGCGCGTTATAAAGTATGGAGTACCCGCGTGAGCACTTGGTCATCCATTGTAAAGGATCTAGGCTTCTAGGAAAATGGTTATTAGCCTTGACGAGCGCGTAGGAGACGCGTTGTTGAGAATAACCTTTTTTAAAAAAGAAAAGTAAAACGAAATTGGCGAATCGGACTCGCCGTAAATTTTTTTTTTTTTTTTTTATTGACGCCAGATCCCCCCAGGCGTGCAGGCGTGCCACAGGCTGCATTGTCCAAGCCTCGGCTTGGACTGTCAGCCGGCCGATAGTTACCTAAAGATAGCTATCAAGAGGCCCCCACTAAACTAATGTAAAATGAGGAACCAAATACCTATGGTGCACATTCTGAGTCGTATGGTTTCTAATACTTGAGCCGGGGCCCAAAACCGCTACGCAACCTGTCGGGTCCGATGGGTCCTCTCCTAGTCAAGATCACGGGCCAATATGAATTTTATCCTCCTTCCTCTCTCCATCTCGTTCAACACCACCTTTCCCTGGAGATGGTCCACCAAGCGGCTGTCTGCTCTCCTCCTCGCCGCTGTCGTAACCTCCTCTTGGGGCTGTTGTCTCACAAAGCCCTGGGTCTCACCTCCTACCTGGACCCCGGCTTTCTTCATCCTCGTGCATATGCCCTCGGACTTTTCCCATGCCACTGTGGCACTACATCGCTCCTTCCATAACTCCTCTCGGCCAAAAGCCTCAACTCGTTCTACAAAACGTCCAACCAGGTAGGCCGCGATACTCTTCGACGTCTTCAAGAGTAGCGCCCAATCCGTTGTCAGGAACTTTGGTATGAGCCCGTGATATATGTCTGTCGTTGTCCATAGCCTGGTAGGCGGTGCTGCCTGCTGTACGTTTTCTTGACTGCTCACTCCTTCTCCTTCTTCCTCGTGGACATTCTCTCTGTCCTCGCCACCATTGTCCCTGTCTCGCCGCTCCTCCAGCAGCCTTATCCAGTCATCATCCCGCGTATCCACCATCGTTTCCACTCCCCGGATATCACGCAGACTCCACCAAAGGGTGTCTAACTCGCACGGGGATCGGACTCGCCGTAAATAGAGTGAGCAACCGTGCCAAGGTTTGGTCACGGGAGCAGCCACACTTTTACAAGAAGTCAATCGATTGTCGTGGTAGGGTCGATTTCTTGTCTGAAAAGATCGGCCGGAACTGGCTCCGCTTTGAGTTCCTCGCAACGTAGAAGGGAACCGCACTAGTAAATATACGCATACATCGCCATGCAAAAGGTGTTAGAGAACTTGATATCTGTACAACGCGTGCGTGAATGAAGTGGTGTCGCACTTAAATTACCTTCTATTCTACTCGCATGCTGATATGCAGCGACGGCAAATCGCTGCAGCTTGAGGTGCTGGAACTGCGGTTCTGCACTGTTGAAATCAAAGCCGAGCATGTCTTCATCGGCGGCCTCATCTCCTGGCTGCAGTTGGAGCACTTTCTCCTCGAGATCCAAAAAGATGTCTTCCGATGGCTTGAATCGGCCCTGGTCGATAACCTCGTGGGTTTTGATGGCTGCCATGAATCTGTAAGCATCGAGCATATGGCTAATATCGGGCGACTGGGGTAGAGCGCGGATGATCTCCAAGTTGCGAACTATTCCAAGGCCGGGAATGTTCTCGGTATAGTCGTTCTTGGACACGATGCCCAGTAACGTCACATAGTCTGCGCTGGGGACGTGAAGTGCATTGGTAACACTCTCCTTGGTATACAATGCATAGGCCAGGCCGTGGAAGATCGGCCGCAAAACCTTGGTGACCGACGGATATATCAACAGATCGGAATCTGCTGACACCACGAAGCTACCGTGTAATAGCAACAAAAGGAAGGAAGGAACAAGTGCAGGAACAAGAGGACACGAGGTAGGAACACGAGAGGCAGGGGACAAGAGACAAGGGCTAGAACGGATGATTTTTATTATACAGAGAGATAGAGGTATTTATACTAATATACAGGGGGCGCAGTGGTGGAGGCGCTGTCAGGAACAGACTTGGAAGAGTGGTATATGTGTTATGGAGGAGACAGACAGTGGACAAGGTAAGGAAGAAATGTATTGCAGACTGAGGTTATATGCTATGGATTCTATGGCTCTATTTATGTGTTTCTAGGATTCTTGGTCAGGGTACTCGGATGGCTACTACGGGACGCGAGGTATATTTGCTAGGAATAGCACAAAGGTATGGATCTGGTGCAATGGTTCTAGACGGGCCGGACAATGGTTCTAGGCGGGCCGGATAATGGCAATATCAATAAAGATACTTCGTTGAACATATGTTGATCGAGCATACGGTGGCAGAGGTACGCGTGCAAGCGCGTGAGCGCGTAGAAGCAGTCACAAATCAATATGAGCAATTGTGTGCGCAGCTCAACTGTCACTCTGCACCACACGCTATGGTGCTATCCGTGACAATCCCCTCTCTTAGGAGCGACTTCCAGGAGCGACAGGAACTGGACCGGGCTTTGCTGGATACTGGCGATGGAACTCAGCAATGAGCTCTGGGCAGTGTGAGACATTTGCAGCGGGTTCCCAAGATCTCTCATCTGGAGGAAAGTCTTTCCAATCGACCAGGTACTGTAACTTGCGGTTGCGCAGTCGTGAATCCAAGATGACTTCGACCTCATACTCGATCTGACCTTCGACTTCGACAGGTGGGGCAGGCGGTGCGCTACGGTTCGGAATCTCATTAGCCTGATGAGGCTCTAGGAGAGACACATGGAACACAGGATGTATTCGTGCCATGGAGGCAGGGAGCCGGAGTCGGAAAGCACGAGTCCCTACGTGTTCGAGGATCTCGTATGGCCCCAGCTTGCGGTAGTCAAGCTTGTCGGAAGGGCGCGTGGTCTTGATGTGTCGCCTCAAGAGCCAGACTTTATCACCAGGTGCAAAGTCGGGGGGCGCTTGGACATGCTGATTGAAGTAGCGAGCCTGGGCTTCTTGCGCAGCGCCGATATGGAACTTCAAGTCATCCTGCAGTCCCTTCAACAGCATGATTCGGGCAGAGGCGGCAGGTGAGTGGCGGGACACGCGTGGGATGTGGATGCTGAACCGAGGGTGGTATCCATACAAGGCCATGAACGGAGTCTGGTTCGTCGAGGAGTGAACGGTATTGTTGTACGTGAACTCGGCTAAGGGCAGGAGTCTGGACCAGTCGTCTTGCTGATAGTTCAAGAAGCAACGAAGGTATTGCTCAAGCGTTGCATTGGTTCGTTCGGTTTGGCCATCAGTCTGTGGATGAAAAGCCGTTGACAAATTCTGTTTGACCTTTAGGGCTTCCATAAGCGAACGAGTAAACTGGGCGGTGAATGTGGTGCCACGGTCGGAGACAATATCGTCGGGGAGACCGTGGGCACGGACGACTGTGTCTAGGAACAGGCTCACTGTGCCGGCAGCATCGACCTCGTCATGCGTAGCAACGAAGTGGGCCATCTTGGTTAACCTGTCCACGAAGACTATGATGGACGTGAATCCATGGGACGCAGGCAACTGCGTGATGAAGTCCATGGAGATTGAGGACCAAGGGCTCTCTGGTATAGGTAAGGACTGAAGGAGGCCATAAGGCTTGTGATGGACAGACTTGTTCCTCTGGCACGTATCGCAGGTACTGACAAAACGTTTCACATATTGGCGAAGGCCTGGCCAGTGATAGGTTCGATTCACGAGCTCGAATGTCTTCAGGAGGCCAAAGTGGCCTGCGGTGGGGTCGTCATGGCAATGGACCAGGATATCTCGGTGAATGTCATCGGCGTCGGGGACATAAATTAGGCCTTTGTAAAACAGGAGGCTATCCTCAATGGCGTAG